>NW_015090864.1:1776725-1882776 GCF_001431845.1 Calidris pugnax
CCCCTTTGAATTACAACATCCCTGCTTTTAGGCTTTCCAGCTTTTGGAGAGAATGCTGGAGAGGACAGATTTCTCTAGAAAGCTGGTTTTGTGAAAAATGTATCACCTCTTTGAGGTGGAGTTGCTGTGTATTTTTTTTTTTTTTTTTTTGTCCTGCAGCTTCAAGGGGGGGGGGTGGAGGAGAGAGACGCTGTCCAGAGCCTGGCAACAGTTTGTGTGTGTGTGTGTGTAGTAACTGAGGTGTGTAGCGTGTGTCCCATGGCAGCGATCTGAGGGGGGAGGTAAAGGAGGGACCCGAAAGCGCGGGGCTCAGTTGTGCTGCAGTGCTCTGGGGTGTACAGCCAGCGTGTCGGAGCAGCCTGTGCTTCCCCAGTTGGCCTGTGTCGCTGGGAGGAAGGCAGGCAGGCAGGGAATGGCTGGTGGCAACATCTCTGCAGGTTTGTCTCGCAATGGGGTGAGGGGTTTATGTGGGTTTTGTTGGTCAGGAGAGATGCCGGGTGGCTGGAGCAGTGTGGATATTTTAGAAAGCTGGAAAACAATCCAGCAAAGCAGTTTCTGCAGGGTGATACTTGCTTATGTTGCTGTAGTTTAAACTAAGTGTAATGATTTATTCACCTGATAGCACCCAGCCTTTCAAGTGATCGCGTATCGTGAGCGCCTGACAAAACCAGAGTTCTCCAAACACAATCTGACCACCAGCTTCTTCTAATAGGGACAATGAAGAGAGAGTTACAAAGTGGATGGGAAACTTGGGAATACTTGCTGTGATCTTTTCGCTGAGAAATGTACTAACTTCTCAAGCAGGTAGTAAATCCCCTTTCGTTTCTTTTTAGAAACAGTTTAGATCAGTTGAATGGCATTATGACAGTGTTTGCTCGAGTCTGTAATCTTGAAGACATCTACTTAGGGCTTGAAAATCACAAAGTGAGGAGCAGGTGAAGTGGAAGAAGTAGCTTTATATCTAATCTTCTAAGTCTAGTAAAACTAAGATACGAGTCCCTATATAACAATATATAGTGTATACTGATCCTCCTGCAGCTGATTAAAAAAAAAAAAATCTATTTGGCCACGTATGCTGGTTTGTAACTTCAAAGAATTTGTTTTTACATAACTGATACGTAATTGATAATTTCAGTAATTTTTTTTCTGTTTAAAAATATATTGGGAAAGACATTTTGATTGAGTGGAGTTTAAACTACTAGATAGTCCGTCTGTTAAAAGGAATCTGGAAAGATATTTTGCAACTTCAGTTGGAATTTTATATTCCTAAACAAAAAGGTTTCTACTCAGAGTATGTTAATACCAATAATCCTGTTTTACAGCCACGTGTATTTGAAGGGACATAACCTCCAAACCACGCAGTGAAGTTACCTTTGGATTAGTTGACTCTAAAGTCAGCAGAAGTTCAGTTAAAAACTCCTTACCTGTTTGTTTTAGTCCCTTGTGTTTCCCTGCTCTGCCAGGAGATAATGGAGTGTGACACGTGGTAGGAATTGTAAGTGGAGGTGAATATAGAGAGGTACATGGTGTTAAGTTCCCTTTTATTTCCGTGGAGCCTGCAATGAACGTGACTTTGTTATTTGGATACTTAAATATGTATTTGCTGTGTAGATATTTTAAGTGTTATAGGCTTTTTAGTCCTAGATGTGTTAAAGCAGCTGTCTTTGGCCACCTTTGGAAAAACTTTCCTTTAGCAGCCCCAAATTTGAACTTTTGGATAATGACGTGTTGCAGCTGAGTTGTGTTCTCTGTTTTTAAAGCTGGCAACTTCATATCAATGTTTCACGAAGGGTGATTTTTAATTGGGAATTAGGGTTTTATGGCTTTTATTAAAAAAAAAAAAAAAATCCTCTGAAACTCCAGAGTTAGGGCAGGAGGCCTCAGTGCTTTTTGCATGCAAAAGTACTTGGAAATAGTAGGACTTTGTCCAAAGTACTCGTGGCTTTGGACCACAGCTAGAGTTTCTAGATCTCTGAAATCTATAATTAAAATCAATGTAGATAACTTTTTTTAATAGTTTAAATTCGTTGCAGATCAGGGCTTTCTTTCTAAACTACCTGCTGGCAAATTATTCCTTATTTTTTTCCAATTAATAAAGCGAGAATTGCAGGAAGCGGGGAGGTTACAAATTTGAATTTCTGAAATAACTGCCTTGAGGGAGGCTGAAATTATGATAATTGCACATCTGTAGCCACAGTTCCCAGTGGATAAATCCATATCACATGCTTTCCCAAGTGCTTACTGTGCTTAATTTCTTGTCATGGATGTTCTGGGTTTTAATATAAAAGTTGTAGAAATGTTCTGTGGGTTTTTTTGTTGGTGGTGGTTTTTGGTTTGTGGTTGTTTTTTTTTTAGCTGAGGAAGATCACAGAGGTACTGGGGTACTGTTTCAGGGATAATGTTTCATAGAGGCAGAATTGAGGAACAGATTGATTCTGGAACTTGTAAACCCTCAGGTAGTGTAGGTAGAAGCTTTTAGGCTTTCCTCATGATCTCCTTACAATATTAAGGTAATGTTTCAAATGGACTTCTTTTATCTGGAGGATTCGATGTACCGTAGTGTGTAGAACTGCAAAACCTGTGACTTTTCCATGGTTGCATCAGTGTGTGTACACGTGTACGCTGCGTCTCTCTGGAAGTGCAATATAAATCCACTTGAAGATACTACTGTTTGTATTACTCTGAAAAGCAGGCGTTCAGATTAGCAAAATTCACATTAATCAGTGAGAAATAGTTCAAAGTTGAGTTTTGTATTTCCTATGGCTTCTATTTAATGAGCGCAAGAATCAGATTATGGAAGAGTGTGTGCATGTACACATGGAAAACGTTATCCCTGTCTTCACCATGGGACAGGATATTTTGGGACAGGATATTTTGGGGCAGAAGACACCAAAATTAGTAGGGTGAGTATAGACATGCTGAGAGGGCTCACTGTTTGCAAGGTTCATTTAAAGTTTCTAGTGTTAACTTTAAGAAGCATTGATGGGAAGGTGAGTGGACATTATACTCCGAGAAATACCAGGGGGATTGTTTTTTTTTTTCAGGTTATTGAATGGTTACATTGTTGGGGTGTCTGTTATTCCTCAGGTCAGCTTTGAACCCTCCTTCAAATCCAGTGAAACTGGGGGTGAGGTGGAGGGATGGAGGGATGGATGGATGGATGGATGTCTTGGGGGTAATGAATTTCAGTTTATGCCATGGAAGCTGACAGCTCCATGGAGGAGAGATCCTGATCAGTGTCCTCACAGGGAGAAAGGGCTTCTGCACGATTTTAAGAGTTTGGAGTGGGTGCTTATCCTGTCATGTTACAGTGGGCTCTCAGCTGGTGTCCATGAGGGTGAGCATGGAGGGACTGGGGAGATGGAGAGGATGCGGTGAGGAAGCTGCTGCTGTTGGGATGAGCTTGGGATAGGGCATGAACCTGTAGGAAGCAGGTCATCCGTCTTCCCTGCTGATGGAACAACTTGTTTCCTTCTGCTGTTGAGCTGTGGTCCTTCGTCCTTTTGTTTAAGAGTTCTTTTTGAACCATATCAGAAGAAAATAAAGCCATTTACAATTTGAGGGCATGGTATTAAAGTACTCAATGAGAACATTTAATTTTTTTTTTAAATTATCTTTAATTTAATGCAATGCAAGCTGGCAGCGCTTCTTGAAGTGAAGCACTGGCTTCTACTAAAGCTCTAATGTAGCACCCTCATATCCTGAAGATATCCCACACGGCCTTTCTAGGAATGAATTATTTACCAGTTGTGCAATAAGCATGTGTTTTATCAACCCCTGAAAGCTTAGTGACAACCACAGAAAGTTACCATTGAAAACTCATTTTATTCCTGAAAGAGGGTGTATTTGCTGGAGCACAGAGGTAGCTCTCTTACCTTTTTTGAACAGCTGTGTAAATTGTAAGCTTCAGTTGCACTCTTACACAGGTTGTGAAGCCTAATGCAACACCTGGAATGCTTTGAAAGTTTCCCATGATTTGAAGTAGTTCCTATTTTGTGATATAATTGGATTGTTGCTTGGGGTTTGGGATATCAACTAATGCTGTGTGAAACCCATTTCTAAAGTTGTGCATAGTTACGTTGTGTCACAGAGGTAGTGATTAGCCAAATCATAGATGGGTTTCATTAAGTTTGCTTTGACAGACGAGCAGCTAATAAATCACAAATAGTTAAGAGATCAGTAAAGGTTAGCAGCTTAGACAAACACTGACTGAACAGATCATCAGGGGAGATGTAAAGATATTACTGATCATCCCGTCTTGAAAGGAAACTGTGTGTAATAAAATTAGCATCTAGGAGCAGTTGCGTGTACCTGAGTCATTTCATTGCAGAGCCCACTATTTTAGGTTAAATACAAGGAGCCACCTGTGGCAGCTTGATAATCTGCTTTTCAATATGGGGACTATAGGAGGTTATACTGTAACATGTTAATAGATGTACAGAGACATAGGAAAAGATTTCAGAATCAGCATGTTATACTTGGGGCTCTGATGGGAACATGCTTTTGTCACACCTGGTTTTGGATAGCAATGTGTGACGGGAGCCAGCCTTGCCTTTACTGTTGAGACAAGCTCTGAGTCTGAAGATGGAGCAGAGCCCTTAAATGGGTGCAGTCCCAGGTATTTGAGGATTGTTTGTCCTGTTATGCGATGGGGATGGATGTGTGTTGGTGAGCAGGATCATGGGCTGAGCGTACATACTGGTGTGGTAGATGTGGACCTGATGGACCTGATCCCTGTGGGATGTATCTATGTTACGGGATCAAGCTGAAGAGAGGAGTTTCCAGAGAGGCAGCTGCCTCTGCCTGCCTGATCTTAGGTGCAGCCCAGCGCAGCTGCCTTACCCATTCTGGGACTCCATGTGACCCGTGGTCAGCAGCTCTTGGATCTGCTGAGCTGTTCCCTCATGTGGCATCTCACAGCAGCAAAGCAACGTCACCGTTGTTCTGCAAATGTGTGAGACGTAGGTGGTACTGGAGGAGTTGGGGGGGGTGTGACGTGGAGAGGTGGTGGGAGGAGCAATGAGGGGTAGCTAGAAAAGGGTTCCATGCATAATAAGTACAACTTTGAAGGACCTGGTGATCATTGTTTGTTTTTTTTTTTATTATGCTTTTAAATAGGTGAAGTCTGTCCTTAAGAATCTAAATTTCTGCTTACATGGCAATGCTGCATACTTCAGAGAAGAGAACTTGTACACTGATAACAAGGACATGGTCAAACAAAGTGCTGCCCCTGGTCTTTACGAGTCACAGGTGAGTCCAAAAAAACCTAATGTAGTTAAACAGCAGTAAATACTTGTATGATACGTTGGTTTTTCTAACTGAATGTATTGAATAACCACATAACCAAAACCCCATTACGAGTCACAGGTGAGTCCAAAAAAAACCTCATGTAGGTAAACAGCAGTAAATACTTGTATGATATGTTGGTTTTTCTAACTGGATGTATTGAATAACCACATAACCAAAACCCCTCAGCACCTGAAGAGACTGCTACGTTACAGTTGGAGGAGCTTTCACTATTATTTTGTGTCAGTCCAGGTCAGCAACCCTCTATTCATGGAAGTCAGCAGTTCCTCATGCAGTCTGGCTTTGAGTGCCTCTTGTCAAGGGCATTTGTGAGACTTACCACACAGTCTTGTGAAGAACAACTGCTGGGATTTACCATGGACAAAAAAAAAATATCTTTCATTGTATTAAATGAATGTATTTAGATGCTTGTGTTTAAAACAAAAGAAATGGCCCAGTAGCCCATGAGTGTTCTTAATGGTAACTGGGCTATAGATCCCATATATTGAACAAGCATCTCATAAATGTACTTCTTCCCTGCCTTCTTCCCTCCCACCCTACCTTAAGTGGTTCTTTTTTATATGATTTTGACCCAACTGTCTACGAGAAGTCTGACAGACTTGATTCCTTTTTCTCAGGAAAAAAAAATCTTAATTTTTTTGACTGCTGAAAAGGAACATTTCCCTTTGCTGCTGCAACCAGCCTTTTTGATGATATGAAGTAGGGATTTAGAAGGAAGTCTGCAGTAATCTGCCATTCTTATGGTTTTGTCCCTGATATTAAGAGATCTCTGAATAAGTGGCCTATTTTTCTCCCCTGGTTTTAGTTTTTGACATATCCCTGTCGCCTGTGTACTTCTGCTGGTTAGCTTCCTGGCTAACCCAAGATGACAATTTATAGAATTCTGATTTATTTTATATTTTCTTCACCCTCTGGTTTCAGAAAGTTCATAGCAGTGTATCCTGAATGGGTTAACCTGTTTCAGTGTGCCATAGGTTGGGATGGCTGTAGATAGGAGTTACTAGAAGTCTGAAGTCAGAAAACAATACTTTTTCTTGTGCTTGCTTTATCTTGCCAAGAAAACCAAGAAATAAACAGGAAATATTTATCCTGCCAAGAAATCGGAGACGAATACACTCTGTATAGCAGTAATAACACTGTGCAGTGCTGTCATTTACTGTCCTTATGATAGATGTTTATAAAAAGCAGCTGCAAGCAATGCTCTGTAGCAGTGAATTCCTGCAGTTTTAGGGTAACTGACCTAGGCTGATACTTAATTTAGCTTAAATGCTTTTTGGCAAATCAGGAACTTTGTCAGACGGGACTTCGTGTAAATAAATTCTTCTGATTATATAATGGAAAAAATATTTAGCTCTGATTACATCGTTTTTTAGCTTATGATATATCTTTTCAGAAAATTGATAGTCTGATACAAGCTGTAGACTGTTTTTAACCTCCAAACAGGAGGACAGTGAAGCCCTATTGAGGTTTTCTAGCCTGTCCCCTCTAATGCTGTAGTTCAGCAGGGTACCCCAGATACACATAACAGAACTGCAGATGTTTCTTACAATTGTCATAATGTAATGGCCTCTCTGAAAGTCCCTAAAACTCCTCCCAGTCTGCTTGAGGGGCCTTCACTGCTCTGTCAGAAGCTATTACCATTGCAGAATAGATGGTGACAGGCTGGAACTGTTTCCAGCACTTAGCTGGACAGCACAAGAATCAAAACATTTCCAGTAATGACAAATAATATTTGAGTCTTCTGCTGTAGTCACAGCGCTGTGAGATCTTTGGCCAGAGGATTTTCAGAAGGTCACAGATCTCTGTCTCCCAGCTGCCCATCTCAAGCTGGGGTGGTGGTGGGACAGAAACTTCTCCCCGTGGAAAATTTGTCTCGTGTCTGTGTCTGAAAGCACAGTGATGGACGCTGGCACTTCTGTGCAGCCAAAGTCAGAGATTCATAGAATGGTTAGAGTTGGAAGGGATGGTGGTGGTGGGACAGAAACTTCTCCCTGGGGAAAATTTGTCTCGTGTCTGTGCCTGAAAGCACAGTGAGGGACACTGGCACTTCTGTGCATCCAAAGTCAGAGAATCATAGAATGGTTAGAGTTGGAAGGGATCTTGAAGATCATTGAGTTCCACCCCCCCTGCCATGGGCAGAGACACCTCCCACCAGACCAGGATGCTCCAAGCCCCATCTCATCTGGCCTTGAACCCCTCCAGGGATGGGGCAGCCACAGCAAAGAATTTCTTTCTGGTATCTCATCAAAATTTCCCCTCTTTCAGTTTAAAACCGTTACCCCTTCTCCTGTTGCTCCCCTCCCTGATCCAGAGTCCCTCTCCATCTCTCCTGTTGGCCCCTTTAGGTACTGGAAAGCTGCTATAAGGTCTCCCCGGAGCCTCCTCTTCTCCAGGTCCCTTCCAACCTCAGCTGTTCCGAGATTTTTGCCGTGCAGGATTCTCTGTTCCCATTAAAATTGACTGTTTATCAAGCCTTTCACTGTGATCTGTAGATTTCATCTGCCTCTGTGTCACCTGGCAGTTGTCCTGGCTTGGCATTTGGCTGGGGAGCTGGGAGGGAAAGCCTTCCTTGAGGTCTTTTCCCTCGCTGCTGGAGAGAAACCATCTATGTAATGACAACAAATCCTTAGCACAGGGCCTGGAGGAAGCAGAAGCACAAAGGAACCGGGTACCAAAAAGTGAGTTCGGTGTGTTCTGGAGCACAGGATTCACGTCACAGGTCCCATAACAATATCAGGGCCTAATGGCTTTGTCACTATCTAGTTTCGTGTATATTTATAGTTGAAACATGAGCATTATACTGAGGAAGTTCTACTCATGTATTTCTCTTCAAAATAAACTTTGGAAGAGCTTCTAAATACAAAGAACTGCTTGAAGCTTTTGGAAATGGTGAAGTCTTTTGGTAAATGCTTCTTATTTGCTTACTCCTCTGTTGTGATGAGCTTCTTGCAGAAGTTAAAAGCCCTCTGCACGCATTTGAAGATAAGATGTGACTTAATAACAGTGTTAGATGTCTTGGAAAAGAGAGTGTTGTTTTGTATGCAGGGAGAAAGTTTAGTACATAAACATTTCCATTTTACATGAAAGAACAGAAGCTGTGTCTTTTTGTGCTTTGAAAGAAAAATCGAGATAATGTATCTAGGTTTTAGAAGTGGTAAGTTTTTTGTTGTTTTGGGAGGCAATTCATTAAGAGCAGCGACTTTACCTTAATTTGCAGAGTGGAAAGAGTGAAGTAAAGGTCCTACTGAAGACTGTAGGAGTAGTCATTTGATTTTTTTATGTATATATATATATATTTATTGGTTGGTTTTTTTTTTTTGGAGACAGCATTTCATTCATTGATTTTTATATTTTTTTTAAGGTTGAAGCTCTGAGTGAAACACTGTGCCTCTGCAGGCAGCCCTTTCTTTGCAAAGCTGTTATGACTATCTGAAATTCAGTGAAGAACTTTGAAACTAAAGCAAACTGTAGGAGACAAGACACAGTTTTATCCCTTTTTAATTGTAACTCCTTAGTAGTTCATATGAAGAGCACTTGAGAAGAGCTTCTCATTTTTATTATTATTATTTTTAATTCTGTTTAACTGGGTGGAATGACAGACTCCATTGTTTTGGAAGTGCTGAGTGACGAGGCTGTGTCCAGGGTACATGAAGTACCTCCTCTCCTGATCTTTAGTCACATTGTCCTGCACAACTCCCATTAGCGCTGATTAATGGCTCTGAAAATAAAAGATAAATCCATTAGTTACAGATCCTATTTTTAATCGATGCAGAAGTATTTTATGCTCCAGCCAAGGAGTATAACTTATCTCTGTGTGTTGCTTCCTAGTGAGCTAAACAACAGCAGGGCCTGGGCATTGGCATGTGCTTGTTGATGCTGCTAAATTGTTGCTAGAATTGTGGCCTTGGGCAGCTACTGCTTTCCTAAGGGATACTTGTGGGGGGGTCAGGAGTCATTTGTAGCAGATAATTTGGGTATCCCTCTCCCCCTCTTCTCCAGGGGAAGCGTTTACTTGTATCACATGAGCACTGTCGTGCCACTTTGTTGTTGTTATCTCTTATTTAGTCATATAGGTATTGATAGTTCATTTGATTTTTTTATGTATATATATATATATTTATTGGTTGGTTTTTTTTTTTGGAGACAGCATTTCATTCATTGATTTTTATATTTTTTTTAAGGTTGAAGCTCTGAGTGAAACACTGTGCCTCTGCAGGCAGCCCTTTCTTTGCAAAGCTGTTATGACTATCTGAAATTCAGTGAAGAACTTTGAAACTAAAGCAAACTGTAGGAGACAAGACACAGTTTTATCCCTTTTTAATTGTAACTCCTTAGTAGTTCATATGAAGAGCACTTGAGAAGAGCTTCTAATTTTTATTATTATTATTATTATTTTTAATTCTGTTTAACTGGGTGGAATGACAGACTCCATTGTTTTGGAAGTGCTGAGTGACGAGGCTGTGTCCAGGGTACATGAAGTACCTCCTCTCCTGATCTTTAGTCACATTGTCCTGCACAACTCCCATTAGCGCTGATTAATGGCTCTGAAAATAAAAGATAAATCCATTAGTTACAGATCCTATTTTTAATCGATGCAGAAGTATTTTATGCTCCAGCCAAGGAGTATAACTTATCTCTGTGTGTTGCTTCCTAGTGAGCTAAACAACAGCAGGGCCTGGGCATTGGCATGTGCTTGTTGATGCTGCTAAATTGTTGCTAGAATTGTGGCCTTGGGCAGCTACTGCTTTCCTAAGGGATACTTGTGGGGGGGTCAGGAGTCATTTGTAGCAGATAATTTGGGTATCCCTCTCCCCCTCTTCTCCAGGGGAAGCCTTTACTTGTATCACATGAGCACTGTCGCGCCACTTTGTTGTTGTTATCTCTTATTTAGTCATATAGGTATTGATAGTGTGTTCATATGGAATGTTACAGAATATGCATCTCACCTCTACAGCGTCTTTGCTTGGGCTCTTTGTTGGAATATTTTGGTTTTTTCGTGTTCATATGGAATGTTACAGAATATGCCTCTCGCCTCTACAGTGTCATAGTAACTCTAATTCTGTTATTTAATAGAGATTTGTTTGGATGTGTAAGACAAGTTTATAACAAAGTGATAAGCCCTCAGTGTAAACTTTTTTTTTATTTAAATTCAAAAACTTCCCTAAAGGGTTGTTCTTTCCTGCTCGTGGAAGGAGCACACTTGACCCAGGTAATGTTTCTTTACTCCCTTTTTCAGACAAGACCCAGGAAGGGAGAAGGCCACACCTGTGCTGGGCTGTCTTAGTGTATCCAGAGGGGTGAGCACTGTTATGATCCTCTCTCTTTTACCACCTTTGTAAGACCACAACTGGATACTGTGCCCAGTTTGGGGCTCCCCAGTACAAGAAGGCTACTGGAGTGAGTCCTACGGGTGTGTGCAGCTGCCTTATGGGAGGTTACAGAGGAGGGAGGTCCAGAGTATTTTCAGGATTATTTCCCCCCTCCCCCTGCTTTTAAACCAGGAAGAAAAGGTGAGAACCAGGTGAGAACCCACCACTTTCTCCTTTTCCCAGGGAGAAAGTGGGTGGGTTCTCAAAACTCATCCGGGCAACTTTCTGAGCAGCCTGGTCTAAGTGGGTCTGCTCTGAGCAGGACATTAGGCTGGATGACCCCCGAGGTCCCTTCCAACTCAAAGCAGGTTTCTGATGTTCTACTTGAGCCTTTATCAATCACAGACTCTGTTGTGGCAATTCCTAGTTGAGATACCTCGTGAGGTACAGTTCCCCATGTGTCATAGATCTCCTATTATTTATTCTTTGAGTAAATAGTTTATCTATAATAGTCTTTTTTTGGACCGGTACTTAAAGACAGATTGGTTATTTTTTATGCAGATTTTGCGTGTGAAGTTTACAGATCTCCCTTCCTGCTTACCATGGGCTCTTTGTTGGAATATTTTGGTTTTTCAGGGATATAGCAGGGATAATTGCTCTCCCTTTGTTTTCTCAGAAGGGATGTGTATGCCTCTGATGTGTGCGTTTCCAGTCAGATAGACTAGAAGATTCTGAGCTTGTGACATGCAAACACCTACAATGTGTAGAGAATTCCTATTATTGTATAGTAAGTAATTTTTGTTGTTTACTTATTTATTTTTAGGAGATGCATACATTTGTCAGATTTGGACTTCTTGAAGGCAGGAAAGGGAACAAGTTTTAGACTGTATCCTTCTGTCACACCTACGTTTGATTATTATATTTATTTAGCTCAAGATATAAAAGGAAGGATTTGCCTTATTGCCTTTACTGCTTATTTACCTCTAATGTTAAATATGTTCCCTTCTCTTTTTGACATAGGTAAATAGCAAGAAACAAAAAATGGACACTCAATTATTTTCCCCGTTATTAGGACCCATTACTAGTACCCCACCTCCGCTGGAATCTTCCCGTCTGTTTAGTGACTGGGCAGCATGTGGAGAGGATATTGGCTCAAAAACTTCCTTTCAAGACTGCACAAAGAAAAGGTATGAGCATTCTTGGGATAATCTTCCAGTGCTGGTCTGAAACACACAGATTTTTATGGAGTAGAACAACTGGGATTCTGGATCTCTTTAGGCAGCCTTTACGGGATAACTAGAAATTCAATTTTTTTTTGCTGTAAATAGTTATTTTAGAGGTGGTGAAGAAAAGGTAGCGGGTCTGTGTGTATATAGATAGGATAACTAGAAATTCAATTTTTTTTTTGCTGTAAATAGTTATTTTAAAGGTTGTGAAGAAAAGGTAGCGGGTCTGTGTGTATATAGGGGATAACTAGAAATTCAATTTTTTTTTGCTGTAAATAGTTATTTTAGAGGTGGTGAAGAAAAGGTAGCGGGTCTGTGTGTATATAGATGTGTGTGTTTACACGTGAAAACATTTGAAAATTTGGAAAGAATGCTTCATTTAGGGAAGGAAATGGGAAACTGCTATTTGTAATTGAAAACGTAAAGGAAAAAACCACTCTCCTTCTGTGCCTCCCATCCCTCAGCACCGAAGCTCATAATGGCCCTGCTTGATAATGCAGAATATTTCCTGGAATGTGAAAAATGCAGAGAGAGCCAGACACAGGTCGAGTGGAAGTGGTACCTCTGCTGCTGAAAGCATAAATGTGTGTGCAACTACTCCTGAAAATACGCCAGCCTACGGTCTTGTTGTGCCCTTGATAGAATGCACTCGAGTTCCATTTTATATAAAAAAAAAAATAATGCTATTTTCGATGCTGAATGAATGCAAAAGGTATTTTTACTTGAATCATGAAACATTTTTATTCCCCTGGAGAAATCTACTGTGCTCAAGTCTTGACTATTGCAGGCATTTCTGATCATCCAGTCTTAATAATGCAGTCAAATTATTAAAGGTATGGAGAAGGGCAACGAGGCTGGTCAGGGGTTTGAAAGCTTCCATGTAAATAAAGCTCCTCTTGGGTTTTGATAAGTCAGTTCTGCAGAGGAATGATTTCTACAAAATCATGAACGATACAAAGATTGTGAGGAATAAAAGAAAATGTTATTTTCGATGCTGAATGAATGCGAAAGGTATTTTTACTTGAATCATGAAACATTAAAAAATAATGCTATTTTCGATGCTGAATGAATGCAAAAGGTATTTTTACTTGAATCATGAAACATTTTTATTCCCCTGGAGAAATCTACTGTGCTCAAGTCTTGACTATTGCAGGCATTTCTGATCGCAGGAGTTTGAAAGCTTCCATGTAAATAAAGCTACTCTTGGGTTTTGATAAGTCAGCTCTGCAGAGGAATGATTTCTACAAAATCATGAACGATACAAAGATTGTGAGGAACAGGGAATGATTATTTCACAGTCTAGAAACTGGGGGATACTCACTGAAATAATTGGTTTTCTCCTTCATATTAGTAATTTTATAGCTTGTGTGCAGTAATTGAAAATAGTTTCTATTTCACCCTTAGAAATAAGTAAACAGTGATTTCGTATTAAGCTTCCCACTCTCTTCTTTCTGTCTTAATGCCAAGTGCTGGCAACGTAATACTGGAGGGGAGTGTGTGTTGGTACATCCTGACACAGCAGCTTTTGACACTGACCACGATGCTGTTAGCATTTCTAATTTCAATCTCATTGCATTTTTTATCACTTGCCTAAGAAGAAAGAGGAAGTTTGAGGTGGGGAGAAATGGTAGATCACTGGTTCACAAGGTGCTGAAAGGTAACAGTTAAGGAAGACACATTCCTTGCAAAGAAGCTAAATGCTATTATCTTTTTTTTTTTTTTGCTAGTCTTCCCTGGGAACTGTCACAGAGGGTGTTTACTTTAAATATATATATTTTTTTAATAAAAAAAATCTTATAGCTTTAGTATTAGCTGTAAGTGCTACTTTTGACCTCTGAGTGGCAATCCACTCATTAAAATACACAATCTCTTCTTAAAAGCAGCCTTAAGGTTACTGCAAGGTAGCTTTAAAAAACCCCAAAAGTTGATTCAAAGAATTAAACAACTAAATGGTACTTGTCTGTTAATGAAAATCCATCTGCACACCCATTCTGAGACTGCAAGTATACACTAGTCCTTAAGGTTAAAAAAAATAAATAAGGAAAATCTAAACATTTAATCTTAATTTCATCTAATCTGTAAAATTTGCTTGAGCAGTTTTAGACTCACTGCTGTCCTGTGCTGCTTCTTGCCTGGATTATATTTTTGATTAGTCCACTCAGCTTCCTGCTGCCCTGTCTGCAGTTCTAAAACAGCCAGTAATTTATTTAGTTTTTAATTTCCATTCTACATTGTAGATTGAGTCGAATCTCTCCCTTGCTGAAAATCATGTAGATGCAAGCTTTCATCTGTGATCTCCAGTTAGTTGCAGAAACTGGAAGTAAATAATAGAGGTAGTTATAAGACAAAACATGATAGATCTTAAAAGGCAGTAACACCTAAGTGGCTGATTTTCACTGTGGCAGGTGATTAACAAGGTGACAGCCTTAATAGTTTATCCCAGGTTTTATAGCCTTAGTTAATCAAGTGGCAAAATGAGGGTGAGCAGTTAAGTGGCAGCATTAGCAGAGGATGGAGTTGTTTGGATAAGCTGACACCAGGGAAGCCTGAGAGGTCTTCAGGGACTCTGAAAGGATCAGCTGAATGAGAATATGATAATGAGTGAAATTTATTGATGCAAAACAGTGTGTGTTAGAGGGAAGGATCTCTTAAGAGTGAGATTGTTGTGTTTTAATTAACTTCTGATTGAGAGTTAGGTGTCATTATAGACAACTCTGTAAAGATCATCTCCTATTGCACCTGAAGTAAAAGATAAAATTTGGGCTTGTGAAAGAGTAGTGATGGTTGAACACCTTTGGTATTCACCAGGAATATTTAATAAAGTTTTGTCCAAGTCCTTTCTAAAAGGGCATTAAAGAGTGGTTCAGTTTAAGTATATCTTAACCTAGGGATTTTTGAGATTAAAGCATTATTTCTTGAATTATTGAAGTAGATAAACTATTGAAGTAGATTTTGAAAAGTTTGATCCCTTTTACTCTCTAAAGGAGACAGTCAAGATTTGAAGAAATGCCTATAAAGTACTTATAGGCATTTCTTACAGGGAGAGATGTCTATATATGTTTACTGGGAATATATTAAATTCAGAACACTTAGGTGCTAAAGTTAATGAAAGGTTTAATGCTTTACTTTTCCTTCTACCTGTTTTGTTAAGGAGAAAAAGACTTTTATTTATCTAGACTTTCTTGTTTTTCAGGGCACCAATAAATCTTTCTTATTCTGGCAATGGCCCTGATATGTTTGGGCTAGTGTCAAGCATTTTAGAGGAGCCAAACAAGCCAGAACCAGTCACAGATTGGTAAGTTTGTTCTGAAAGTTCTTACATGTTGCATATTTGGTTTTTTTACATCCTTTGTTACACAGATGTGATACACATTTTTAATTATTTCACAGAGTTGGGTAACGAAGAGCTTATAAATCCTCTTGAAATATAGAAATGTTTTTCTTCAATTGTCAGTAAAAATCAACAAACAGTTAAAAATGTAAATTTACTAAAGTCTTTCATCAGCCTACAGCATTTGGGGCAGGGGGGAAAAATCTCATTTTAACCAGTAGGGAGTTGACTAAATAGTGGTAAATCTAAAATATTTAATAAATCCAAAGAAACTCTCCAGTTCTGAATATACATATTATAAATATTAGAGAACAGCATTGGCAGCCAGATTTCACATAGCATTTACTCAACTGCAGCAGGAATATTTCTCCCTCCTTATATTCTGGAGGAGGACTGTGTGTGGTTAGCCCAGAATGGGATGAGGAAACATGGTGGGGGGAATAATCATGATAACATGAACTGTTTTGACGTAAGAAATGCTTAAAATCATTTACAGGAGCTTTGTTTAACTTTGTTCTAGGAATTCTCTTTCAAGATTGTTTCCACCAATGTGGGCACCTGATCTTGGAAGCAACGGTGATTTCTCAGGGCTTTCATCTAAGCACTCTGTTGAAAGTAAGGATTTTTCAAACCTCCTGGGCACCCAGAATTGCCATCAGGAACATCTACAGAAGCCTCACGATGTGGAGATGTTACACAGAGGTTTGGAAGATCTTCATCTCATAGAGTCTTGGCTTTCCCCATCTGGCCCTTGTGCTCAACCTGATAATATTCTGAAGAACGGTTATCCTGAAAATTCCTCTTTGCAAAATAACAATACAATTCACCAAGAAGGGTTTTCATTTCAAAATGGAGAATATAATTTGTGCAGTTACGACCACGTGAAGTTAAATGGAGACTTTGAAAAACTCTGCTCCAATTTTAGCACTTTTTCCTCTCAGAACAGAATGAAAGAAGGCAGTAATAGTCAGAAAGACTATTGGAGAACTGAAAAAGCAAGAGGCAAAGCTCTGAAAAGTGATGCTCAAGAACAAACTAAGTATTCCCCGGAGCTTTCCAATCAGCCTGTTGATGACTCTTGGGATAAAATGTCCCAGAACAACCACTTGTTTTCTAAAAGATATGAAAACTTCACAGCTGCTCAAAAATTGCAGCCAACTGTTCATCCATCGCTCTATTTTTTCAATCAAAGCCCTAAAGAAAGTAATTTTTCTGGAGGGGCAAACAGAAAACCACAGGAAACCCATGTGCAAAACGGTCGTCATGGCTTTACTTTGGGGGATGCTCTGAACAATAATGACTTTAAGATCCATGTTAGTCCTAAAGAATGCTCTCAGAAAGGATCTGAATATGATTTATCTGTAAAAAATGTTATGCAAAACGGGAGTTACTCGTCGTACCACGGACGTATGTGGCTGGATGGGAAAATTGTGAGTCCCACATCTGCATCCGATGTCCCGTATGGAAAGCAAGGGGTGACAAGTCCACAGTCATCTTCAGGGGTTTCAACCATGTCTGGTGGTTCTCCCACCCATCAGGCTCTTACACCATCTTCTTACTACTCCCAGATCTTACCTGTCCTCCCTTCAAGGAAAGACGGAAGGTTACAAATATCAAATGGGTTTTCTAATAATTTGGGAGTTTCTAGTTTTAACTCTGAAAATCAGAAACAAATAAAACCCGTTGGGCGATCCCAGCGCGAGTCGTTGACTAACAAAGAGGGGCAATACCCTAAATTCCCCATTAATTTCTCATCTGACTGGTTAACGCAGCAGAACGGTGTAAGTGAAGATTCTGAAAAATACCACAGATTTCCAAAAAAGCAAATCCAAGAAAACAGTAATAAAGATGATAGAAGAGGCAGAAAGAATTGGATTCCTCATTTTGGGAATACAACCCCAAACCGGCAGCAGTTCAGTATGTTCCGAAAAAACCACGAACAGAATGGTGGGAGCGTGTCAGACTTCCTCAATCCTTCTCTTTTCCCTCCTTTCCCCCTAATGTCTGATTTTAAGCAAAATCCCAACTTTCCTCCATTTAATCCCCACCTGCTTTCATCAGCAAATAATTTCAATTTTCCTCCATCGCCGTTTCCGTTCTCAGAACTTGTCGATCTTTTACATTACGATGATTTTAACCCCTTGAATCCCTTCATCAACGATCTCTTTTGTGGGGAAATCCCTGCACCATATTTTGCCTTTTCCACACCGTTTAACAAGTACAGACCTCCAAGAAACCGCAGCGGCCCCGCTAACGAGCTTCATACCCGCCTGGAGGAGTGTTATGAGCAGTGGAGAGCTTTGGAGAAAGAGAGAAAAAAGGTAAAAACTTCCTGTTGAAGCTGGTGATTGCGTGAAACAACATATGTGGTCAATTAAAGATCATTAACTAATTGTTATTAATTCAGTAGGCCTTCGTTACGACTCTAGAGCCAGCAGCCATGTATGATGATACAACAGGGCACTCACTGCCACGGGTGGTTTTTAAAGTCCTGGTGTTTTATTCACCTTAATGCTTTAAATGTTCATATTGCACAGTTTGGGTAGATCCATCTCTTTTCTGGTCCCAAACTCCTTGTCTCCAATTAAATCTTTAACTCAAGTAGTACAAACCCGAGCTCTCCTTTTCCCTGCTCAACCATTTAAGGAGAGAAAATTTCCTGGAATGATTTGGTTTTTTGCTTTTGTTGTTTGGATTTTTATTATTTTTTTTTTTACTATCAGTGATATAGTGGTGTCTTTCCCTTCTCTTTTTTTTCTTCTTTTACTAAATATTTGTTTTAGTAAAAAAGAAAGTAGTAATCAATCCTGGGCACCCTGTACACAGCTGTAGGGAAAACCTGCAGTATTTTGAATATGTGTGACTTCTCCCAAAGGAAGGTTCAATTTATCCTCTTCTTGTTACAGTTCTTCTTCTCTTTTTTTCTTCTTTTACTAAATAGTTGTTTCAGTAAAAAAAAATAGTAATCAGTCCTGGGCACCCTGTACATAGCTGTAGGGAAAATCTGCAGTATTTTGAATGTGTGTGACTTCTCCCAAATAAGGTTCAATTTATCCTCTTCTTGTTACAGTTGTTTTCCTACCTCAGACTCTCTTGCTAAGAGCTGTTGTCAGGGAAGGGTCATGCTACTGGTAAAGGTCTTACACCTCAGAATGAAAGTTCTGTGCTCAAAAAGGAGCAGGAGATGCTTTACCAAGAGCCAAATCTCTACGTCAGGTCTCAGAAACTAGGTTGTCCGTGATCCATGGTCCTAATTGTACACTGAGTACCTGTCTGCTTCTTCTGTGCTGGAGAAGACTCCTGGTCATTGGAGAAAGAAACAGATATTGGACCAAACTGGATCTCTGGAGAGCTTGTTAAATCCAGCTTAACCCTGATGCACTTCAGATACAATTTATGCTGCTGTTATCACCAGTTTCTTTTATTAATAATCATAATTTGTAACGTTTCAGAGATGCAGGGAGAGGCATGCAGTTTAAATTCCTGGGGTACTGGATAAGAATGTCTTTGCCTACCTCTGTGTCCAAGATTGGTTCTAAGTGTTGCCACTGAGCGTTGTATGCTGAGGAAGAGCTGAATTGGAGAAATATTCTTATTTTTACAGGATCTGGTTGTTTTTTACTATCAGTGATATAGTGGTGTCTTTCTCTTCTTCTCTTTTTTTCTTCTTTTACTAAATAGTTGTTTCAGTAAAAAAAAATAGTAATCAGTCCTGGGCACCCTGTACATAGCTGTAGGGAAAATCTGCAGTATTTTGAATGTGTGTGACTTCTCCCAAATAAGGTTCAATTTATCCTCTTCTTGTTACAGTTGTTTTCCTACCTCAGACTCTCTTGCTAAGAGCTGTTGTCAGGGAAGGGTCATGCTACTGGTAAAGGTCTTACACCTCAGAATGAAAGTTCTGTGCTCAAAAAGGAGCAGGAGATGCTTTACCAAGAGCCAAATCTCTACGTCAGGTCTCAGAAACTAGGTTGTCCGTGATCCATGGTCCTAATTGTACACTGAGTACCTGTCTGCTTCTTCTGTGCTGGAGAAGACTCCTGGTCATTGGAGAAAGAAACAGATATTGGACCAAACTGGATCTCTGGAGAGCTTGTTAAATCCAGCTTAACCCTGATGCACTTCAGATACAATTTATGCTGCTGTTATCACCAGTTTCTTTTATTAATAATCATAATTTGTAACGTTTCAGAGATGCAGGGAGAGGCATGCAGTTTAAATTCCTGGGGTACTGGATAAGAATGTCTTTGCCTACCTCTGTGTCCAAGATTGGTTCTAAGTGTTGCCACTGAGCGTTGTATGCTGAGGAAGAGCTGAATTGGAGAAATATTCTTATTTTTACAGGATCTGGTTGTCCATTTAGACAGGTATTTTGGAACGTTTTTCAGCAAATGCACTCAGAAGTAAAGATAGGAAATGCGCTTCTAATGTATTTGAAAATTCTAAACCACCCCAAAAATAGGAATTGAAATATTGTACTAATTTCAAACATTGACAACAGCTATTTCTTTCCCTTCCAGACTGAGGCTGACCTTGCAAGGAACTTTCCAGGAAAGCGCGTATCCAGCTCCAACACCACTCCCGTGTCCCGACTTCCTGCCAACCCATCACGCGTTGATCGTTTGATTGTCGACCAGTTACGAGAACAAGCCAGGGTGAGAGCTGTAATTCCTGCCTTTCTCTTTGCTTTTACCTTTGTTTGTTTGTTTGTTTGTTTCAGGGAGATGTAGCAATTTTGGTGTTTTCAATCTATCTGGCAGGTGCTCACGTTGATAGGAAAAATGGAAAGGCTTCGTGGTGCCCCTGTGCACGGGAACATCTCCGCTACCTTGGAACACCACATGGAAGCCATTCACGTAACGCAGGCCAGGCGTAAGGATGAGATCGTTAATGCTGCTAATCCACAGAGACAAGGGGCACCACGATATAATAACGAGAAAGGTAACTCCTTTCCATTTTTGTAGATTTAAAATCTTTATTAAGAGGTTTAATTGTGAAAATGTGCCATTGGAAATACACAGATCTGAAATACGCAGCAATTATTGCAACTTCAAGAAAGTTTGTAAATCTAAACCTGTCTCTTTTAAAAAGACTTTAAATTACTTTAAGAGATCTTTTTTCCTTTTCTGTTTTTCTGTTCCTACTTTAAACACTTTGAAATGTTCTCCTCTTGACTGACAAAACTCTAAAAACAGTTCAGTGATACTATATAACGAGTAGTTGTCCTAAAAGTAAAAATGTACTTGTTCTTAAACAAGTTGAATTTCTTTTTTTTAAGTAGTATTGCTACTTTTTCCTCCCTCCCTCCTTCCTTCCCTCCCTCCTTTCCTTTTCTAGCTAACACTTGCAAGAGAAGGAAGATAACTGGTGGAATTCAACCAGTGTGGTACCAGGGCACAGTGGTGGCTATTACTTTTAGTAGCACGCTTTGGTACTAGTGATGGATTGAACAGAGAACTGTAAAAACTGTTCAGTGATACTATATAACGAGTAGTTGTCCTAAAAGTAAAAATGTACTTGTTCTTAAACAAGTTGAATTTCTTTTTTTTAAGTAGTATTGCTACTTTTTCCTCCCTCCCTCCTTCCTTCCCTCC
This sequence comes from Calidris pugnax, assembly GCF_001431845.1. Classification (NCBI taxonomy): domain Eukaryota; kingdom Metazoa; phylum Chordata; class Aves; order Charadriiformes; family Scolopacidae; genus Calidris; species Calidris pugnax. Next base: position 1,797,493 of record NW_015090864.1, read on the forward strand.
CTCCTTTCCTTTTCTAGCTAACACTTGCAAGAGAAGGAAGATAACTGGTGGAATTCAACCAGTGTGGTACCAGGGCACAGTGGTGGCTGTTACTTTTAGTAGCACGCTTTGGTACTAGTGATGGATTGAAGAAATAGACAGAATTTTTTTAATGTATTAATATTTCCAGGCTTGTTTAACCTGCAGTGTGTTATTCTGTTGCAGATGTTCTGGCTCTGGCAGCTGCCATTAGGGATTTGGCTGGGTCCACACGCAGGGCTCGTACCGCTCTATGGTGTGCGTTGCAGATGACTTTGCCAAAAACCTCTTCCGGCGATCCGGTGAAACGAGACGTCGTTGAAAGGGCATTGCAAGAGCTTTGTCCTGCAAACCCAAGCACAGAAGAAAAAAGCAGTGAAAACAAAGGAAGCGAAAAAGAAAAACCTGAGGAAGCCATGAGGATTCTGGAATAATAGCAAATAATAATAATAGTAACAATAATAAAAGGGAGGCAGAAGGCTGAGGACTGGGAGGGAAGGGCCGAGCGCCCTGCTTAGTGCCATGGAAGGTGTTTTTGATGGGTTATCCACGAGCAAAAGGGTTAATATTGCTGATCAGTGCTGCACTTCTACTACTGTGATTCTGGTGTTGAGAGACACATCTTGTGATAGTGTTAATGCAATTTTAATATTGCTGGTATCGCAATGTCTGCTGCGTAAGAATTTTATCGTTAAGAGGAACTAAACAATAGCTGAGCATTTCCTTGTGTGCTTCTCCAAAAGCTACGTATCAGCTGTGAGTCAAGCCATGACCCGAGAAACCAGAGTGTGGTTAAACTTAATTCTCCTTTCTTTGTTGTTCATGATGCGATTTAGCATACTTTAAAAAAAAAAAAAAATCCAATTGAAAGGTATTTCATAGTTGTTCAGGGGGTTTTTGCACCGCTACGTAGTTCTTTGAAGTGCCAAAGTGATCACTAAGTAGTTTGTGTCCCATCTTGCATCCCATCCACACTCCTGGAATGTTGTTGTGACAGGGAGTCGGGTCATTCAGGTTGTTGTGGACAAGAATAATCAGTGTTTCATGTTGGTTGCGTGAGATGCTTGGGCAATTTTGCTGCCAATTCAGTTTGTAGCTAAACCAGGCTAAACCGAGCTTTTTCTATAGCATAGTCTGTTTAAAATTTTCCAGTTTAAAAAAAAAAAAAAAAAAAAGGATTTTGTAGACTTGCAGTAAGTACTGCACTGAAGTACACGTTAGCAGGTGATACAAAATTGTCACTCAGGATTAGAAATTAGATTTATTGATTCCTTAGTGGGTTAAAAACCAGTAACTATATAACATAGTATGCACTTAAAATAAAATAAAATAAATTATAGTTTGTTATTAATGTAAGTTCATGGTACTATAATTTTCAGAAACATTCCATATTTATTTTAATGTGTTTATTGAATGTTTATTTAAAATTCTATTTTAGTAATATAAAGTTGAATATTTTGCCAAATCTTCCGAATAATCAGATTTAATGATTTACTCAGGAAATATGTATATTATTATATAAATATACACGGTATATAGAGATTTTTTGGGGGGAAGGGATGTTTGCAAAATATTTACACAAAGCTAACTATATACTAGGTTACCAAAGCTGTTTAACTGATTAATTTTTTGCATGGAGAATTTAATATATTTAATTGCTGTTAACTAGTCTCCATTCTGTGGCTTAGACAATCAGAAGTGTCATGTGTTGGTGTGAATGTGTGGGGTGAGAATTAGAAAAGAATGAGTAATTCAAGTTTTGTTCTTAGGGCACTTATAAATATTTTAATGCTTTAACAACTGTCTTACTGTTACAAGATCTCTTAACATGTGCTAATAATTGCAGTTCTTAAGTATCAGTGTATTAATGAATGGCTTTGGAGAGCAGTTCTTATTTTAAAAGTGAATTCCACTGGGGATATGAGCAATGTTTGAAGATTTTTATGTTCCGTAGCGTTCGATGTTGAATTTGACGTTTTGTGGATAAATATCTAATTGTTTCCATATATAGATGTACTTGGAAAAATGTTACAAATGCAGTTCTGTAGTTTTGGATCCGTTGCTGTTTCTAGAGCAGGTGTGGTCTCAATAATACCATCGTTAGCTCTAATGAGGCAGTAGCTAAATAACTTTATAGATAAAAGTTCCGCAAGCCTTGTTGTGAACCACTCAGTAAAGTTTAAAAGCAAGTCAATGGATATCCAGAGCTTAGTACAGCAAGATTTTTCTTTTTCCCCCTAAAGAAAGTGAATTCAACTTAAAAGAACATTTTCAGCCTTAGCCTAAAAAGCGGGTGGTGGAGAGAGTTATTTTAGTGTGAGTGTTTTCTCTGTGTGCACGTGCCGTTTATTTGCACAAAGTAATTTAAGAAGGTTAAATTTGCGTTTGTGGAGCTAATTAACTATACTCTGCGGTTTAGAAAGTGGAGTCTGCAGTGTTTCAGTTAATGAGTAATTTTGTTAGAATTCAGTTAGGATTGCCGTGTGGACAGGAAATCAGAATTTGAATGTCTTGCTCGGCTTCTCTGTTTACAGAACACTTGTAGTCCTGCAGGCTTGTTTCCTAGTGGTGAATGCGTGGGGCGTAGTAGGATTTTAGTCTATTGATCGTGTGTTGTTAATTATTGTGAAGGAATGTGCTCTTAATTGGTTCTTACTATAGTTAATGTGCCTTTAACAGTCTCATTTTTTCAAAAGCGGTGAATAGCTCTGTGCTCCCTTCTGTTTTCAATTGCGGTTTAAAAACACGTTTAAAAAGGCTTCCAGCGTGGCTGCTGTTTGACTCTGACTCACAATTAGCATACGCTGTTAATGATGTTAGACCAGCCAGTGCCAGCGAGGGGCTCTTTAACGAGCGTCGAGCACCGAAGCTGCCGAGAGTGGCCACAGGTCATATGTGTTTAGTATCAGATTTTCCTTGTCACTCCCCACAGACACGACCAACGCGATCGTGTTTCGTTTGGGGCTTTATATCAAAAATGATTTTTTGTGCCCGTTTCTTCAAACGATTTGATTATGGACAGAAAGTTTCAGTTCTGTTGCTTTATTGCACACCCTTTTATATTTCAGGGGGGAAAAAAACACTGTGTTTTGTAAAACAACCACCTGGAGTTACAGCAGTTCTGTTACAGTCATAACGTATATTTAGTTCCCTGGTGTTTAATTTGGCAACAATGTACAAATTCTGTAAGTATTGCACTGAATTGTTGGTATAAATAAGTATAAAGCTTCTGGTTTTAGGGTCTAATTGTCTTCACATTTTACTGATTTCAGTGGAAGCAGAGTTAGGTATTAATTAGGTCACATTCAAGCCACAAAGGTGTTCTTGTTTTGGAGTTGGCTTTGACTTTTGAAATGTTTTGATAGTTGGTAGCGAATCTTTAATGCTTTTAAATCCCAAAATTGATAGTCCAATACAACAGAGATTTAAGAATTACAATTATTTCTGTGTTCTGTGTAAATAACCAGAGGCTTCTGGTGATTCAACCTTCTTGATTCCCAGAAGAGAGGCCAGTGTCAGAGTAAGCACTTTTTTTTTTCCAGTTACAGGTTTGGTATCTCTGTTTTTCTTCTGTACCCACAAGGTTCCTCTGGCAATTAATTTAGTCTGATGGTATCTGTATAAATTAAACCTAAGAAATTTATATTAGTTTTTCATTATTTTTATTAGAACAGCATACAGGGGGGTTCTCCAGGTTCGTGGTGCTTGTCTTGCTGTGGCCTTTTCAGGAATGTGTGTAAGACTATTAATTCCCAAACTACTGTGATTGTGGGGTTTGGTTTTTTTTTATTATTTTTTATTTCGTATTCTTCTTTTTATTGCGTATTCTTCTGTGCTCTTGGTATTTACTGCTGCTGCTAATCTTCTTCTCTGTACCTGGATACGTCTAATTTGGCGCTGCTGCTAATCTTCTCTGTACCTGGATACGTCTAATTTGGAAATGATTTGCCTTACAGCTTGGAAACTCACGCTCTAGTCTTCATAATAAGTCTCTTATTATTATTTCTGGTACCTTTTCTCTTTGGTGAAGTAAAACAATAATAGAAGATGGGGATTATGCAAGTGGGAGGCTTCGAGGTACTTGCTGGCCGTTTTGCCTTTCCTGCCTTTTCGGAGAAGCGTGGAGAGATACTCCAAAAATTTGTGGGAAGCCTCCTAGCTTTAGACCTATGCACTTTTCCAGAAGTGTCCATGAGCACAACGTCCTGGGATAATATTTGATCTGCTCCCCAGGCCTTCTCCCATTCTGCTTGGGGAAATAAGGAAGGAAAGAGGAAATACAAGAAGGAAGGAAACACTGAGCCATAGGAAACCCTTCTTCCAGTGGATGGGATCGCTCCTCTGTGGCTCCTGTGGTCAGAAGGCTGGGAGCCTGAGGGGCCAGGAGTTTTTCTTTCCTTATACTTTCTTTCCTTTTCCCCATCTGCTGCTCACACGTGCTGTCAGGGCCCAGCTGCTGAGGCCTGTGGCAGAGTTGGCTTGTTCTTGTCCCACTCTGTTGGCCATCCTTCCACCTGTGTAAGCGTTAACCATATGGCATCGAGCTCCATAGCAGCTCGAGGGGCTACAGAAGGGCTTGGGACCAGATGGTTCAACCCAACAGGGTATGATTGTCCCTCTTGGATGGAGATCACCAGCTCTTGCCCTCAACTTCTGTCTGTAAGGGAAGAGAATGAAGTTAGGATTTAAACTCAACTTTTCTAGGCTTAGAAAATGACCTTAGGTAAAGGTGTGTGTAGCATAAATCTTCCTTTGAACTGTTTATTTGATTTTCAAATCTATTCTTCCTCAAGTGACAGCACTCAGCTTTGCTCAGTATGATCTTCAAATACACAATTTACATTAGGTCATAGCTCTAATTCTGTAGGAAGTCAGGTTTTTTTTTTGTTTGTTTGTTTTTTTGTTGTTGTTGTTTAAAATGCTGTAAAGATTATGCAACAAATAGACCGTAAGCCTATATGTATTTTTCTAAAACTTCTATTGTTACCTGCTCTGAAGGTTGGTGTTTGGGTTTTTGGGGTTTTTTTTTCCCCCCTGTTCTCTGTTGGGGAGCTGTGATGTCAAAATACTGCATGTTGGAGCAACCCAAACGGTAGAGTTGGGATTTTTTTGTTCTTTATAACTTTATTTCTTTGTCAGTGTACAAGATTGTAGTTCTATAACTAAATTTCTAATTCTACTTTATGGCCACCATCTTCTAGAGATTTATATTTTTTTTTTTTCTTAATAGAGTCATTAAAGTGGAAAAACTTGAGTTCCTGCTTATTTAACTCTTCACCCTTGTAGATGATATCGAACGAGAACAGGGAATACTGCCCATCAGGACTATGAGAGCAGTTGACTTTGGCATATATATTTTTATTGTTATTATTATTATTTTGAAATAAGTGCTTTGCAATTAGGCTACTGAAGAGATAGGGGTGGTCCTGCTTCCGTTGAAGCCAGCAGCTTGAACAGATTTTTGTCTTATATCTGGTTTTGTTGCTTTCCTGGTGTGGTATCTCCAGTTAAGGTAGGCTCTTTGTAAAATACAGGCTTAGTAGTTCACCTTGAACATTTATTATCCAGAAACTCCAGAGGGACGTGTTCCCAACCCTTTTTTTCTTTTTTAATAAGGTTTCTCACTACGCTGACAACTTGGAATTAGCAGGATAATTTAACTTTCTTTTCAACCTGAGGAATGTAGCCTCTGCAGAAACTTGGGCTGAATTGAATTTGTGGATTTTTGAGAATTTTTGCACCTTGTTTGATCCTGATCCGCTTGGATGGAAATCCAGCCTTAACCTTCCTAAAATGTTGCTTTATTTCCTGTGTGGTTTGTCCATCTCAGTCACCAGCACTTTTTTTTTGTTTTGTGGAACATTATATAAAAATGAAGCGTCTCTTATTTTTTGCTAGATATTGCTTTCTAATTATTTTTTAGAAAAATACCAGTTTTGCCAATCTACTTTGTCAGTTAGATAGAATAGAAGGTCCTTATTTTTCTTCATTAGCAATATTGTAATCAAAGGTGCAAACAAAATAAGATGCTTTATGTGTGTGGTCTGTGCCGTTAGAAATTGAAAATGTATTGGGTTAGGAGCAACTCTAAAAAAAAAAAATATTGAGGAACTGGAACTATGAATCCTCAAATGAGCTTGAAAAAGGAAAATATTTGCATATAGTGTGTTTAAAAAAAAAAAAGCTTTGTTAGAGAGAAAGAATAAATCAGAGTCGACTTAAAATCATTGCCAGACAAAGATTGCTTTACCTTTTTTTACTGTATAAAATATAACTGATTTCAAAGTTTCTGCACAGCGATAACTTAATGAGCATAGTTTTTTCACAGAATTAGGCTATTTCCGACACCCTTCTTCCAGTGGATGGGATCGCTCCTCTGTGGCTCCTGTGGTCAGAAGGCTGGGAGCCTGAGGGGCCAGGAGTTTTTCTTTCCTTATACTTTCTTTCCTTTTCCCCATCTGCTGCTCACACGTGCTGTCAGGGCCCAGCTGCTGAGGCCTGTGGCAGAGTTGGCTTGTTCTTGTCCCACTCTGTTGGCCATCCTTCCACCTGTGTAAGCGTTAACCATATGGCATCGAGCTCCATAGCAGCTCGAGGGGCTACAGAAGGGCTTGGGACCAGATGGTTCAACCCAACAGGGTATGATTGTCCCTCTTGGATGGAGATCACCAGCTCTTGCCCTCAACTTCTGTCTGTAAGGGAAGAGAATGAAGTTAGGATTTAAACTCAACTTTTCTAGGCTTAGAAAATGACCTTAGGTAAAGGTGTGTGTAGCATAAATCTTCCTTTGAACTGTTTATTTGATTTTCAAATCTATTCTTCCTCAAGTGACAGCACTCAGCTTTGCTCAGTATGATCTTCAAATACACAATTTACATTAGGTCATAGCTCTAATTCTGTAGGAAGTCAGGTTTTTTTTTTGTTTGTTTGTTTTTTTGTTGATACACAATTTATATGAGGTCATAGCTCTAATTCTGTAGGTAGTCAGATTTTTTGTTTGTTTTTTTGTTTAAATGCTGTAAAGATTATGCAACAAATAGACCGTAAGCCTATATGTATTTTTCTAAAAGTTCTATTGTTACCTGCTCTGAAAGTTTGTGTTTGGGTTTTTGGTGTTTTTTTTTTCCCCCCTGTTCTCTGTTGGGGAGTGTTGTTTAAAATGCTGTAAAGATTATGCAACAAATAGACCGTAAGCCTATATGTATTTTTCTAAAACTTCTATTGTTACCTGCTCTGAAGGTTGGTGTTTGGGTTTTTGGGGTTTTTTTTTCCCCCCTGTTCTCTGTTGGGGAGCTGTGATGTCAAAATACTGCATGTTGGAGCAACCCAAACAGTGGAGTTGGGATTTTTTTTGTTCTTTATAACTTTATTTCTTTGTCAGTGTACAAGATTATAGTTCTATAACTAAATTTCTAATTCTACTTTATGGCCACCATCTTCTAGAGATTTATATTTTTTTTTTTTCTTAATAGAGTCATTAAAGTGGAAAAACTTGAGTTCCTGCTTATTTAACTCTTCACCCTTGTAGATGATATCGAACGAGAACAGGGAATACTGCCCATCAGGGCTATGAGAGCAGTTGACTTTGGCATATATATTTTTATTGTTATTATTATTATTTTGAAATAAGTGCTTTGCAATTAGGCTACTGAAGAGATAGGGGTGGTCCTGCTTCCGTTGAAGCCAGCAGCTTGAACAGATTTTTGTCTTATATCTGGTTTTGTTGCTTTCCTGGTGTGGTATCTCCAGTTAAGGTAGGCTCTTTGTAAAATACAGGCTTAGTAGTTCACCTTGAACATTTATTATCCAGAAACTCCAGAGGGACGTGTTCCCAACCCTTTTTTTCTTTTTTAATAAGGTTTCTCACTACGCTGACAACTTGGAATTAGCAGGATAATTTAACTTTCTTTTCAACCTGAGGAATGTAGCCTCTGCAGAAACTTGGGCTGAATTGAATTTGTGGATTTTTGAGAATTTTTGCACCTTGTTTGATCCTGATCCGCTTGGATGGAAATCCAGCCTTAACCTTCCTAAAATGTTGCTTTATTTCCTGTGTGGTTTGTCCATCTCAGTCACCAGCACTTTTTTTTTGTTTTGTGGAACATTATATAAAAATGAAGCGTCTCTTATTTTTTGCTAGATATTGCTTTCTAATTATTTTTTAGAAAAATACCAGTTTTGCCAATCTACTTTGTCAGTTAGATAGAATAGAAGGTCCTTATTTTTCTTCATTAGCAATACTCTAATCAAAGGTGCAAAAAAAATAAGATGCTTTATGTGTGTGGTCTATGCTGTTAGAGATTGAAAATATATCAAAAGTATTGAGGAACTGGAATTATGAATCCTCTGCTTGTTTGCCAAATGAGCTTGAAAAAGGAAAATATTTGCATATAGTGTGTTTAAAAAAAAACCATTATCTTTGTTAGAGAGAAATAATAAATCAGAGTCGACTTAAAATCATTGCCAGACAAAGATTGCTTTACCTTTTTTTACTGTATAAAATATAACTGATTTCAAAGTTTCTGCACAGCGATAACTTAATGAGCATAGTTTTTTCACAGAATTAGGCTATTTCCGACATAGATGGGGGAAAAATAAGTTTCCTTTTATTTTTTATGACAGATATACGACAATTAATAGTGTCTCTATTTTAATACACTGTTTGGTGTCCCAAGGATCTCTTTTGTATGTTTGTTGGTCAAACTCATTTATTTAAAAATAGCAAATTTTACACTGCGAGTGAAATATTACTGGGGGGGGGAGGCTTTTGGGAGTTGATCCGTTTCAGGAGGCCCAACAGAAATATGTGAAAGTATAATGTAGCTAAAAAAAAAAAAAAAAGAAAAAGAAAAAAGTCAATTGTTGACTATAGAAGATTTTAATCATTAATTAATCACTTTAGATTCATTGAAGTATTTCTGTAAAACAACTGTAGATGTTCGAACGCTGCAAAAACCTTACTTCTACCTCTTGTGTAACGCTCTTCAGATTCTACTTCACAGATGTCTTTGGGATGTACTTTGATATTTCGGGGCATCCGTACACCTTAATTTGGGAATTTCACCTGCTTTGCTTTTCTTTTTTTTTCCTTTTTTTTTTTTCTTTCACCCCCCGTTGATGGTTTTCCCTGGAACCCTGGGGCTGGAGGTAGTCTATTCAGCGAAAGGTACAATGGTCAAAAGAGATTATATGGTTTGTGTTACATGTATGAAAGTCTCAGAAATGGGAGAATTCTGTAATAAATCATGGCCAGTGTAACTTTCTAGGATTTTTATGTATGGGATCGGGGCTGGAGGTGGTTCTGGTGCTGAAAGTACCTTCAGGCGCGAAAACACACGTGGGTTCTATTCAGCAAAAGGTACAATGGTCAAAAGAGATTATATGGTTTGTGTTACATGTATGAAAGTCTCAGAAATGGGAGAATTCTGTAATAAATCATGGCCAGTGTAACTTTCTAGGATTTTTATGTATGGGATTCGGTTCCTTTTATTTAATTAATCAATCGTGTTGTACGTATGTCCCTAATAAATAGTTACCAGCTTCTTGTTTCCTTTAGTTTCAACTCACCCTATTTATCCGCTGCTGTTCTCCACGTGAGATGAATTTGGGGTTGGTAATTCTGCCTTGAAAAAGACATGTTCCGTGTTCTGCTTTCCCGCAGTTACAAAAATTAAAGTTCTTCATGTTTTACCTGCCTGGTTTTATTGCTTCGGTGAATCCTGCAGGAAAAGGAGGGGGGTGGGTGGGTTTTGGTTGGTGTTTGTGGGGCTGGGGTCTGAGGAACATCCTTTGATCTGGGTCTGCAAGGTCACACAAAGACCCTTTTCTTACAAGAACCCTTTTTTTTTTTCGTTAAGTGGTGAATTCAGTTAAATACCCTTCAAGATTTAGGAATCCTAAAAGAAACAATTTTTTTTGTTTTTCTTTTTTTTTTTAAAGAACAGATTTTGCTGTGCTGAATTTATCTGAAAAATCAATGTTCTTGCAAATGGCTTATAAACAAATGTAAACCTGAAATGGTTGGTTGTGTGGGTTTTCCCTTTTCTTTCTTCTTTTCTTTTCTTTTCCTTTTTCTTTTTTCATAGAGAAGAGGATTTCCAGAGCACCATGATTTAGTGGAGGGATGTTTCTCTAATGACCTGCTGACGGGTGTCTCTGCTCTCACACAAATGCAGCTTTGGTTGCTTTGATACTTGTTCCAAAACACCTGTAATGGAATCGTTGTGACTATTTTAGTAGCACTATGCTGGCACCTGGCCGGCTGGAGATACTTTGGAAAACAGTCGTGGTGAAATGTTTTCCTCTTAGCCTGTACCCCCCAAATTAGTCTGATACCATCGGGTTCCTCATGTTGATTTTGAAATAATTGACAGGATTTTAAATCTGTGTTTGTTTGAGAGGCTGACCTCGGCAAACCCATGCCATTTGATTGTGCTGTTCTGATTTGAATAATAGCCCCGTATAAAAATGAAAACACTGTGTGTTAAACCTGTTAAACAGTGTTAACTTGTTAAGCTTAATGAGGAGACCTTTGATTTTTAGCTGATGAATCATGCTAGGTGTATATATATATGTATATATATCTATATGTAGTTCTAGTGTTGGGTTGCAAAAGACACACCCTCAGTTAAGTGGTGAATTCAGTTAAATACCCTTCAAGATTTAGGAATCCTAAAAGAAACAATTTTTTTTGTTTTTCTTTTTTTTTTTAAAGAACAGATTTTGCTGTGCTGTATTTATCTGAAAAAAAACAACGTTACTGCAAATGGCTTATAAACAAAATGTAAACCTGAAATGGTTGGTTGTGTGGAATCGGTGTGTGAGCTGCAGAAGATGGACCTCAGAAGTGGAGAAAAGAGATTTTAGCAGAAAGATCTCAGCCCAGCTGTTAAAAGGAGAATAATGATCAACTGACAACGTGGATTAAATGGTGAATTTAGTTAAATACCCTTGAAGATTTAGGAATCCTAAAAGAAACAATGTTGTTTGGTTTTTTTTTTTTTTTTTTTTTTTTTTTTTTTTTAAAAACAGATTTTTCTTTGCTTAATTTTTTTGTTTTCTTCTTTTTTTTCTTTTTTTTTTTTTCTTTTTTTTTCTCTTTTGTTTTCCCTTTTCTTTCTTCTTTTCTTTTCTTTTCCTTTTTCTTCTTTTTTCCCCTTCTCTTTTTTTCCCTTTTCTTTCTTTTTATTCTTTTTTCCCCTTCTTTTTTTTTTCCTTTTTTTTTCCCTTTCTTTCCTTTTTTTTTCCCTTTCTTTCCTTTTTTTTTCCCTTTCTTTCCTTTTTTTTTGGCCGGCTGGAGATACTTTGGAAAACAGTCGTGGTGAAATGTTTTCCTCTTAGCCTGTACCCCCCAAATTAGTCTGATACCATCGGGTTCCTCATGTTGATTTTGAAATAATTGACAGGATTTTAAATCTGTGTTTGTTTGAGAGGCTGACCTCGGCAAACCCATGCCATTTGATTGTGCTGTTCTGATTTGAATAATAGCCCCGTATAAAAATGAAAACACTGTGTGTTAAACCTGTTAAACAGTGTTAACTTGTTAAGCTTAATGAGGAGACCTTTGATTTTTAGCTGATGAATCATGCTAGGTGTATATATATATGTATATATATCTATATGTAGTTCTAGTGTTGGGTTGCAAAAGACACACCCTCAGTTAAGTGGTGAATTCAGTTAAATACCCTTCAAGATTTAGGAATCCTAAAAGAAACAATTTTTTTTGTTTTTCTTTTTTTTTTTAAAGAACAGATTTTGCTGTGCTGTATTTATCTGAAAAAAAACAACGTTACTGCAAATGGCTTATAAACAAAATGTAAACCTGAAATGGTTGGTTGTGTGGAATCGGTGTGTGAGCTGCAGAAGATGGACCTCAGAAGTGGAGAAAAGAGATTTTAGCAGAAAGATCTCAGCCCAGCTGTTAAAAGGAGAATAATGATCAACTGACAACGTGGCAAGTGCTTCTGTCTTGTCCTGGAAATGTAACTATGGCTCAATCAGTTTGACATCCTTTTACTTTCCAGGTAAGAGTTTAGATGAGCAGTTTTGGAGCTCAGAGATAACAGTTTTCAAGCTGTTATTTTTTTTTCTTGAAAGATTATTTTTTTTTCTGTATTTTAAAAATCTTAGATTTTAAAATCTAAGTTTCTATTTAAAGCACTTCTCCCTGGTGTTTGCAGCAGGAAGAAAACACACTTTTTTTTTGAAGGAGGGTCAAGTGTGGTGCCTGTGGCCACCTTGTTTTCCTTTGAATTGCGGTTCCTTCAACCTTTTTCATCATTCTCTTTATAAATTCAAGCTTTTAGTAGCTCACTGTGTATAGATTTTCCTTTAATTTAAACACATTGTAGTTCCTGAGGAGGTAAGTAACTCGTTGGGACTGTAGATATTTCAGTTTATCTGGGTTTTAGTGACCTTTCAGTGCGTCTCAGGCAACCCATTTGTGTTATGGTACTTAGGGCAAGTCACAGCATCCAAAGGAGAGGTGGCTGGTGCAAGAAGAGAGATGGAGTCACTCGTGTGTGTGGTGCCCAGAAGATGTTGGTGCCAAGTATTGGCAGATGCCAGAAAGTAAAATGGAAGGAGCTTATGGTTAAATGATGAGATAAATGGTTCTTGAGAATATTCCAAGTTGGGGGGCAATCCAGACAAGGATCCGCTTTCCCCTTGGGCACCCAGGTGACAATACTCCATTATACGTGACATTAAACCCAGCGTGGGCACTTTCTCCTCAGACCATAAGGACCATTGTCCTCCCAGTGGGAAAGGAGTGCACAGATTTGCTGACCGTTGTACTTTTAAAAGCCTTCCTTAAAATAAATACCACCTTCCACGTGCCTTGCTTCCAGGCTGAAGGCCTTTCTTGTCCATCTCTCTGAAAGGCACCAAGTGAACCCCAGAAATGAGCTGCACCACCCCTGGGTCACTTCTCCAGCAGGTGAGAGCCCTGCTCTCAGCAGGTCACTGCCTGGGATGAAACATGTTCAACTTCTAGACCAAACCACTGTCCAGCTTCTTCCCAGTAGGGAAAACCAGCCTTAGGACATCTTCAATGTCTCCTGGTGGCCACCATCCCTGTCCTTGGTCATCCCAGTGCGTTAAGTCAACGGAGTCATCCTCACCTTATCGCTTTTCATCTTTGTCACCTTGACAAAGCTCAAGGAGATCCCACTAGCACTCAGGTCATGCTGGATCTCTTCTGTACTTTAGATTTCAGTAGCCAAATGTCCTGTGAACCCAACAGAGGCTTCAAGAGTTGAGATTCCCACTTCCAAAATCCCAAGTAGAACTCCCTTTTGCTCCCCTGCTGGTGTTTTCGTGCCCTGAAAAGTGAGTAAACACACCGTATCGTCGCGTCTTCAGCTGATCCACACTCTTGGACCGTGCACCACCTTATCTGCTTTGTTTACTGCCAAAAATAAGCCTATCTGGGAGCTCGCCCCTGGTGGCCCCGCAGAGGTGAAGTGGTTGTGGGGGAGACGGCTGGACTCCATTCTAGCTCCTCTATTGTTAGCAGAAATGACTTTTAAATTCAAAATATTTTGGTTGGATTCAACTCCGTGTTCAGGAAATTGTTTAAAAAGCCAGAAATTTAACTGGTAAATATAGAAAACATGATCTTGAGCTTCTGAGATGGAACGTTATGTGCAACTCATGCCATTTTTGCAGACACTCTAGTTTCTTGTAAGGGTAAGGAGGGATACATTTAGGTTAATTAACTTTCTTAGGTTAATTAACTTGCCATTTATTTGCCGTTATATCAACGGGAGGTTATAAATAAACCTACTATTGATCTGATGCCTTTGGAAAAGAATTCCTGCCCAGCGTGCGAGGCTGATAAGTTGGTGGCTGCCTGACCCCACGTCACGTTTGTCACTTGGCTTGGGGATGGGCTCTTGAGGAGGGGTTCTGTCCCCCCCACCCCCAAACACACCCCCCCTCTGATGGGTTTTTCCTCCCCCCCTTGTTGCTGGATGGTCCCAGCAAGTCCCTAAAACGATGCCCTTTCGCCTCTCTCCGGCAGGAAATTTAATCTCCCCGGTAAATGACACCCAGAGCTATTTTGGAGCTGGGCTGCAGAGGGGACAGCAAAGCACGTCAGCAATTTGAGTGGAGGAGGAGAAGCCAGAGGAGGGGTGGCACAGCCTAACCCCCCGTGGCAAAGCCACCACCGGGGGACTTGGGGGGACCTTCTGCTGCACGTCCCTGCCACCGCTGGGGTTTCTGTTTTATTTTCCTGAAGGGGAAAGGGGGGGGGAAAAACCAAAACCAAGATGATCTCCCCACGTCCTCTCTTCCCCTTTTCCCCCTTCCCCCTTCCTTCATCTCAGTAGGAATCAGCTTTTTCTTATCCTGCCCAGAGCTTGCTTTCTCCTCAGACTCTGAGAAGAAGACTCCAGGTAAGACCTCAACCTTCAGTGGACTTGGGGACGCTGGTTTCCAGCAGAAAGTGGTGGATGTTTGCAGGAGCTGAGGGAGGGGTGAGGTTATTTCTGTGTCAGCGTTACTGGGCTGGAGTATGTCTTGCTTTAGGAATCATATTTGAAGATGGAGCTGAAGACACAGGTGGTAAATCCATGCTCCTTCGGGTTTGAACCGAGTGTGAATTGATTTGCTTAATTGTTTCTGGCCATATTATCAGAAGGATCAAACTCCGGGGAGGAGAAAAGAGAGGAAAAATCAGGTTTAAAGCTGTTGGTTCTACTTGTTATGTTTTGTCCCCAAATTGGAGATAGCAACATGTGTGGAGAGCCTGGAAAAAATATGGTACATGTGGAGAGGTGGCAGCAAGGAGTGTTTTAAAGAGTTTTATGTCTAGGGCGTAATCTCAGTGTGGCTTTTCTCTTTGGGAAGGGCTTTTTTATTTTTCCTCTGAGCTTCCCTCCAGCCTCGACACCAATTCCCACCACAACCCCCCCCTCTCCTCGCATTTCTCCAAATGGCTCTGCCGAGAGATGGAGCGAGATGGAGCTGGACAGCTGAGGCTATTTTCAGCCCTACAGCTCAATGGGGTGGAGTGGCTGTAATGACAATGACGTCCACTCGTTAAAATACAAGGGCTTAGGTCGGAGCCCTCGGTTGCTAATTGTCACCCAGGGGATTCTTTGTCCCTCTGGGAGCCGTGAGCCCGCAACTCCCCCGCGAGAGGAGAGGAAATCACACGTGCTGACACTGGAAGCCCTGCTTCCAGCTTAACGTGAGCGAGTTTGTTTCTCTGCATTAAGCAAAGGATTTAAGAATTGGGATTGTTTTGGTTCCAAGCTGGTTTTATTCGTTTAAAGGGAGAGAAAGGTACATGCACTTCTGTGTGTGTGTGTGTGTGTGTGCGGAGAGGAAAAGTGCCTTTGTGCTGCCATCCTCAGGTATGTAAAAGTTCTGGCCTTCTACACCATGAGACCCATAAAGTAAAATAAATCACTGTGAACCCACTGTGTCTCCAGCTCTTTAAAGCTCCTGGGCTCAAGCTGTCTGTCTTTGCCACCCGAGCAGACACGGGGTTGCACCTACAGCCATGATTCTGCCACAGCCCCTGCCCTCCAGGGCCTGAGTGTTAAACAAAATACACCTGGGTGGAATTTGTGATGAAATTGCTGGAATTTACACCGCTCCTTTTCTGTCCCAAAGGTGGGAAACACGGAATTTTGGGTTTTTTCCCTCCATTTGTCTCCTGCCCCGTGGAACAGGGGTGAGCATCGCTGTATGGCCAAGGCCTTCCCTGTGCTGCTGCCTTTTCTTATGTGTTGTCAGAGCAGCCTGGGTGACTTTAGGTTCAGGAAAAAATAAAAGGAAAAGATGCTGTTGTGGAGTCTTGAGGGGCTGATCTGAGCAGTTTAGTCCTTTAGAAGTTTGTGGGGTTCTTTTGTAGCTCCATCGAGGGGGGAATATTATTGGGGTTTTCTAATGGTTTGTTTGACTCCCTTCTTTGCTACCGGTCCTTGGGGATATTCTGGTTATCGATGAAGGATTAACACTGGGACTATGAGGTGATGCAGGTCCCTTCCCAGGCAGCTGGTGCTTATTTAGCCCCCTACCCTGAAGGTCAGAAATGTAAGATTGTCTTGCCTTGAGCTTACCCAGTTCTGCTGAGGGCTGCTCACTGAGTTTTCCACGTTAGTCCCTGACCTGCTGTGAAATTTCCCTTCGTGTCTCCCGTGGACTCTGGCTTACTATGGAAGCAATAGATGGCAGGGAATGCAAATGAGCCTTACCCTGGGCTGAGTTAGAAGCTGATTTCAATAAGCTTAATTTATAGCAGGTACTCTGTGTCCGACATCTCCTCCAGCGCATGGAGACCCATCCTCCAACCCGCCACGGAAAGCTCTTCCATCTGCTCATCGAATGACCTTTAAAGATGCCAAAATCTGTTGTCCCTCACTGAAGTGGAATTTAGAGTAGCCCAAGCTAAGCTCTGAGCCCAGCTCCTCCGTGGCAGATACTGTTCCTGCTCTGATGAAAGGGGCATCAGATAAATTCTGCCGTCTCGGATTAGTGCATCGGTGCAAATCTCTGCTTACAACTGATGTAGAGACATAATGGACCTGTAGCACTGGGTGTGCTGGTGTGCGTTTCACCCCTAAAGCATGGTGTCACAGCTCGTAGATGTCCATCCGTGCCCATCTGATGTCACCACCCTTGCAGCTGACACCGAATACTTGTGCTATTTCACCCTTGTCTGTTCCCTGGGAGGTTGTTAGAAGGACCAGGGCAGCTGGGTTGGTTACTGCTGTTTTCCCTCAGCAGAACTTTAAACATCAAAGGAAATCTGTACTTCCCATTTGGTGACCCGTCAACTTCCCTTCCCACCCACAGACGCCGTTTCCTGATGTTTGTAGATGGAACAACATCTGCAGACGTGCAGTAATAGCGGTGCTGGTTTGATTTTTATCTCCAGCTTCTGTTTTAGTTGGGTTCTTTGAAAGCTGGGGACCTGGAGATGGGAGGTTCCCTGTGAATTTTACCTTTCCTATAGGAGAGGACGGAGTGCAGGTCTTAGCAGTTGATGTTGTGGAGAAAGTCCATGAGACATGAACTCTTACAGCAAGGAAAAAAAAAAAAAAAAGCCACAGCAACAGCTTGCTGCTTGGGGGAAGAAAAGGTAAAAGAGGCTTGAGAAAATGAGCAACCAGGTGTGGCATGAGGCTTAACGTGGTGTCAGAGAGAACCTCTGTGCTCCTGATCTGTGTTTGGACTTCAGTGGCCTCTTAGGTTTAGCTGTATGCCCTCATGGGCTTTACATCCCCCAGGTTTCTGATTATGCAGTTGTGCTACTTGTGGCTGTTGTGTGTCTTGGGAATGCTTTATGGGGGGAACGGAATGGTCATGGTGGACAGGATTCCTTTTCTCACTGTTGAATTGAATTGAAACGCTTGGACAGAGAATAATCTACCACTCCTGTCCCCTCTCATGCCAGAGAGCATCATCATAGGCTGCTGACTGCTTCTGGAGGTCACAGTGAGGGACCTCTACCTGCTCAGGGGTTGTTGAAAGCTTTCCAGATGCTTCTCAGCATTGACGAAGCAACCTGAAGGCAACCCATCAATCAGAACAGCACAGTGAATCACAGGAGGTCAAGAGAGGGATGGCACCACCATCAAGACTCTCCATCTTCTGATGGCTCTCCTTCTAGGAGTGGTGAGGGTGGTGAGACACTGGCCCAGGTTGCCCAGAGAAGCTGTGGCTGCCCCCATCCCTGGAGGGGTTCAAGGCCAGGCTGGAGGGGGCTTTGAGCAACCTGGTCTGGTGGGAGGTGTCCCTGCCAAGGGCAGCGGGTTGGAACTAGAAGTTCTTTAAGGTCCATTCCAACCTGATCCATCCTATGCTTCTATGATAGGCACCACCTCAGAGTAGTCCAGCAGGACCTGGAGTAGTCCAAGGTTGTTCCTGCCACGAGGGGCTTTCTCGCTTGTCCATGGGGCAGCAGTTGTAGGGCAGGGCCAGAAAGCAGTGAGGAGAGGAGTGTGTTGGAGGCCCTGACAGGTTGCATGGCCACGTGTTAATTCCTGGGCAGTGATTTGATTTATTTGCATTATCTGGCAGGTCTGTGCTCTCGGGTCTCTTTCCCTCAAACATAAACCAGTGAAAATTTGAATGAATAAAGACCGAAGTAAAATTCCAAGTGCTGCTGCTTTGCCTTTGGCGTGCTCAGAAATACCCAGATGGCCTGATGGCTCTCCTGCTAGTAGTGGTGAGGGTGGTGAGACACTGGAACAGGTTGCCCAGAAAAGCTGTGGCTGCCCCATCCCTGGAGGGGTTCAAGGCCAGGCTGGAGGGGGCTTTGAGCAACCTGGTCTGGTGGGAGGTGTCCCTTCCAAGGGCAAGGGGTTGGAACTAGAAGTTCTTTAAGGTCCGTTCCAACCTGATCCATTCTATACTTCTATGATAGGCACCACCTCAGAGTAGTCCGGGTTGGAACTAGAAGTTCTTTAAGGTCCATTCCAACCTGATCCATCCTATGCTTCTATGATAGGCACCACCTCAGAGTAGTCCAGCAGGACCTGGAGTAGTCCAAGGTTGTTCCTGCCACGAGGGGCTTTCTCGCTTGTCCATGGGGCAGCAGTTGTAGGGCAGGGCCAGAAAGCAGTGAGGAGAGGAGTGTGTTGGAGGCCCTGACAGGTTGCATGGCCACGTGTTAATTCCTGGGCAGTGATTTGATTTATTTGCATTATCTGGCAGGTCTGTGCTCTCGGGTCTCTTTCCCTCAAACATAAACCAGTGAAAATTTGAATGAATAAAGACCGAAGTAAAATTCCAAGTGCTGCTGCTTTGCCTTTGGCGTGCTCAGAAATACCCAGATGGGAACACGATCTCTGCTGCAAATGATTAATCACAGAGGGATTACAAGGAGAAATATGACACTGGTAAATGTCTGAGATTAATTGGAAAGGGCATCTGCATTGACTGGGTTTATTCATGCTTTGTCGTCGGTCCTATCGCTTCCAAGGGAGCTCTCCTGGCACTTGCAGAGAGTTACTATTTTTTGGAAGTTTGAACATACGTATAAAGAATCTGAGTTAGTGTAATTATTTAAAAAACTGATTAACGAGTTGCACTGTAGAAATATTAAATCTTGGCCTTTCTGTATGTCCACAGGGCTGTCTTCTCCCTCCAACTCCTAAATCTATTTATCAGCCTAATCTAATCTGAGGCATTTCTTCCCATTTAAACTTATAAAATGTAGTTTATCTAGTGCAGCCTGTCTAAATGGTTTGATCTGTCTGGGTTTCGGATACTTATTGCAACTTCATCCTTGCCACAAGTTAGAATTTCAAGTAGCAAGCAATAGGAAATGGCCTCAAGTTATGCCAGGGCAGGCTTACGATGGATATTGAAGGAGAAATGAATCACAGAAGGGTTTAGATTGGTAGGGGATCTTAAAGATCATCTCGTTCCAACCCCACTGCCACAGACAGGGACACCTGCCACTAGACCAGATGAAGCAACTTTGGGTTTTTCTCTTTTTGATGTGATGGGTTTGAAGCTGGAAATGAGTCAGTGACACATCTGTCAGAAACAACTAGGGAGCTAGGAGGGATGAGACATGGCAATGTCTTCTGAAGATGGATCCAAGCACTTTGATGCCCCATTGCAGCCTGAAATTCCAGCTAATGGCTGGGAGAGATTCACAGAATCATAGAATGCTTTATGTTGGAAGGGACCTTAAAGATCATCAAGTTCCATCCCCCTGCCCTGGGCAGGGACACCTCCCACAAGACCAGGCTGCTCAAAGCCCCATCCAGCCTGGCCTTGAACACCTCCAGGGATGGGGCATCCACAGCTTCTCTGGGCAACCTGTTCCAGTGCCTCACTGCCCTCAGAGTAAAGAATTTCTTCCTAATATCTAGTCTAAGTTTCCCCTCTTTCAGTTTAAAACCATTAACCCTCATCCCCATTGCTCCACTTCTTGATAGAGTCCCTCCCCATCTCTCCTGTAGCCCTTTAGGGACTGGCAGGGGGTCTGAGGTCTCCCATGAGACTTCTCCAGGCTGAACAATCCCAACTGTCTCAGCCTGTCTTCATAGGAGAGATTAGGAGGTGAGCTCTGGCTCTGTGTTTTAATTATTAATTCTAAGTTAATATAGTGAATGTTACTGCTGGGCTCTGCGGAGATGAACTTGAATCACAGCTTTTCCCCCCGAGCATTGAAATGGTCCTTCCCCAAATTAGCAGGAGACTCTGATCGTCAATCAATTGACTTCAGTGGAAATTTCCACTGACTTCAGTGTACTTTGGCTGGGGCTCAAGGCTTGTATCTGTGTCTTCTAACCATTCATGCCGCTTCTCTGCTTGCAGCTTCGCAAGTGTTTATGGAAAACACATTTTGAGGCTCAAGTGAGGACAGAGGTCAAAGGTAGTGAGAGGGGCTAAAGAAGTGCAAACTAGTTCACAGGTTTCTAGACCAGTTTGAGACCAAGGGAAAAATAGTTGTGTGTATTTATTGCAACTAGTAACGAAGGCGATCATTCTACAGGGTGTCAGCCTCTCTTAGCATTAGTGATTACAAGTCAATCATTCTTTACTTTCTTAGTATTTACTAAGAATAATTATTTCCCTATTACTGGTTTTTTGTTTTGTTTTGTTTTTTTTTTTTCAGGTTTAAGCTTTGAAAGCATTTTCTTTAATTACTAAAGATTTTTGGTGGAAAAATGAAATTTGCTGGATACCAGAAAAAAAAAAAACACTCAGAAGTGAATTACTTTAGAAAGGATGAATTTTCTCTACAGGCAAAGGTCTTTGACAGCTTCTTATGAGTTTCATACGTGCTTGTAAAGTCAGAGACAGGACAGAAAGTAGTATATTTTTCATTTTAAATATAGAAAGAAGACCACATTTTTTTCTGCCTTAGATCTGTGGCCCAAATGATGTTGATTAGCTCAGCTATACCGTCTTCAATGGTAATAATAATTATAATCAATACCATTTTGTGCCACCGCTTTCCCAGTATTTAGTTTCAATGTCAATTTGTGTCTTTAAATCCTCAGCAGAGTAAACAGAATGCAAGATTGTAATCTGTTCTTAATTCTCACGCATGATTTGTCATATAATGCAGCAAATACATTCTGCAGATAATTATTTGCGAGGCCATCCCTGTCCTGATAGGAAGAAGAAATGAGAGGGGGAGCCAAGACACAGGAAAAATATACAATTTCCCCAAGGTCACGAGACAGGTCAATCCAACCCCCTCTCCCTGGTCCCACCAGTGATTTGCACATTGGTGTTAACACACTGCTGGAGGAGGATGGAAAAAAATACTGAAACCTCTGCCCAAATGGTAGCTCAAGAAATGCAAGCAGAGGTTTTTTTTGCCTGCTCCTACTGCTTTCTGCTGGAGGTGGAGGGGAGATTGTGAGAGCATCGGCCATTGGGTGAGCGAGTGGGTGGATTTGTGGCCAGCGGGGAAGCCAAACTGCTGTGGGATTAAGAAGGATATTTCTGTCGCGGTGGCTGGTTATTATTTCCTTTCTGAGTTACGACGGGCAGCGTGCGGGTTGTTTTGCTTTGTGTGGCACTTTGAAGGTGAAAAAGCACAGCTGTGAGAGCAGCACTGCCACCACCCCTGAGTAGGGGCAGTTTCTGTAGCTCAGACAGGAGCTTCATGAGCTTTCTAGGACACTGGAGTGTGTGGCATCATGAGACCAAAGAGATACAGTAGCTTGGAGAGAAACGGGGCACTCAAGTCTTTTGAGTAGGACTTCCAGAGAGGCTTGGAGCTGGGGTGCTTGCTCTCCTCACAGAGCATTATTGTTGGGTCTAATCCTGTTCCCAGGATGAGCCAGCTGGTTCCCAGTTACTGGTATTAATCGGGTCAAGATCAGGCTTTTATCAAAGTAAATGCCCACCAATGTATGGAAAGGGGCTTCTAGGAGGGTTAGGAGCAGACTCACTCCTGGAGAAGAAGGATATCCAAGAGTCCATGTGAAGAAGCAAGATAAGTTTGTGTGTTTTGTGGGGGGGGACCCTGAAGGTGGTGATCTCTGTCCCGTTGGTCTCCAGCTGCACAGGGGTGGGTAGACTCTGTGTGTGAGTGACGTGGCTGGAATGATTAGTGCCACTGATCGCTTTAGACTTTCTCGGGACACAACGGCACCAGAACTGCCATGAGCTTTAGTTCTAAACGCGGCTTAAGCCTTGTCCCCTTGGCCGGTCCGTGTCGTCCAACAGCTGCAGGCTGGTGCTCAGCTCCCTCTGAGAGCAGCTGAGAATACGCGGGTGATGAGACATCTTTCCTCTAAACCCTAAGCCACGTGGGGTTTTTTTATATTATTTTTTTTTTTGGAGAAGTCTGGCACCGTTGGGATTGTCGCATGTGTTCCCCGTGGCGGTTCCTTGTCAGATGTGCATCCAGCCATGGATGTGCACAAAGAGCCACCCCCACCGCAGCTCTGTCTGACCCTACACCATCTGGCTGAGGCTGTAGATAAGCCATGTTTTTTATATTATTTTTTTTTTGGAGAAGTCTGGCACCATTGGGATTGTCGCGTGCGTTCCCCGTGGCAGTTCCGTGTCGGATGTGCATCCACCCACGGATATGCACAACCAGCCATCCCCACTGCAGCTGTGTCTGACCCTGCACCATCTGGCTGAGGCTGTAGATAAGCCATAGATACTCATCAACTACCATGGCCAACAAAGTAGCTGTTTCTCAGTGATCGTGTTGAATGGAAAATGGGATAAAGAGAAATGTCATCAGTAATACGATGGGAATATCTGTGTGTCCTCCCAAAGGCTGATTCCTGCAGGAAAGAGATTTATTGTAAGGTCAGTGTGAACATAATTCACAGAACAAGGCCTAGGGGGTGGGTAATGACCAGAGGGGGCAAGGGGAGAGGTGGAGCATGTTGTAGAAGTGGAATTAGAAGAAAAAAAAAAAAAAGGCAAGGGAAAAGGGGGGGCTGAGAGCAGCTGAGAATACGCGGGTGATGAGACATCTTTCCTCTAAACCCTAAGCCACGTGGGGGTTTTTTATATTATTTTTTTTTTGGAGAAGTCTGGCACCATTGGGATTGTCGCGTGCGTTCCCCGTGGCAGTTCCGTGTCGGATGTGCATCCACCCACGGATATGCACAACCAGCCATCCCCACTGCAGCTGTGTCTGACCCTGCACCATCTGGCTGAGGCTGTAGATAAGCCATAGATACTCATCAACCACCATGGCCAACAAAGTAGCTGTTTCTCAGTGATCGTGTTGAATGGAAAATGGGATAAAGAGAAATGTC
Organism: Calidris pugnax; assembly: GCF_001431845.1. NCBI lineage: Eukaryota > Metazoa > Chordata > Aves > Charadriiformes > Scolopacidae > Calidris > Calidris pugnax. The sequence continues at coordinate 1,820,724 of NW_015090864.1, forward strand.
ATCAGTAATACGATGGGAATATCTGTGTGTCCTCCCAAAGGCTGATTCCTGCAGGAAAGAGATTTATTGTAAGGTCAGTGTGAACATAATTCACAGAACAAGGCCTAGGGGGTGGGTAATGACCAGAGGGGGCAAGGGGAGAGGTGGAGCATGTTGTAGAAGTGGAATTAGAAGAAAAAAAAAAAAAAGGCAAGGAGAAAGAGGGGGAAAAAATGAATCATAGAATGGTTAGAGTTGGGAAGGACCATAAAGATCATCCAGTTCCAAGCCCCCCGCCATAGGGCAGCGACACCTCCCACTAGACCAGGTTCCTCAAAGCCCCATCTGACCTTGCCAAAAAGCAAAAGCAATAAGATACAAAAAGAGAGACAAAACAGAAAAGGAGATGAGCATGAAGGAGAAAGTATCTTCATAGCTAGGCACATCTCAGAATTAAGCATCCATTTGTTTCTCTACAGCTACAGAAGCAGCCCCTATGTTACAAAGCATTAGTGCAGATCCCTTTCCTACAGCCAAAGTTGAAAGGGACCATCACGTTCTTTCTGCCCAAAGACTTGTATCTTACCCAGTGACTCTTGTGGGGAGGCAAACTACCTTTTCCATCAGCCATTTCACATCATTGAGCTCAAATTTAAGAAATCTTCAAGATGTAAAATATTCCAAGACCTTCTCACCTGTAATGAGGGGAAAAAATGAATCATAGAATGGTTAGAGTTGGGAAGGACCATAAAGATCATCCAGTTCCAAGCCCCCCGCCATAGGGCAGCGACACCTCCCACTAGACCAGGTTCCTCAAAGCCCCATCTGACCTTGCCAAAAAGCAAAAGCAATAAGATACAAAAAGAGAGACAAAACAGAAAAGGAGATGAGCATGAAGGAGAAAGTATCTTCATAGCTAGGCACATCTCAGAATTAAGCATCCATTTGTTTCTCTACAGCTACAGAAGCAGCCCCTATGTTACAAAGCATTAGTGCAGATCCCTTTCCTACAGCCAAAGTTGAAAGGGACCATCACGTTCTTTCTGCCCAAAGACTTGTATCTTACCCAGTGACTCTTGTGGGGAGGCAAACTACCTTTTCCATCAGCCATTTCACATCATTGAGCTCAAATTTAAGAAATCTTCAAGATGTAAAATATTCCAAGACCTTCTCACCTGTAATGAGAAGGACAATGAAAACCTCACTGTTCTAGGCGACAAACATCCTGATACCATGGAAGGGCAGCGATTCTTCACCTGCACCATCTAATCTGCTCTTTCTTGACTTTTTTTATTTCTCACCCTTTAGGAAACCAAGATGGATTACAGCTCGCTCAGCGGAGTCCCCCGGTTCTTGACCCGGCCCAAGGCGTTCATGGTGTCTGTGGGGAAGGATGCCACCTTGAGCTGCCAGATCGTTGGAAACCCCATCCCAGTTGTGAGCTGGGAAAAGGATAAACTTCCAGTCCAGTCTGGGGGAAGGTTTAAAACCACAGAAGATGGGGATCTCTATCGGCTAACAATCTATGATCTGAGCTTGGAGGACAGTGGCCAATACATCTGCCGGGCCAAGAACACCATCGGGGAAGCTTTTGCAGCTGTCAGCATCAAAGTTGGAGAGGAGACCACAGTAACGGAGTACGCCCCGTATTTCATCCAGAAACCCTCCTCCATCAAAGTAACATTGGGAGAAGATGCCATGTTCAAATGCAAAGTCCAGGGCAGCCCTCCCCTCTCGGTGAACTGGGAGAAGGATGGGAGATACCTGCGGAACCGGGCTGATGCTGGACGCTTCCAGATCGCGTCTGCTGGGGAGTCAAATGCTCTCACCATCCAGTGTACCCAACTGGGGGACAGTGGCACCTACACCTGCCGGGCAGAGAACCTCATTGGCTCTGCCAGCGCTTCGGCTGCTTTGGTGGTGGAAACAAAGGGTTCTTCCAACCCGGGCAGCAGCAGCCACTTCGATACCAGCTGTGGCAAGACGTCATCCTTGCTGTCTCACTTGCAAAAGAGGCGGGAGGAGATAAGGAAGATGGACATCTCCCATGGGGCTCTTGATTCAACATCTGCCCAGTCTTACTCCACGTCAGAAGGGCTGTCCAGCATCGGCTACAGCCTCTCCCGGGATTACGAGCGGGCAGCTGGACTTACCACCAAAGGGGCCCGCAACGCAACTTTTGGGACACTGACCCGCATGTGCAGCGTGACGGAGGGGAAGCACGCCAAGCTGAGCTGCTACGTGACGGGGGAACCCAAGCCAGAGATCGTGTGGAAGAAGGACAACGAGGTCATCTTGGAAGGGCGGCGGCATGTCATCTATGAGGACGACCAGGAGAACTTTGTGCTGAAGATCCTTTTCTGCAAGCAGATAGACAATGGGCTGTACACCTGCACGGCCTCCAACCTGGCAGGCCAGACGTACAGCTCCGTGCTCGTCACTGTCAAAGGTGGGTCCTTGTGTTTCTCACTGGGGTGGGCATGTCTGCAAGGAGACAGGTGATGTGCTTCCAAACTGGTGTGGGAGAGCCAACAAAGCTTCTGCCACCAAACTGCTATAAAGGAGTTGCGTTCGACATGAATAAAACCCTCCAGCTGTAAATAGATGGACTAGATGATGCTAGAATAGATGACATGGAGACAGAGTCTCCTCGCTGTAGGGAGTTCAGGAAGAGGTAATAAATAAGTCAGGGATGGATGATGTAGAACTGTCTGGTTGTGGGACAGCTGGGATGAACCAGATCTCTAGCATTCCCATTCCTACTGGTTGTACAGTAATCTGAGAGATCCATTACCTTCCTCTGGATCAGGGACTGCTGAAGCCCTATCTCACCCTCCTTTATATTCACCACAGGGTTTAGTGAAATGGACACATGTGCCATTTAAGCAGAAGCAGAGGAAATTCCTCCCTGCAAGCTGTGTGTCAGGATGCCTTGGATGCCTTGGGAGACCTAGTCCAAGACTAATTACAGTCCATCTCAGTTTTCCTGTACAGAGTGACCCACCAGCAGCCTTGTTCTTGCCAGGCATCTTCAGCCTTTTCACAGCTTGTGTTGCTGGAGACCCTACAGTCCTTGTATGTTCCCAAAACTCTACCAGGTCCAGGGTGCTTCTGTTTGCTCTGGTTGGGGGTGACGGACTTGCCTTCAGAAGGTTCCTCAACGCTGGTGGAGGTCAGATCGAGTGGTGACAAAAATGTTACACACATTTTCACAAAGGAAGCTCTCCATTTTCCACCTGCTCTCCCATTTGGCAAGGTTACAGGGGGCAGTTTGCACCCAGGCAGCACCTGTAAATTAACCCTCAGATATAAAAGGCTGTGGCACTTGAGTCACAAAATAGATGCTTAGGAATGGCCGGTGTTTCACACCTGTCTTTAAGACTCTCAGATTTTTTTCTTTTTTTTGGTTTTCTGGTTTGCCTTTTCTGGACCTCTCCTTTCATACTCAGCCTTTCCCGTCAGTGACTCAGTGCCCGATTCCATCAGTGACACTTGATCTGTAGAACTCACTGGCTCTTGTCCCACTCTTTGCCATCCCTTGGAGGTGCTGAGTGGTGCTGGGAAGGGCATTTGTTCTCTTCCATAAAGCTGTGATTACCTCATGAGCTGGGACTTGGAGCTGGAGACCCAAGCTGGCCCTTGGGTGGGTGTTCACGTGGAGGATGGCTCAAGCTCTGTTACTTGCCCAACACCTGTCTTGCAAAGCAACACACACACACACACAGAGCCTGCCCCTGCTTCTTTGATTATTCCCAATGGAATAACCAGTTCTAAAGGAGACAGAGAAAGCATGTGGAGCAGCAGGTCTGGAAGCAAACACCACAGGGGAAAAAGGTTATTTATCAATATCCATTGTCAAGAGATGCCTGTGAGTCAGAGGGCTTAAGTGGAAATGTTTATGGTCTGTTTCTTTGTTATACTATACCATGTTGGGCTTTCTGACCAGGCCAAGGCTGCCATGGAAAATCAACGTGTGTTGGTTATAATTAGGCCCTGCCTAATGACTCCCCTTTGTGTCACCAGAAGGCCCTCTCAGGTCTCCAAAGACAGCTCAGAATGATGTAGCAATGAAGAGAGCTTTTAATTCTGTTGCTTATGCCATCGGTGATGCCATTAGCTCATTTGCCATCGTGTTTAGGGAGGTAGGTCATCTTGCCACCCTTGGTGAGCACCAACCTCCTGCGTTGGTTGTTCTGCAGGTAACAGCATATTTATAGAGCCTGTGACCCTGCACCTGCAGGGTGTCTCTATAGGCTCAGGCACCAGGAAAGACCAGCTTCATGGGTTTAAATATGCTCTGGCATTTTCATTCGCAGAATTTCAACACAAGATTCTGAATGAGAATATTTACAGGTCTTTTAAAGGTAATAATAATAATAAAAAAAGACTACCTAGCCTGTACAGTGGCTTTTAGCACTCCCTGAGGGCACAGGTCCAGCCTCTCCTCTAGCTTGTCTCCCATACTCTGTCAATCTAGATCCTAGACCTGGACACTCAACACATTTGTAAGCATTTGCTGCATCCATGCCTTAAAGATTGTTGAGCTGAAAAAAAAAAGCGATTTTTGAGCTCTTCCTAAATGAGATGTAGAGAATCAGACATCAGTCTCAAAGGAGAGGCTACAGGGCAGGGTGTCGCTCTCACAGTTAGGGAAAACCACAAGTTGATTACTCTGATTTGGAAAAGTGCTGGATTCTAGTGTCTAGAGCGGGGATAAAATCCATATGCTGAAACGTGAGATGTAAAAGTTAGGAAATACTGCCCAAGAGCAAACCTTCATGGCACGGGAGGTTTAAGATAGATATTAGGAAAAATTTCTTCACTGAAAGAGTTATCAAGCATTGAAACAGGCTTCCCAGGGAAGTGATGGAGTCACCACCCCTGGAGGGGTTTAAAAGACGTGTAGACGTGGTGCTGACGGACATGGTCTCATGGTGGACTTAGTAGTGTTAATAGTTGGACTTGATGATCTTTTCCAGCCTAAACGATTCTATGAGGTTTTGATTTTTCCCAAACCAAAGAGCAGAGAGGATGGCGAAGAACATGAGTTCCTGAAGGCTTTGGAGATGTCCCGAGGCCATGTGCAAAGTTAGCGAGAACAGCATACGGGTCTCCATCCTTGGGCCTGGGCCAAGCAATGTTCATCTGAGTCCCTGAATACAGTAATCAGATACTGTATGAAAAGGTTAAAGGTTGCAAGCCAAATAGGATAGAGACTGGAAAAACAGACTGGTGCTAAGGCTACTTTATTCCTCTCTGGCCTCAACTGGTTTTGGATGACTACTATCATGGTAGTCATATGTGAGACCTTGAGAAACGTGGAGGTAGAAAGGAAACTTGGAAAGCACAGTAACTGCCAAGATGACAAAAAGGCATGAGATAGTGGAAACTTGTCCATGAACCTTTAGATATCTCCCTTTGGAAAGATTCTCCATATCCCTACTCTCACTGGAACATTTTTGTTAGGCAGAGGGAAAACTTGCCTCTGGAATAATAAATGGAGAGCCCATGAGAAGGCCAGGAAGAGGCAGGAGGAAATGTAGGCAAGTGAGAAGACCAGGTCAAGCAGATATCCCTTGGGAAGGTTAAGGAAACATTGGCTGCTTTGCAGGCTGCATCTATTCTTAGTAAAATATGTGTTAGCAGGACCTGCTTTTGAAAAATAACATCATCTCATTGCTAGTTTGCTTGGTATGGACCAAACAAAAAAGCCTATGACACTCTGGAGAAATATGTTCTCAAGACAAGCAGCCAAATTCATAGCTGGTCTAAGCTCTTGGAGTTTCCTGCTAATTCCATGAGCTGCTTGCTCCCTTGGCCTGCAGTCTGTCAGATTTGGGGGTTTGCTTTGCTATTTCTATCACTTATTTTTCCTGGCAGGTAGGCTTTTGTAACTCTCTTATTTTATCTCTTATTTCTCCTTCTTTAGCAATATTACTGCCTTCATTGTATGCCCTAATGAGTATTTCTGCTTTGGCTAGCAACAAATGAATAGAAAAAACTGTACAGTCAAAAAAATGAAAAAAATTACACTGATACTAGACATGAATTTAAATGACCTCCCAGGACACTGAAAATGAGCTGTGACCTGGGAGTCCAGATGTTATGAGGACAAAGTAGAATTGCTACTCAAATTCACACCTCTGAGCTCTTGTGGAAATAAATGTTTGTAGATAATGGTGGATTTGGAGAGATCAGAAGAACACTGTTTAGTACTTTTGGTTGGATTCTATAGGAAAGAGCATCTGCTTGAACTGGTCGTCCATGAGATAGCAATGTGCCTTTTTTGGCCAAGAAGGCCAGTGTTCTCCTGGGGTACATTAAAAAGAGTGTGGCCAACAGGTCAATGGAGGTCATCCTTCCTCTCTACTGCTAGATGATCAGAGAATCATAGAATGGTTACAGTTGGAAGGGACCTTAAAGATCATCTTGTTCCAACCCCCCTGCCCTGGGCAGGGACATCTCCCACCAGACCAGGTTGCTCAAAGCCCCATCCAGCCTGGTCTTGAACATTGATGTAAAGTGCATGAAGATATATTCAGGAAGAGGAGGCTGGTGGGTTTTGGAGCCTCTCTCACATGTCCAAAGCAAAAGAAAAAGCCGTGGGCTGGGTGACTCCCAGGCTCCAATTCAGTTTATCTGGTGCTGTCTCTCTGAAGCCCTGTTCAGAGTGAGATAAGACACGTGTGCCCACAGCAGTAGGACAAAAGCAAAGTTGTTTTCAGAGGATATCTGTGACTCCAAGCTGCCAAAGATAGCCTTGGACCTACTTTCCCTGGCTGGAAAAGCAGGGCTGTTGCTGCAACACAGACAAAAAAGTCAACCAATTCTTCTGTGTTTCCACATTTAAGAGCTTTTTCCTAGACTGGCTTTTCTTTTTTTTTTTTTTTTTTTAATCTTAGATAAGACTTGATGACTGTAAAGGGAGAGGGGTTAATGATATGATCAGTTGCTCCAAGGATGGGAACACACTTGTGTGCTCCTCAGGTGCATCTCGTATTTCTTGTTGGCCCTTGAGCATGTCGGTGTGTTCTTGGTGTCAGCTCCAGACTCCCTCCTGTTTCACACACCAACGTTGCGTCCAGCTCCCCGAGACTGGCATCTTTCAGATTAATATTTTCATTATCTTCTCCTCTTGCTTGTTGCCATGGCGTGAGGATTACAACTGCTTCGTTCTCCCTTCACTACACAGGGTGCTGCCAGAGGTGGGATTGTCAGGGCAAGAGCCTGAGTTTCTTGTTGGTTAAGGAAAAAAGGACAATTAACAAGGGGAGCGTGGGCAGAGCAGGTCTGGGTAACTGTAGCTGAAGGCTTTTCAAAGCAAGACCTTGACTTGCCTTGAATTGAGGTGCATTAAGGCAAAACGTTCTTCAAGAAAATAACCAATTTAACATAGTGAGCTAGAGTCACCTTCCTGTTCCTAAAGGTATTGTTCTCAGTCAGGTTTGAACCTCAGGAAAACAGCTGAGGGAGTAGATGGCATTTTTCCCTCCAGGTGTCCTCTCTCTGGGGGTCTGGTATCTCTATCCAGGCCGTGCTCAACTAGAAAGGATTGGAAGTGTTTGTGTGACACGGGGGGGGATTGAAAGGCCTGCAAAACTGAACATGTGAGTTTACAAGGCTTGAGTTCAGAAAAGGGCAAATCAGATCAATGAGAGCACTGCTCCCGTAGCAGCTCCTGTCCTAGTGGTGGGCAGGAGGGGACAGATAATAGACTCAGCTAGACACTGAGCTACCAGGTCTGAATTTTGCAAAACAGGGGATCCTGAACGTCAAAATTTGGATGTGGGATATTTGAGGGCCTGGATTTGTTTTTCTTCAGCTTCTAGACCACAGGGACTCTGAGTGGGATGTGCCACCATGGGCATGGGCTCATAAATCTAAGAGAAGCCCACTCCTGTTTGACTCTTAGACAAACATCTGGCATTGCTGACTGTGAGTGAGCACATGAAATTACCAGCCAGGGAGCATGTATGTGGTGAGGAGAGGGAGAATGGAGTCACAAAAAAAAAAAAAGGCTGGGAGTTATGAGTTATTAGAAGATGAAGACACATGTCCAGACGTGATGCCTCACGAGTGCTGATGCATCAGCACTGTCTAATCCAAGTCGGTGACATGACTGTGGCACCAGTCCCACGGCTGTGACCACCGGCTGTCCTCTTCAGTCCAACTACCCTTTCTTCAGTTTAATGATGATTTCACAGCGCAGCTGTCACTGGAATTAAACATTATTCTCTTTGTAAAATGTCTTCCCTCACTGCTGTGCAGCTGTTTTCCATGTTTGATCTACACTCTGGGTCCTCCTTAAGTTGGAGCTCTGCAGCCCCATTGCTGGAGGAAAGCAGAGAGCTGGGAGATTTGGGCTTTTTCTCTAGTTCTTTCGTTGTCATTGACAAAAGCTGATACAAATGGTTTGGTGCTGGTGGGGAGAACAGAAAATTCCTCCATCAGTTACTTCTCTGCTTTCCCCCAGGTCGGTCCTTGTGGGCACAGCCACCCCTCACCTTTCTGTGCCCTTTCAGATGGCTCAGCTGAGCTCACTTCTGCTGCAAACCCCCAAAACCACCAGTTCTTGCACCAGGTGATGAGCTCAGCTGCTCACACTCACCTACAATTGCTTCCCTCTCCCTACCACCAGCTTATTTGTTATTTGCCCACCTGTAGCATGACTACTTTTAAGGGCTTTTACTCTGAGGTGAAGTGGCCATTGCTACTTATAGAGCCAGGCTGGGGGCTCTGCCCTTCTTCTTGTTGGCGTCTCTAAGTGACAGGGTGCAGAGCAGAGATGTTCATGCCGGAGGACACATGGACCACAAGAGCACAATTTATTAACCTGATGCTCCACCAACTTGTTCACGTTGCTGTGGTTTAGAGCAAAATCCTCTGTGTGGTGTGGTGGGGCAGGGACTGCAGTTCAGGCTGATACTGCTTCATTTTTAGAGAAGTCCTTAAAATACTTCTGCTGGGATCTAAGTGGGTTGTGGTTTTTTTTTTTTTGCATGAGTGCAGGACACCTACTGTAGCAGGGCTTGATTATGGGTTTGGGTGGCAGCTCAGGACAAATCAGTACTTTAATAAGGAGTGCTATTGTTAATTTTTTTCCTATTGACTTATTTGCAAATCTCTTATTGCGGACCACCATAAACTCTTGTTTCTCCTTTCCTTTTTTATCCTCCTAAGAACCCTCAATACCTTTCAAGGAAAAACTGAAGGATCTTGAAGTGAGGGAGAAGGAATCTGCCACCTTCCAATGTGAAGTGCCTGTTCCCAGCACAGAGACAGCTTGGTTCAAGGAGGAGACCAAACTCAAGCAGAGCAAGAAGTACAACATCGAAGAAGAGGGCACGTATCGCCGGCTCACTGTCCAGAACGTCACCGCGGACGATGACGCTGTCTATATCTGTGAGATGAAGGAAGGGAGCAGGACCATCGCAGAGCTGTCTGTCCAAGGTAGGAAAGGCTCTTGCTATTTCAGATCGGCCAAGTCTCACCTACAAAGTGTGAGGTTCACTCATGGGGCTCCAGACTTGATCTAATGAATGGCATTTAGCCTATGCATGTGTGCAGTGAAGACCAGCAGACTCCTTGGAGTCTCCCAAGAGGAGAGACACATGTGGTGGGTCCCTGTGTCCCTGGCTCTCCTGCCAGGGTATATCTGGGACACAAGGTCAGAGAGCAGGGACAGATTGTGTTGCTGCACAAGATATGTCACCTCGTGGGGCTCTGTGCTTAAAGGGGCTTCCTAGAAGGCAAAGTTCTTGAACTGTAGGCTAGTGTTATAGACTTTAACATGATCCCATGCGTTGGATGTGTCCCCCAGCTCTGTCTTGCACAGATGTTGTCTAATGTCCAGTGAATCTTGTCCCAGAGAGGTGCTCACCACACTGGGAAGCTGGTTTAGCAGCTGTGGTTTGTGGTTGGATGTGTGGTGCAGGCTTTGGTCAGCACCGGTATGATTTCAGATTGGAAACCAGATCCACGCTCTAGATCTCTGACATCCGGATCTGTTCTCTGGTGTTTGGAAAACTGATGAGAAAGGGGCAAAATGTGGATAGAGATCCACGCCCAAGTCTCCCGAGTCCGGCAGTTTGGACTGACGTGCAAGTTGGTGGTAGATCCTGGTATGGTGTAGGTGTCTCACAACCAGCAGACACAGGCACATCAGAGACACAGGCATGTCTGCAGAGGGGGACATTGGTTCTGAGCTCCCTGACCTTCTGTATGAATAAGAACTTGTGCAACTCCAGGACTTGAAGTTTTGATTTTTATGATACTTGTTTCATTGAAGTGTCTCAATTGCATGAATTGGAGACCTGTCAGCTACAGGACTCCACTTGTCCTGACTCACTTGAAGACTGACTTTACTCCCAGTGAAACCAGAAGTGCTTCACTACATAAATTGGTGCAAAACGACTGGGTGACTTGCATCCTCATTCAAATTTCTTTTTGTATCCTTAGCAAAGAGTTGAAAGCGCAGATGGGTGGAGGCAGAAGGGGAAATTTAGTCTGGAGATGTTGGAGACTTCAGATAGACATCTTTTTATTGCACCTTCTGTTAGGTCTAGACCAGCCAAACATTGTTAAGTGTGTTTGGCCCCAGTAGGACAGCTGGTATTTGTTTTACTTGTTTGTGCTATGGTACTACAGCATGTTCCATTAAAAAAAAAAGAGTGACTGAGTCAGGTGGAGCTCTCAGGAGGGAAAGGAGGCAGAGACTTCCTGGGGGAGCCCTGTTCTTGCCCCGGGGAGAGAAGATTCGCGAGAGCTGGGTGGGGTTGGGAGAATGCGAGAGCTTGGCAGGACGCAAAGGGCTGCAGGGACGGGGACACTGCTAAGGACAGCAGGAAGCAGACACGTGGCCAAGCTTTGGAGACAATGAGCAGAGAATCGGAGTCTTGAATCGTACTGATCAAATATGTGCCTGATCTACTGTTTCATGAAGGAGTTCAGCATTCTTTCTCGTTAAACAGCTCTGGGTGCTTTGCCAGGGTGAGGGCAGTTTTGCCTTGTGGGGACTGCTCTAGGGCTGGACCCATCTGTCAACAAAGGTGGTCTCCTGATGCTTTGTCCAAGCTTTCCTGGGCATAATCACATCTTCTAGCTTTGAGTTTATTCTAATAAGTCAAAATCATCACAGTCACTTGGAAAGACCACACATAAGTGAAGTTTATTGTGTGTGAACTTCTGGGTTGGCTCTAAAAAGAAATCTGAGGCTTTCAGTGTATTTTTTATTAATTCAGGTGACTGGTGTGTTTGCCCTCTTGCTTATGTAACTTACTGGTCATTTGATGGAGACAAAATCCCAAGGACAGACGGGAGACCTGTCTGGTGTAAGACTGACCTACTTTAGCGAAGTTTTAATTTGAATTCCAGGCATATGCAGGCAATGAAAGCCATATCACTGTCAAATCTGTTCTTGGCAAGGCCACCTACCTTGTATTTACCCCAACAGCAGACTCGGTATCTTAGGCCAGGATTATGACCAACTGTAGTCAAACAAGATTGCTTTTCTCTCTTTAAAGGCCAAAATGAGTCCTTGGGATTATCTGTTCTGTATAACGCAGAGCCTAGGAATTAATTTGGGGGTGTCTGCATAGTGTCTACAATGTTTTGACTAGGAGAGAACTGTTGGCTTGTCCTGTTGTGGTGTGGATGGCACGTTGCTACCAGAGACTTTAATATCTGCCATTTGCTGATCATACTTATTTTCTTATTTAAAGGGAACATCATTAAAAAACTTCCACGAAAGACTGCGGTCTCCGTACACGACACAGCCATCTTCTGTGTGGAGCTGGACAATGAATGCCAGAACGTCCGATGGCTGAAAAACAAAGAAGAAGTGAAACCCAGTGATCGAATAACCATCACGCGCTCTGGCAAGCAACATACCATGACCATCCGAGAGTGTAAGATGGAAGATGCTGGTGAGATTGCCTTCCTGGCTGATGAAAGCAGGACTTCTACCCAGTTCACTGTGACCAGTAAGTTTCATTTTTATCTGGCCTTCGTCTTGTGTCTTCCCCAGCAAGCAGGTAACCCGTGTTACCAGTGGTGTTTTAGGTACTGCCATGGTAGGCTTGTTGTCCAGAGACAGCAGAAGGTTTGATGTCTGCCACAAAAGGCTGGCAGCCTGAAGGTTACCCTTATGAGATGTTATGGACAGGTCAAAACAGAGAAAGAGTAGTCATCCTGGGGAAAGGGCATGACACAAACCCGTGTCTTCTCCGTGCTATTCTCATTTCATGCTGGAGAGAACATAAACTGAGTAAAATATGGGTTAGGGACATGGATGTTCCTCACATCCAGAAGGTGCTTAGAAAACATTGTGTAAGTTGCATACCTTGCAGTTGCCTTACTTCATTGTACATAGAGAGGTGTGGATGTTCCTACATGCTGACCTTCATTTTCCAAAATCATGTGTTTCTTTGAGGGGCATTTACCAATTCTTGTTATGGGAATAATACCTCTTCTAGCAAATAGAGGCCACATCTCTCCCTCTCCCTCTTTGCTGAGGATTTGGAGAGGAGAACCAACAAGCACTCTATTCTTTCCCTAGGTCTTGAGCCTACAGAGACATGAGGGTAGCTTGAGGGTATGCTGGCTGTGATAGGGAAGTAGATATGCATCCTAAACATTCTTGGCAGAGTATTTCCATTTTAGCAAACAAAAATCTCTGTGAAGGAACATCTACCCACATGAAGCATTTCAGAGGCAGTCAGCTTGAAACATCTTACTTTGATTTTAGCTGCTTAAGTTGTTTGCATTAAAGTAAAATATATGAAGAAAACCAAACCCACCCACCTGCAAGAAAAAGAGGAAATGAAGTTTTCTTCCTTTTATGGAGACCAACAAAGCCATACCCTCTATTTGACATGAAAAAGTTGGGAAGACCCTGTGAACTGATGGTAGCTATGCTGAAAGAGGAAACCTTCATCTTGATTAGCTTTACTCAGGGAGACTGATACAAGATGCAGAGAATTCCTTCAGCTGGCACATCTGATCTGAGCAAGGGTTTCCACTGACAGAGCAGTAGCAGCAGGTGCAGTGTAGTTGAGATTGGACCTGAAATTAAATTTTGGTGGAATTGTCTAACTTTATGATGCTTTATTTTGATGGCATTACATTTCCTAGGCAAAATCTGCTTCGTTAAAGGCAGAGAACTGCATGTGGTTGCTGGCTCTGCTGCAGTTCCAGTTTGCGTGTGAACAGGTCACCAACTCTAGTCACCATTTGGGAAGAATAACACTTCTTTTCCAGCACCATCACCTCCAAATTGCAATTACTCTGTGGTAAAGAGAAATCTTTGAATAAAACTGCTGTGTTATCTAAACTTGGTTAGGGCATTTTGATGTTATTGAGCAAAAATGAGGAAAAAATGAGGTTAAGTGTAACACCGTGACAGTTTTGAAGGTATTTGTAAATCTTTAATGTCCAACCAAGCATCTATTTGATGGGAATGACAAAGTTCAGTTTGATTTTGGACTCTGCTGTTTATGTTCTGGAGCAAGTGTTGATTCACAGAACAGAAAAAGGTGAGAAGTTGCCTTCCTACAAACAGGTATCTCTGAAGAAAATATTACGTTACGGCTTCTGATGGTAAGGTCAGGAGATCCGATTCCAGCATCTAGTGTTCAGCTTAATGCTACTCTAATGGGACCTTTGGCATCTGGGCAGCAGTAGCTGACAGGCTGGTAACTGTGCACCCCAAAACGCTTACGTGTCTATTTATGTAATGAAGGAAAAGCGTATCGCAGGGAGATTTCCTATTTTTACACTTCATGCATATCTGATTAACTGCCTGGAGACTCCTGAGTACTATGTTCGCATCTTTTTCCATTAGCTGGATGAGATTGGTGTTGGTGGTTTCGATAGCATTTACCAGGCAGACAATGTTTATATAATATTTGTTCAATATCTCACGTTGTTACTATGCCCATTTTACAGATGGGTAAACTGAGGCGAAGAGCAGATCAGTTGTCCCAGAGTTTGGTTTTTAGTCTAGACTCATCGTACAGTCTCCCTCTATAGTCAGAAATACTTGAGTATCTGCAATTTGTGGTTCATTTTGAGGGAGGGGATTCTGCCTCTCTACTCTGCTCACATCAATATTTTACAGATGATCATTAAGCTCGAGTAGAGTTCAGATCAGCATAAGCTCTAGGTTTTTTTTTTTCAGTGAGGCACAGTGGCTTTTCCACTCTGACAAACTTCTTGCTCTGCTTTTTTTTTCTGTTCTCCCTTCGTGCAGCTCCCAAGAAACCTCCCACCCATCCCCCAGCTGACCCTGTGGTGAAAAATAAAACAGAAACCTCAGTGACGCTAGCATGGTCCCCTCCAAAGATGGACCGCCCCATTCCAATCGATGGCTACATCGTGGAACACAAGAAACTGACTGGCTTCACCTGGGTGAGATGCCACGAGTCTCATGTCCCTGTCCCAGAGTTCACCATAAGCAACCTGTTGGAAGAGGCCGACTATCAGTTCAGAGTGTCTGCAGTCAACGCCTACGGACAGAGCCCCTACCTGGAGTTCCCGGGGAGCCTGCACCTTGGTGAGCACAAAGCCATCATAAAATGGGTCAGTCTGTGCTGATCTGCCACGTGGGTGCTCTAAAGATGTCTCCTGTGACTTTAAGGAGGATAGAGCAATTGCACAACAAAATCCTTTTCCCTTCACCACTAGTTCTCCTGTCTCATTTCAACTGCTGACCGTCACCAAAGAGATGGTGGCTGGGTTTCTGTGAGATATCCCAATACCTCACACCAGGCTCTGTGAGAAGCAGAGCTCTCAGCAATGGGCATTAAGCCTGTAGGTGCTTCTTCTAGACCTGATTTGAAAGGAAAAAATTGAGGTGGGCTTATAATTTTTCGATATAGAAATGAGATATCAAACTTCCACCTAGAAAACATTTGTGGGTGATGATGCTATCATGGAAACCAAGTTCCAGTGAGTCTCTCTTTAATCTTAGCATTACTAGGTGAAATATGGGGTTTTTTTTCTTTATTTCTAGTGTGCCAATTCCATAGAATCATTGTGTGCAATGGGATTGCTTCTTCCCTTGATTCGTTATGCTGGCCAGTATCTGCACAGACTTTGATCGTACTGTGTGTTTTTATTGTGTCATCCTTTTCCCTAGCTGTCTGAACATGCCTGTGTTTTCCTAGATTACCTAGAAGTGACCAGCAGGCTGGGTGGCCTCCTTAGGATCCTTCTGAAATCTAAGAATAATAATGGTTATTCAATAAATACACCCTTGTTGGGGATCCAAAGTGTTTCAGGCTTTTTATGCCTTTAAGCATCTTAGGGAAAAAAAATCAGTAGAATATGCCTGTTTTTTCCCTGCGGATAGAGGACTTGCCCTAATGACAGAGGTCAGTTGCCTGCAGCTGTAGAAATCAAATCTTGTTGACCAACTGTGTATTGCCTTCAGTGCATGCATACTATATGAGGCTGCAGGATTTTATTCTCATATCTTGTTTATCTCAAGAACTATGTTCGTAGGTAGGATTGTTCTCCAGTGTGGTGGTTTCCTGTCCTTCGGTCTCAGAGATATATGTTCTTCTTCCCCAGAACCGGTCCTGGCTGTGAAAACCCCCCTGACAACTGTTGAAGCTGTACCTGGAGGTGATGCCCTCTTTACTGTTGACCTCACGACTACATGTTCCGGCACTTGGTACCTTAATGGCAAAGTCTTACAGGAAAGTGAGACCTACATCATTAAGAGAACCCAAACTACTCACACTCTAATCATAAAGAACGTCACCAAGACTGACGATGGAGCAGAAGTGAAATTTGTTGCCAACAATGTTGAGACCAGCACCAAGATGAGAGTGAAAGGTATTAATTTTCATCGCTGTCCTTTCTTGTTCCAGTCAAGGGGTGGTTGCTGTGACCTGGTGATTAGAACTGGGGCTGGAGGCTTTCTCTGTTGCCTGGACTGTAGGAAGTACCTGAAATTGCGTTGTATGAACTAATGTGAGTCCTGGAAATAGAGACCTAACTATGATAGCACAGAGTTCAGAGTGAATCTGTGAATCCAGCCAGCTGCTTGGTACCTGAACTGCTTTCCATCAGCTCATGGATTTCTGTAGTTCATAACCATCAGTGAGTCAATTCTGTCACCAGATCTACCACTCAGTCACCTTAGAGCACTAATTTCAGCTCCAGATTTGGCTAGTCTTTTATTCTGGTTAAGGGGTGGTTGCTGTGACCTGGTGATTAGAACTGGGGCTGGAGGCTTTCTCTGTTGCCTGGACTGTAGGAAGTACCTGAAATTGCGTTGTATGAACTGATGTGAGTCCTGGAAATAAAGACCTAATGATGATAGCACAGAGTTCAGAGTGAATCTGTGAATCCAGCCAGCTGCTTGGTACCTGAACTGCTTTCCATCAGCTCATGGATTTCTGTAGTTCATAACCATCAGTGAGTCAATTCTGTCACCAGATCTACCACTCAGTCACCTTAGAGCACTAATTTCAGCTCCAGATTTGGCTAGTCTTTCTGACTGTAGTGGAAACATTCAGAAGTAAAGGAGTGCTAATTAATCACAGAGTTTTTTCCTTGGATCTCTTTGAGTCTACCATAGATGCGTGTGATGTAAAAGTATCATGTAACTCAGTTTACCATTGAGAGTTGGGTGCTCCATCTTTCCTCTATGAAATTAGAGTAACACCTGTATCTACCCACATGGCATGGCAAAAGGTAATTCATAGACATTCATTCTGGAAGGATGTGTTTGACTTTGGGTGAAAATCTCTGCAGAAGCATGTTTAGAATATTATTAATCAGTAGAAAGATGTGCTTTTTTCTTCCCCCCTCCTCCCCCCGGGGAGATCAAGTCTCCTGAACCAGAAAAAAATTACTTGGGGTTGACATGAGTGTGAGGACAGGAACAGGACCTAATACTTTTTGAAAGATCTCACAGTCCATAACAGACTCCTATCAGGGACACGTTGGCTCGATATAACTTGAAATAACAAAGCCTTTGTTCCTGACAGGTGCTGCAGTGAGATTTACCAACAAGAGCAGAGATATAGAAAAGGTCTCTGCTCGTCTGCGGGAGGAAGCCAAACTTCAGGCTGAGCTTTCAGATGCAGAGGCTACTGTGAAGTGGATGAAGGACGGGAAAGAGCTCAAGACCAGTGAAAAATATGAACTTCAAACAGTGGGGAAGAGACACATCCTGAAAATCCGCAACACTGCAGCAGAGGATGCTGGAGTTTATGAGTGCACCTGTGAAGGGGATAGGATGGTCTATCAGCTTTCAGTGAAAGGTATGTGACTGCCTGGGCTGCTCTGCTTTAATGGCCTGCTCCTGCCCTAAACCAGTAGAGTCATCATGGTAGTGCTCCAGAGGTGGTGCAGGGAGTTGTGGTAACTCCTCATCAGCATCTAGTGTTGTCAGTGTCTGTACTCCCAGAGTAGGAGAATTTGGAAGTAAAGTCAGGATCTAACACCATCTCAGTGGTAAGAGTTGCATTTTCACACAAATTGTCATCTTGTTATTTCATGAGATTGAGGATGGACACGAAAAGGTGCTCTTGTGATGAAGAAATGCAGCCATAGGGGAAGGACATGATGCAAGTCATCTCAGTTCTGCCCTGCACTTGCTATGTGACATTGGACAAGTGACTGAGGAGCTAGTTCAGCTCTGATGAAAGTCCTGATGGACCAAGATCATCTTGGCATTATGGGATTATTATTTTTTTTGTTATTTGTTTGGGGTTTTTTTATGTTTCTTTTTTATCAATACTGTGGTGAATAACAACAGACCCCGTTGGATGGCTTGGCTCATTGTTATTTGCAAGGTATTCAGGTAGAAGGCTGTATGGAGCAAGCAGCAAAATGTTGTTTTCTTTTAATGTTTCCTGCTTGTTGGATTTGAACCAGCACTGTTTCACAGCTACCCCATCGTTTGGCCATTCTTGCTCTCTGCCATGAATGGCAGTCCCATCTCTCCCGATTTCTGCTGCCTGCCTGGGGGCACATCCACTCCCAGAGCCAGATGTGGAGTCTTGAACCCAACAGCATTAAGGTCCTTGTGGCAAGCCTTCCCACCTGTGCAAGCTTTTATGAACTAGTTCAAAGGAGAGTTTCCTCTGCCTTGGATGGGACCAGGGTTTGGCTGAAAAGCCCCCAGTGTAGCCCCAGAACATTCCTCCTGAGTATTATCTAGATGTTTGCTGAAGTTCAGAGTATACAACCTGACTCCAGGGCAGTCCAGCACGTTGTCAGACATTGTCTGGGGTGAGCTCTGTAGCTTTTCTGCTTTGAAATGGCAAGTTCACTTTGTAAAGCCATCTGATTTCTGTGTTCTGTCCCATAACTCACCCCTCACCTTCTTCCCAGCAATGATCTCAGTGTTTCTACACTGAGTACCTATGAGGTGCTTCATCATCTCATTCTGCTGGCTTCTAGCCTTCCTTGGTCTCTGTAGATACAACAAAAGCCCCACAGTAATGCGTGTGGTTTGCATCTGACAGCTTGCTTAGTTATTCTCAAAGAGCGAACTCAAGAGGCACGAAGAGAGCTGAAAAAAATAATTACAAAATGTGACTACAGTTACGGATGGAGGAATTCACAGTCTGCACTTGGCAGCTGTTCTTAATTTTGGTTGTTTTTTTTTTTTCTTTCTCTCTCTGCCTCTTTAGCATAATTTTTCACACTGGCAGCTCTTCCCACAGATTTAATTGAATTAGCTGATGGAGGTTTCCATCTACTTTTCAGTGTAATGTGACTATCAAACGAGTAATCAATGGTATTATTTTAAAATCTGTGTTGACAAGCTGTAACTTAAACATCTGCTGATTCCTGGAGCATAGCTTGATTCCTGGAGAATCGGCTCCGATCTATCTCATCCTTGTAGGATGAGACTCATGAATGTCATTTCAGTATTTTACTTTTCAGCTTCGCCACCTTTTATCTGTTCCACCTGGGAATCAGCCATGTCCAGCTGGTGAATTGCTCTATGAGCAGGTCAGATGCCTCTGGCACGTGGGCATCACCTGGCTGCCGAGAGGCCACCACGCTGAGCCACAGCCAGAGGCGTGTCACTGGCTGGGACTCCTGCCCAAAAAAGCCCTGCTCAAAAATACACTTGCCCATTTATCACTGCGGTCCCTCCACTGCCATGAGGCTTCACGTGCCAGGCGTCCTCTGACACATGACCTCCTGCATTGAAACATGACATCTGAGAAGTTCTCCTTCACTCTGTCTTTTACACTCTTGTTTTCTGGGGAAGTGAAAGGTGCACGAGTGAACCCATCTCCTTCTTCTTCCTCCCAAAACTTTTAACCTGGGGGCTGAGTTCCAGTAGTGCTGGTGGAGACAGAGAGGTCTCGGCAGCGTTTGACCCCTGCAGGCTTCATGGACTTAGGTGGTCGGATATAGTTCTACTGAAGGGAAAACTCTACCATTATAAGTCATTAGAGAAACAAATGGAAAGAGAGGCCCCAAGAAAAAAGTAATTAAAAAAGGAGGTTTTTCCTGGTTTAAATGTTTCTGGTACAATTTCTTTACCCATAGATATTGCTCCTAATAAGCAGTCTTGGTAAACCCTAGAAAACCAGGCTGGTAGGGGACTTGGAGAGAAACCTAATGTACTTAAAGGCAAGGAAACTGAGTTGTCAGAGTTAGGTGGATGGTTGGACTCAGATGGTCTGAAAGGTCCCTTCAACCTAGACAATTCTATGATCCTAAATGCGAAATCCATTCTTGTGGGCAGGGTATTTGAGCTAAAGGAGAACCCCTATGTGTGGCAGTAGGACACAGTGCTGATAATGACACCTTTGAGCGATGATAACACTCTGAGAGAGTCGTGCAGACCATGGATAGTAACTGCTTGTTGCAGTATCAGCAGTGAGAGCTAATTATTCCTTTTGCCAGGCATTCTGCCAAGAGCTATTAATTTGTATTGTGCAAGCATTTTCTTAAAAATGGAGGAAAAAATGCATATATAATCAAGGCTTTGATTTCAGTAGCTTTGACCGCACCGTCCCAACAAAGTAACTTCATTTTGTGCGTGTTGTTTTAAAATAATAGGCTAAGAAGATGTTTGAAAATTAAATCCATTATCAAGAGTAAAATGAGACTTTGTTTTAGACTCATATTTTTAGCAAAGATATTGGTGGGTTTTTTGAATCTTTGCTTTGAGGGAATTGGTGATCCAATTATTCCACTATGTGTTAATATGGTGCCAGATTTATTATTTACCTTCTCTGCTCCAGTTACTTTCCAGAGAGAAATTTCTTTTCATTTCAGTCTTATGTGATATCTGTATAGATTTTTAATTTAATATAATTTAATTTATCCAGATTACATTTTAACCTCTTTTAGAGTTGATTTATCTGCCAGGTGGTTCCAATAACCTTCATTTCTTTCCCTCCCATTTGCTTGTGTCATATCTTTCTTCACCTCTCCTAGATATTTTCTTAAAACCCTATTGCCTAGAACTTCCTCTCCCATTGGGTCAGACTCCTGTGTTATATGTGCTCTGGTTTTTGGATGTATGATAATCAGTTACAGGGTTTATATAGGCTCTATTTTGGCTGTTTCTGCACTGGAATCTATTAATTAGATCCATAACTAAACATGCATATTTGGTCTTATGAAAAATTAATACCTGATGTAAGCATTGTGCATATTTACTGATTCCATACGATTCTTTACCAGCCCCGCGTGTCTAATTTTCGTTTCAGCACTTGCAAACTTCATAAACAAAGAGAAAACTGGAGGCGTTATCAGGGCTGTCTCTGGAAAACAAGCGGAATTTGTTTCTGAGACCTCTGAGGCCAACATCATGGTTAAGTGGTACAAAGACGGCAAAGAAATCACAGCCAGCAAGAAATTCACCATGGAAGATAAAGGAAAATTGCATAAACTTGTGGCTTCAGCTGTGACGAAAGAAGATGAAGGGACATACACATGCAAAATTGGAGATGACACTCTTATTTTTGATCTAAAAGTCTCAGGTAAGACCACACGGACAGCGACAGCGGTGAGTGCTGTGGCTTTAAACTTGAGCTAGATCAAGAGGGAGAGGGGGCTTCCTGGAGATGGAGAAGCTGAGGGAGAGTGGAGAGGCCCAAAAGGACTTGGGAGAAAGGACTTGGGAATCTTGTGAGGGATTAAGCAGCCACACCACAGCAGCTGAAGAGCATGTGCCAGGCCTGTAGGAAGCAGCCAACAGGGGTTGGTCCCATCTTGGCACCAGCCAAGAACATGGGCCCAACACGTGCAAAATGCACCACACGGAAGAGTGTGGGAACTCTGACAATTCCGTGATTCCATAAGTTTGTGATGCAAGCACGGGATGAGAATCTGGGTTAGAAACTCAAGATTTTGTTCATTATACTCATCTTACCTTGTAAATTGCCAGATTTTTGGGCCAAGATTGCACGGCACTGATTGAGAGACTTTCTGGTCCTTGTGCAAGTCCACAACATGGGCAAATAATAGAACGATGCTGTTAGGTGTTCAAGTCAAGTCCTGATTTTTGAGAGTTAAGCCTCTCCTGCTGTCCCCAAAGGACGCTGTGATCACTGAGATGTCTCCCTGCAGTACTGTAAGTGAGGCCATTACTTGGTGGCACATGCCCATCAGCACAAAGCACATGCTAAAGCACGTGGCTGTCAGGTCAAGCCCAGAACAGAAATGCTTGTCACCGACGCGTTCCAGTCCAGGATGGAGCCAGAGGATAAAATGACACAAGAATTTATCTGTGAAATTTGATATCTGTGAAATTCAACTGATTCAATTTGCATAGCCTGGTGGAAACCTTTCCTCTAAAAGTGGGTTTCTGGCTTATGTCTGAGGCCTAATTTTTAACCCAGTCCTAATTTACAAATTGAAACTCCTGCTGAAAGCTTCTCTTGTTGTGTCTACATGGAGCAGTGCAAAGAAATTTAAGAGAAGCAACAACTGAGTGCTTGTCACCTGTACCAGTACATCCATGTTACTATGATGCTGTCCGTCAGCTAATTAAAAACTCATCGGCGCTGATTAATCTAGCACAGCACTGGGTCTTGAGGGATTGCCACAGGGTTTGCCGAGCTGGAGGGTTTGCTTCCAGTTTACAACTGGTGTTTGTTCAGGTATTCACCCTTGCATCCTGCCTCCTGTTGTGTTCAGCTGAGAATCTAACATCATTCCATTTCATTTTGAGTGTAATTCATAGTCTCTGACCTCAAAGATTGGTCTAAAAGAGCCAACCAGGCTCTATCCAGACTGTACGACACAGAGTGAAAGATACCCGCAAAAAGCAATTTATCCAGCCCTCTGATCATTTTTGTGGCCTCCTCTGGACCTATTCCAACAGGTCCATGTTTGTCCTGTGCTGAGGACTCTAAAACTGGACGTAGTATTCCAAGTGGGGTCTCACGAGAGTGGAGCAGAGGGGTTGAATCACCTCCCTCGACATACGTGACGCAGTGTAGACCTAATAGGCTGATATAGTATAATGGATTCATCAATACCCAGCTTCCAAATTGGGGAACATCTTGTACTACCTCTCTGGATGATTTAAAACTTGGACAATGAGTTCCCCAGCAGAGAGAACGTTGCTGTGTCTCTGGAGGGACTTTTCTGACTCATAACCACAGTTTGTCATAACCACTAACACTCTGTTATAGTTACGTTGCAGTCATACCAAGTACACATACATACATTTACGCCTCCAGAGGTGAAACTTGATCACCCAAGTGTGATTAGCAATGAAATAAAGACCACTCATTACCATATCTTAACATTCTGCTGGGAAGCCTGAATCAAGGCATAAATTGCTTTCTCTTTTTTCTTTCCAGATGAAGCTGTCAATTTTGTCAACAAGCCCAAAACAACTCCAGAAATATCAGTCAGTCCTTCTGAAACCCTTGAGCTGGAGTGTGAGGTGTCAGCTGCAAGTGGAACAGTGGTATGGAAGAAGGATCAAACTGAGGTGAAGCAGGACCAGAGGACAACAGTCATCTCCCAGGGGACACACCGCAAGCTCATCATCAAGAAGGTGACACAGCAAGACCAAGGGAGCTATACCTGTGAAACGAAGGATGACAAAATAACATTCCAAGTCAAAGTCAGAGGTGAGAAAAAGCTAGAAATGCCAAAGATAAAAAAATAGTCCATTTTGGGTAGTATCTTACATTTGGAGGGCCATCTTACAGCCTCTTTGGGGTGAAATATTTCAGCCATAGGACTTTGATTTTCAGCCAACCTTCTTATCAACATTTTATACACACACTTTTACATCCATGACTAGTTGTAATGCCAAATAGATGGTGGGCAAGGACGGCAGCTTTTGCATCTCTCACAATTAGCAGAAAAACTCCAGCAGAATCACAGGACGAGGCCATAGCAGAAGTGCAGGGGCAAGTAAAAGGGAAGGGGGAGGTGTTTGAAGAGCTCTGGTTAGATGGAGAATGAATGAATTTGAGTGACCCAAATAGGCAGAAAAAGAGCAAAGGTTCCTGGATATGAAGACACAAGGGCTTATGATTCTGATTGGAGAGACGTAGGAAGAGAAGAAGAGCGAGAAGGGATGAGGCAGTACATGTTGGTGTTTTTAGGCCCAGATTCAAATCTGTGCTCAAATGGTGAGGTTTTTTTTTTTTCCACTTTATCCTAGAATTCATTTATTCA
The DNA here is from genome assembly GCF_001431845.1 of Calidris pugnax. Lineage (NCBI taxonomy): Eukaryota > Metazoa > Chordata > Aves > Charadriiformes > Scolopacidae > Calidris > Calidris pugnax. Next base: position 1,844,334 of record NW_015090864.1, read on the forward strand.
TCTTGAATCAACAAAATAGAAATTAAGGTTCTTTCTTGTCTTAATGGGCCATCATGATGCTTCCTGTCAGGGGCAAGTGTAGCAAAATGGAGAAACTTAATTAAACACCAGAGAGGACAACTGCAAAAAGTTATTTGTGAATATTGTGGCTTTCTTACAGAGACAGAAGATGTGTTTACAAACAAGGACAAGGTACAAAAGGAGGTGAAGGCTGCACTGACACAAAATGCCACTCTGAGCTGTGAGGTGGCCCAGGAGAAGACTGATGTGAAATGGTACAAGGAGGGCAAACTGATCACCTCGAGTAAGAAGTTCAAGGTGGAGTCAGAGGGCAAATCTCGTCGGCTGGAGGTGGGGCAGGGGGAGAAGAAGGATGCTGGGGAATACACCTGTGAGGCTGGTGGCCAGAAACTGACCTTCAAGATTGTTGTCACAGGTAGGAGACATGTTCATTCTCATCACAGAAAGGTCCACGAGTTCCCCATACTACAGAGCAAAATGAATCACTCTGAGCTCCAGGATCTGTGTAACCTGGATGTTCATTGAGTTGTGAGGTTGAACAGGACACCAGCTTGCGTGCATCCACTGTCATACAGATTCCTATAGCTAGAAGTCTTCCTCTGTGAGATAAATCTCACTCAGCAGTCCTTGTTGTTTTCTGATTTCAGAGTAAAGAAAAAATAGACAAGTTTATATATGCTGTTGTGATTTATATGGGAAAAGGTAGGGTCAGATCCCAGACGTGTGGCAAAATAGGTTTGGAAGAAGTAGGTAAACAGGTCTGCTCAAGAAGTACCTAGAAAGGGTAAGGCTTACATATGGGTCCCAGTGGTAGATGAGATTGGGAGGTTTTTGTGCATTACCTTATGGAAGAAAAAGTCAGATTTCTTGTGGAGATGGGAAGAAGCCGAACTCCTGAGGCTCTGGATCTTTTGCTCAGAAATGATAGAATGGCTGATGTGTTGTCCTCAGAGTATACAGAGGGCCATGTCCTGTCTGAGTGTTTGTTTACCGTGGGTGAGACCATTCCAAAATGACAGAGCTATGGGAAGTTGTCATATTTTTCATTTGGGTTTGAACCCTTTGGACAGTGTGAACATACATTTGATTTTTAAATTTCTTCTACCACCCTACAGAAGCAGAGGATGCATTTATCAACAAGGACAAACTGAAGAAAGAGGTGAAAGCTGCACTATCAGAAAATGCCACGCTGAGCTGCGAGGTGGCCCAGGAGAAGACCGATGTGAAATGGTACAAGGAGGGCAAACTGATCACCTCGAGCAAGAAGTTCAAGGTGGAGTCGGAGGGCAAATCGCGTCGGCTGGTGGTGGGTCAGGTGGAGAAGAAAGATGCTGGGGAGTACACCTGTGAGGCTGCTGGCCAGAAACTGACCTTCAAGATTGTCGTCACAGGTGGGAGACCTATTTTGGTTTATATTTCATTGCCTTTTCTTTGTGTCTGGTTGTCTTCTCTGGTTTTCTCTGTCAAAATATTAGAAATGTTGCAAGACAGCATCAGAAAGTTCTTCAAGCTACCATTTCAGTGAGGTTGTGTAGGACTGGGTAGTTCTACTGGTTACCTGTAGGTATCCTGATATCAGCTTTTGACTCCCTGAGCTCCTTAGGCTCCGACAGTGAATCAAGAGGTATTTTTTAGCAGACACTGTATTAAAGGACCTCTTCCAGTTTGATCATCAGTATTGCAATTCCTCTTCTGGTTATTGCTTGTCATTCACAGAAGTCTCTGTTTTTTTCCCTCTTCATTTCATCTTTTCTCTACATATCCTCTCCTAAACCAGAGAATTACTTCAACTATTCCACAGTCTGGCTGTGCAAACGCATATGTGACACAGCCTTATAACCCCATGCACCCTGAAACCTTTGTGGATGATGAACAGAAATGGGCACAGATATGTGCAACTTGAATTATGATTTGTATTTAACAACCTTTCATCTAGGTCTTCTGTCATTAGCCGCTGCCATTGGATACCCAACTGCCATTTGTAGAGCTGTGAGAAGTGATGCAAATACTTGTCTACCAAGCAATATTTAAACAGTAGTGTTTACGTGAGCCCTGCTTTATTGTGGCTGCATTTAGAAGGTTTGGGACTTAATGGTAACTCATTGACCTAAAAATATCAGGTCATCTGCACCAGGTGTATCTTTGACCTGCTGGATGCAAAGGTGATGACCATTCATTGCGAGCCCTACATCTGTAATGATCAGTCACGAGTCCAGGAATGTTTATTTATATTTGCATTTTTCTCCTTAACAACATGATTTAGAGTCTGAGGATTTAATCCTGAGCCTGTTTTTTCACTGTGACTACACTAGAGGTTTCTTTGGCTTTAGTATATTTTGCAAGAGGTCCAGTAAATTTTAGCTCTAGGCAGCCAGGGACACGTCAGCTAATTTCTGAGTGATCATTTCTGAACTGGGTGATAAGAAATGGTTTGGTTTCGTGTTGTTCATATTCATAACACTTCGCTGTCTTTGCAACCAAATGCTTCTCTGGTAATGTTACGCTTGTCTCATATTCTGAGCTAATCAGAAGAGGGAATCTATTTTCTCCTCTGCTTTCTTACAACATCAAGCACACTGGGACCGTAATGCTGGCAGAGGTCGGGCATTTTATCAGCTGTGTAGGAGAGCAACTGCCTGGGGAGCCTATGGACTCTCCTGCTCCCAGCCGTGCTGGAGACCTGAAGTCCTTGTGCCATGTGAAGTCCATGCTGTTCCCTTGTAAAGGTTGCAGTCTTTACTGCTCTCCCACACTTCTGCTCCCTCCATCTTCTGGGGCAGAAAGCTTTGCTGCTCCCTATAGCATATATTGTAAGCCATCAGCTCTTACGTGTCCCCACTCCACGTGGGGTATGCAGGGTGTGAATTGGGGCACTTTGGCTCTTTTTCATGAATTCTGTAGCTCATGCTTTTCACACGGGGAGCTGCCAGTTTCAATGAAGGATGGATCACAGTAAAGCCACATTTGAGAGGCGTCTTTCAGAGAAAATACAACATGGACATTGATAGACCACGGCACAGATTGGTGTAAACCAAGTTCATGCTTAGCTGCTCAAGTCAGTTCATACATTCCTGCAGAGGTGTAGTCAGAACGCACAGATATTTAGTGCCTTTACACTTGAATTCCTCTAGCTGAGGGCTATTCTTAGCTGCCTGCCTCAGAAACCAAAGGTTTTCAGTTCTCTCTCGAACCGGATGACTTCAGGGCTGCGTGGGGTAATGTAACACCTTTCCCCCTCTGTCGTAAGCGGAGAGCGCTTGCCTAGCTACGGTTGCTGTATTCCTCGTGTGTACGACTGTATCATGACATGCAAGTCCAGCACTCACTGGAATATGATCTAGTGTGAAAGTCAGGAGGGATTATGAGTACTTGGAGCTCTTGCTCTTTCACTGCAGAAATCCTCATCTTACTAGATTATCCCAAAGTGCAGTGGCTTTCTGAGTCTTAATTTATCCTGTTACCATTGCACTCGGAAAGCTTTTCAGGGTTCCTCTACTCCAGGGCTCTGCTGGTAGCATAAAACCTTCCCTATTTAAGGACAGTTTGAAGGTTAGATGCTCAGTGTTGAGTATTGTGATGCAGCTGTGGCTTTTTGACTTAATATTAACCGAAATGGGTGCTGCAGACCTTGGGACTGAGCCAGACTTGCAGCCAACTGAGCTGATTCTGCAATCTCGTTATTTCAAGATTCATGGTATACAGTCAAATCCTTATTTGCAGTGGACCAAAGCTCTCTGTCCTGACAATGGTTTTCCCCAGTTTGAATGGGACATCACTAACCAACTGCAGCTGAGATTGGAAATGTCATCTGGATGATAGTTTAACTTTAAAATAAATTTTGAAGACAAATTACTGGCCAATGTAAATCTTCATAAGCTGATTAAGAGGTTTGGTCCCATTTCCTATCCTGGCCAATGTAAATCACTTCATAGGCTGATTAAGAGGTTTGGTCCCATTTCCTATTACTATAAAAATGTTTAATATTAAATGTCAAGAATGCTGAGGACAAGCGAGCACCTGGGATATTCCTGCCCTCCGAACTTGAAATTCTAAATACAGCACCCATTTACACAAACTGGTTTGTAACTCATTTTTTTAGAGCACCCTTCATATTCATGATCCAAGCTGTAGATGGAAGTTAAAATTTTGGCAACCACTTTTGAATGCAAACCATGGCATGTGTTTAAGCTCTTTTAGACCCCAAATTGCTGCTTAATCTGCAAATGGGTTGATGTGTGCTTTTGAGGAGTTTTGCATCACTCAGCATGGGCCATGTACGCTGCCTTGTTAATGACACCTTGATGACAATGACACCTCCTTACATACCTTCTAGTCTCAATATAAATAGAGGAGCTCAAATTTAGAGCGTGTAAGCTGGGTTCCTGCTTTGGCTTGCTCCCTGTAGGACCTCTCTCTTTCCTGGACTGTGTGATATTGATGGGAAGCCTATGGTGTGGATCCCAGGATTGCATGTAGTGCCATGATCAGCAGTGAAGGAACTTGACCTGAACTCGCCCCTCCTCCTTGTCCTCCCAGGCAGCTGTTGCCACTCAGAGTACAGACAGGACAGAGATGGTATGCAGAGGAGAAAGTTATCAAGGAGGAGTAAAGGATGGCATTAGGAGGCTGCAGAGAAGTGACTGGGGGGAGGAAGGCAGTAGCATGGCTTATGGAAGTTGAATGTGCCCTTGTAGCCAAGAAGGCCAATGGTCTCCTGGGGTGTATTAAAAAGAGCATGGCCAGCAGGTTGAGGGAGGTCATCCTTCCCCTCTGCTCTCCCCTGGTGGGCCACATCTGGAGTACTCTGTCCAGTTCTGGGCTCCCCAGTTCAAGAAAGACAGGGAACTGCCGGACAGCCCAACAGAGGGCTACAAAGATGATCAAGGGAATGGACCATCTCTCTGATAAGGAAAGGCTGGGAAACCTGAGGCTGTTCAGCCTGGAGAATACTTGAGAGGGGAGCTCAGCAATGCTTATCAATATCTAAAGGCAGGTGTCAAGAGGATGGGGCAGACTTTTCTCAGTGGTGCCCAGTGACCAGACAAAGGGCAATGGACACAAACTGGAACACAGGAAATTCTATCTCAACATAAGGAAAAACCTCTTTATTTTGAGGCTGCCAGAGAACTGGAACAGGTTGCCCAGAGAGTGTGTGGCAATCTCGTTCTCCGGAAATATTCAAAACCCACCTGGATGCGTTCCTATCCAGCCTGCTCTGGGTGTCCCTGCTTTGGCAGGGAGGTTGAAGGAGATGACCTCTGAAGGTCCCTTCCAACCCCTGCCATTATGTGGCTGTGTGAAGGGGTTCACCATGACCTCCCAGGTCACATTAACCAGGAACCCCTATGCCTGAAGCTGGTTGAAAGAATTATCTTTCATGCTTGTGCTGCAACTGAAGGGTGATGGTGAGCCCATACACTTGCTAGTCCAGTGTTTATATTTGGAGGTTGTGCCTCTGTAACAGTGAAATTGTGGACTTCAAAGCTCAAGTTTTGGGACCCAAACAGGCAAAGGCAGCCTGTGCTAAACGCTGGGGGGTTCTTGCTATGTGATGTCAATCCTGTAGGCATACCAGAAATATTTTACAGTTCTTGTGTGGTTATTTCTTAAGGTAAATCAGTGGGAAAAAAGTGGAAGCCCATTTATTTAGGGTCTATCTGTCCTCCCACATCTCAAATGTATGTTATTATAGAAGCTAGCAGTGACCACACCAGCTGTTGGTAAAAGGAGAATCAGGTAAAACAATCATTAAAGTAATTGGTAAAAGATGCCATTTATCAGTCAGTCCTACTTAGCAAGCTGACAATTTAAGCTTTCAATGCAGATAACTAATTACTAATTAGACTGAATATCCTTTTGATGCCAACTTCATTTGTTGAGAAGGAAGTTCTAAGTGGTTCTGTGGAAGGAAATGGCTTTCAAGGCTTCATTCTTGTTGCTTTTGTTAGGGGAAGATACCTTATGGCCAGTTTTATGAAAAATTAGAGATTTCTGAGGGGAAAAAAAGTGTATTTCAAATTTTATAGCTCAGTTTTATGTATAATATAGGCCAAGTACTTTTCCATATTAAGAAGTGTATCTTTGTCATTTCTTTGGGATTGAGTTACAAAGTATTTTCTGAACACCCAGTCTTAATCTAAAATACCAAGATGTTGACAAACTCCTGTAAATAATGTGATAATTGAGGTGGCAACTCATAATTGTGGTATATTTGGTTAGTTCTAAATGTGAGGTGTAGAAACATCACAAAGGGAGAAATTTATTTTTATCTCCGTTATAAGAAATGTGAAAATGAGGCGCTGGGGCTGTCTGTGAAGACTAGTCACAGGTGTTATATGGATTGTATTTTGAGGGTGCAACAGTCTATGTGACAGAAAGAACTGCAAAGCAATGTTACTTACAAGAAATGATCTTGTAGAGCACCTACACAGAATACATGTAATATCTTCTTGTTGAAAGCTCTTTATATCTTATGCTTTTTTTTTTTTTCCTTAATATTTCCCTATTTCAGAGGCAGAAGATGCTTTTGTCAACAAGGAAAAGGTGCAGAAAGAGGTGAAAGCTGCACTATCAGAAAACGCCACGCTGAGCTGCGAGGTGGCCCAGGAGAAGACCGATGTGAAATGGTACAAGGAGGGCAAACTGATCACCTCGAGCAAGAAGTTCAAGGTGGAGTCAGAGGGCAAATCGCGTCGGCTGGTGGTGGGTCAGGTGGAGAAGAAGGATGCTGGGGAATACACCTGTGAGGCTGCTGGCCAGAAACTGACCTTCAAGATTGATGTCACAGGTAAGTGAATTTGCTCTATCTCCGTTTACATCCTGAAAAAATTGAAGGAGAGAAAAGTTCGGTGGCTTGGCAAATTCCATCTCAGGAGGCAGGGATGGAGCCCCCATTTAAATTCTGCTGGTTTACTCATGCAGTTGTGTTCAAACTATTAGATCTGTCTCCCTTTGAAAAATAAGAATGTTGTGGATTTCCATAGCTCAAGACCAGGGCAGGCTGAAGGTTATTGGGGAATTTCCCTGGATATGTGGCGGAGATGCATTGATAGCAAAATGAGAGCTCAGTAATTGCAGGACAAGTTAAAGGACTCAGAAAATCTGAGCACAAGCATTCTCTTGCAAATGCTCCTTCCTTAAATAAAGCATCTCTTGATTATGCAGGAAACCTTTTCATTATGGCCTCTGCCAACTGAAAGGAAATACTAGAACCAGTGTCAGAAGCAGTACCTGAAGAAACCAGGTCTCTTCACAATGACATTAGCAAAGACAGGATTTATCTTAGATATCCCTCGTTTGGATCTTGATAAATTTAAAGCAAATTGAGGAGTTCATATATTAGATTGCTTTTGATTCTGGCAGGGTGCAGTGCTAAGGAAATACAGTGGGGGTTGGATACTTTTAATTTGTTGGAGAAACACAGCTCTGGGACGACACACATTTGGAACATTTGGGAAATAAATTTATAGACACAGAATAGGCACATGGAGTTTATTTACCAAGAATAGATTTGCTTTTGCTGGCAAAGCAGGTTGCAGTTCTGGTGTTGTTTGAGCTATTTAATGCTTGTCCTCTTACAGCAAACAGACTTCTAAGAGACTGCATCCACTGGACATTGGGATATGTGAACTTTTTTTATGTAGATATTGGAGAATGATAGTGATGGAAAGGAAACATGCTTTGGGGGCATCTAAGTGATCTTGGACTACCAGTAAAGGAGTTCTTCACCAGCACTTGATGTTATTTAAAAGTTAAAATTCAGTTGAGAGTGTTGGCAGAGAATGGGAATGGGAAATCTATTCTGAGCACCACAATCCAAAGACTAATATGTGCGCTTGAGAAGAGTATGTTTGAAAGATTAATTTTCTAAATTTGCCCCTGTACCCTTAATTCCAGAGGCAGAAGATGCATTTGTCAACAAGGAGAAGGTGCAGAAGGAGGTGAAAGCTGCACTATCAGAAAATGCCACACTGAGGTGCGAGGTGGCCCAGGAGAAGACCGATGTCAAATGGTACAAGGAGGGCAAACTGGTCACCTCGAGCAAGAAGTTCAAGGTGGAGTCGGAGGGCAAATCTCGTCGGCTGGTGGTGGGTCGGGTGGAGAAGAAGGATGCTGGGGAGTACACCTGTGAGGCTGCTGGCCAGAAACTGACCTTCAAGATTGATGTCACAGGTGAGAGAAGATTCTGTGGCCCAGACTTCATGTTTCTGGAGTACTTAGAAAAATTAATAGTATGATATATCTTTTATGTAAAACATTATAAACCCCTGAAAACAGGGAGTCGCTTCCTTGAAAAACTTTGGAATTTACCCATCTCTGTAGGAACAGGGATATGGAAAGGAAAGTACTGCTTGCACATCTCCATCCTCACATGTTGGTGCAACCAGAACAACCCAGCAATGTAGCTGCTTCACAGTGAGTTTCAGAGCAGGGTCATGGTGAAGAGTGGTAGGGTGTCTGCAAAAGGTCTGCATGTAAAACCCAAAACAAAACCCAGAACTTCACCACAAAGCAGTTTGAATGTTCTACCAATAGATTTAGATATGTATTGTTGAGTTAGAGGCTTGGTTTTGAGTGTTGCCTGTAAACCATGATAAGGGGATTGGGTAATATCATACCTTGGAGACACTCTGAAATTCTCTTACTTTACAGAGCCAGAAGTTGTGTTTACCAACAAGGAAAAGGTGCAGAAGGAGGTAAAAGCTGCGCTGTCAGAAAATGTCACACTGAGCTGCGAGGTGGCCCGGGAGAAGACCGATGTCAAATGGTACAAGGAGGGCAAACTGATCACCTCAAGCAAGAAGTTCAAGGTGGAGTCGGAGGGCAAATCGCGTCGGCTGGTGGTGGGTCACTCTCTCTTTTCAGAACCAGAAATTGTGTTTACAAATAAGGAGAAGGTGCAGAAGGAGGTAAAAGCTGCGCTGTCAGAAAATGTCACACTGAGCTGCGAGGTGGCCCAGGAGAAGACTGATGTGAAATGGTACAAGGAGGGCAAACTGATCACCTCGAGCAAGAAGTTCAAGGTGGAGTCAGAGGGCAAATCTCGTCGGCTGGTGGTGGGTCAGGTGGAGAAGAAAGATGCTGGGGAGTACACCTGTGAGGCTGGTGGCCAGAAACTGACCTTCAAGATTGATGTCCCAGGTAAGAGAAGATTCTTTCTCCCAGCTTTCCTACTTCTAGATTATTTAGAATAATGAATATTGCTTCATATGAATTTTTCCTCTTACGCTTCAAATTTTTGGAGAACATCATTGAGGTGACCTGGCTCTGATGTCACGGGTGAGAGAAGATTCTTTCTCCCAGCATTCCTATTTCTGGAATGTCTAGAAAAATGAATATTATTATATCTTTTATGTAAAACATTATAAACCCCTGAAAACAGGGAGCTGCATCCTTGAAAAACTTTGGAATTTACCCATCTCTGTAGGAACAGGGATATGGAAAGGAAAGTACTGCTTGCACATCTCCATCCTCACATGTTGGCGCAACCAGAACAAACTTAGTAATGCCACTGCTTCTCAGTGAATTTCAGAGCAGGGTCATGGTGAAGACTGGTAGGCATTACCTAAGGTCTGCGTGCAAAACCCAAAACAAACAACAAAAATTCACCACAAAGCTGGTTGAGTTCTACCAGTAGCTTTAGATGTGTATTGTTGAGTCAGAGGCTTGGTTTTGTGTGTTACCTGTAAGTCATGATAAGGGGATTGGGTAATGTCACATTTTGCAGACATTCTAAAATTCTCCTTCTTTACAGAACCAGAAGTTGTGTTTACCAACAAGGAAAAGGTGCAGAAAGAGGTGAAAGCTGCACTGTCAGAAAATGTCACGCTGAGCTGCGAGGTGGCCCAGGAGAAGACCGATGTGAAATGGTACAAGGAGGGCAAACTGATCACCTCGAGCAAGAAGTTCAAGGTGGAGTCGGAGGGCAAATCTCGTCGGCTGGTGGTGGGTCAGGTGGAGAAGAAAGATGCTGGGGAGTACACCTGTGAGGCTGCTGGCCAGAAACTGACCTTCAAGATTGATGTCACAGGTGAGAGAAGATTCTTTATCCCAGCATTTTTATTTCTGGAATATCTAGCAAAATGAATATTATTATGTATTTCATGTAAAACATTTTAAACCCCCGAAAACAGGGAGCTGCGTCCTTGAAAAACTTTGGAATTTACCCGCACACCTCTGTAGGAACAGGGCCACAAATAGGAAAGTAGTGATTCCACATCTCCATCCTCACATGTTGGTGCAACTAGAACAACTCAGCAATGCCTCTGCTTCTCAGTGAATTTCAGATCCCCAGTGGTAGGGTTTGCCTACAGTTTGCATGCAAAACCCAAAACAAACCACAAAAACTCACCACAAAGCTGGTTGAATGTTCTACCAGTAGATTTAGATGTGTATTGTCAAGTCAGTGGCTTGGTTTTGTGTGTTACCTGTACGCCATGATAAGGGGATTGGGTAACATCATATTTTGGAGACATTCTAAAATTCTCTTACTTTACAGAGCCAGAAGTTGTGTTTACCAACAAGGAAAAGGTGCAGAAAGAGGTAAAAGCTGCACTATCAGAAAACGCCACGCTGAGCTGTGAGGTGGCCCAGGAGAAGACCGATGTCAAATGGTACAAGGAGGGCAAACTGATCACCTCAAGCAAGAAGTTCAAGGTGGAGTCGGAGGGCAAATCGCGTCGGCTGGTGGTGGGTCAGGTGGAGAAGAAAGATGCTGGGGAGTACACCTGTGAGGCTGCTGGCCAGAAACTGACCTTCAAGATTGATGTCCCAGGTGAGAGAAGATTCTTTCTCCCAGCATTCCTATTTCTGGAATATCTGGAAAAATGAATATTGTTATATCATTTATGTAAAACATTATAAACCCCTGAAAACAGGGAGCTGCATCCTTGAAAAACTTTGGGAGACACCCACCTCTGTAAGAACAGGCCCACAAATAGGAAAGTAGTGGTTCCACATGTCCATCTTCACACGTTGGTGCAACCAGAACAAACTTAGTAATGCCTCTGCTTCTCAGTGAATTTCAGAGCAGAGTCATGGTGAAGACTGGTAGGATTTGCCTAAGGTCTGCATGCAAAACCCAAAACAAACCACAAAAATTCACCACAAAGCTGGTTGAATGTTCTACCAGTAGATTTAGATGTGTATTGTCAAGTCAAAGACTTGGTTTTGTGTGTTACCTGTACGCCATGATAAGGGGATTGGGTAATGTCATATTTTGGAGGCATTCTAAAATTCTCCTTCTTTACAGAGCCAGAAGTTGTGTTTACCAACAAGGAAAAGGTGCAGAAAGAGGTGAAAGCTGCACTATCAGAAAATGTCACACTGAGCTGTGAGGTGGCCCAGGAGAAGACCGATGTCAAATGGTTCAAGGAGGGGAAACTGATCACCTCGAGCAAGAAGTTCAAGGTGGAGTCGGAGGGCAAATCTCGTCGGCTGGTGGTGGGTCAGGTGGAGAAGAAGGATGCTGGGGAGTACACCTGTGAGGCTGCTGGCCAGAAACTGACCTTCAAGATTGATGTCACAGGTGAGAGAAGATTCTTTATCCCAGCATTTTTATTTCTGGAATATCTAGCAAAATGAATATTATTATGTATTTCATGTAAAACATTATAAACCCCCGAAAACAGGGAGCTGCATCCTTGAAAAACTTTGGGAGTCACTATCACTGTAGGAACAGGGCCACAAATAGGAAAGTAGTGATTCCACATCTCCATCCTCACATGTTGGTGCAACTAGAACAACTCAGCAATGCCTCTGCTTCTCAGTGAATTTCAGATCCCCAGTGGTAGGGTTTGCCTACAGTTTGCATGCAAAACCCAAAACAAACCACAAAAACTCACCACAAAGCAGGTTTAATGTTCTACCAGTAGATTTAGATGTGTATTGTCAAGTCAGTGGCTTGGTTTTGTGTGTTACCTATAAGCCATGATAAGGGAATTGGGTAACACCATACCTTGGAGACCCTCTGAAATTCTCTTACTTTACAGAGCCAGAAGTTGTGTTTACCAACAAGGAAAAGGTGCAGAAAGAAGTGAAAGCTGCACTATCAGAAAACGTCACACTGAGCTGCGAGGTGGCCCAGGAGAAGACCGATGTGAAATGGTACAAGGAGGGCAAACTGATCACCTCGAGCAAGAAGTTCAAGGTGGAGTCGGAGGGCAAATCGCGTCGGCTGGTGGTGGGTCAGGTGGAGAAGAAGGATGCTGGGGAGTACACCTGTGAGGCTGCTGGCCAGAAACTGACCTTCAAGATTGATGTCACAGGTGAGAGAAGATTCTTTATCCCAGCATTTTTATTTCTGGAATATCTAGCAAAATGAATATTATTATGTATTTCATGTAAAACATTATAAACCCCCGAAAACAGGGAGCTGCATCCTTGAAAAACTTTGGGAGTCACTATCACTGTAGGAACAGGGCCACAAATAGGAAAGTAGAGATTCCACATCTCCATCCTCACATGTTGGTGCAACCAGAACAACTCAACAATGGCTCTGCTTCTCAGTGAATTTCAGAACCCCAGTGGTAGGGTTTGCCTACAGTCTGCATGCAAAACCCAAAACAAACCACAAAAATTCACCACAAAGCTGGTTGAATGTTCTACCAGTAGATTTAGATGTGTATTGTCAAGTCAAAGACTTGGTTTTGTGTGTTACCTATAAGCCATGATAAGGGAATTGGGTAACACCATACCTTGGAGACCCTCTGAAATTCTCTTACTTTACAGAGCCAGAAGTTGTGTTTACCAACAAGGAAAAGGTGCAGAAAGAAGTGAAAGCTGCACTATCAGAAAACGTCACACTGAGCTGCGAGGTGGCCCAGGAGAAGACCGATGTGAAATGGTACAAGGAGGGCAAACTGATCACCTCGAGCAAGAAGTTCAAGGTGGAGTCAGAGGGCAAATCTCGTCAGCTGGTGGTGGGTCAGGTGGAGAAGAAAGATGCTGGGGAGTACACCTGTGAGGCTGCTGGCCAGAAACTGACCTTCAAGATTGATGTCACAGGTGAGAGAAGATTCTTTCTCCCAGCATTCCTATTTCTGGAATATCTGGAAAAATGAATATTGTTATATCATTTATGTAAAACATTATAAACCCCTGAAAACAGGGAGCTGCATCCTTGAAAAACTTTGGGAGACACCCACCTCTGTAGGAACAGGCCCACAAATAGGAAAGTAGTGGTTCCACATCTCCATCTTCACACGTTGGTGCAACCAGAACAAACTTAGTAATGCCTCTGCTTCTCAGTGAATTTCAGAGCAGAGTCATGGGGAAGACTGGTAGGATTTGCCTAAGGTCTGCATGCAAAACCCAAAACAAACCACAAAAACTCACCACAAAGCTGGTTGAATGTTCTACCAGTAGATTTAGATGTGTATTGTCAAGTCAGTGGCTTGGTTTTGTGTGTTACCTGTACGCCATGATAAGGGGATTGGGTAACATCATATTTTGGAGACATTCTAAAATTCTCTTACTTTACAGAGCCAGAAGTTGTGTTTACCAACAAGGAAAAGGTGCAGAAAGAAGTGAAAGCTGCACTATCAGAAAACGTCACACTGAGCTGCGAGGTGGCCCAGGAGAAGACCGATGTGAAATGGTACAAGGAGGGCAAACTGATCACCTCGAGCAAGAAGTTCAAGGTGGAGTCAGAGGGCAAATCTCGTCAGCTGGTGGTGGGTCAGGTGGAGAAGAAAGATGCTGGGGAGTACACCTGTGAGGCTGCTGGCCAGAAACTGACCTTCAAGATTGATGTCACAGGTGAGAGAAGATTCTTTCTCCCAGCATTCCTATTTCTGGAATATCTGGAAAAATGAATATTGTTATATCATTTATGTAAAACATTATAAACCCCTGAAAACAGGGAGCTGCATCCTTGAAAAACTTTGGGAGACACCCACCTCTGTAAGAACAGGCCCACAAATAGGAAAGTAGTGGTTCCACATGTCCATCTTCACACGTTGGTGCAACCAGAACAAACTTAGTAATGCCTCTGCTTCTCAGTGAATTTCAGAGCAGAGTCATGGTGAAGACTGGTAGGATTTGCCTAAGGTCTGCATGCAAAACCCAAAACAAACCACAAAAATTCACCACAAAGCTGGTTGAATGTTCTACCAGTAGATTTAGATGTGTATTGTCAAGTCAAAGACTTGGTTTTGTGTGTTACCTGTACGCCATGATAAGGGGATTGGGTAATGTCATATTTTGGAGGCATTCTAAAATTCTCCTTCTTTACAGAGCCAGAAGTTGTGTTTACCAACAAGGAAAAGGTGCAGAAAGAGGTGAAAGCTGCACTATCAGAAAATGTCACACTGAGCTGTGAGGTGGCCCAGGAGAAGACCGATGTCAAATGGTTCAAGGAGGGGAAGCTGATCACCTCGAGCAAGAAGTTCAAGGTGGAGTCGGAGGGCAAATCGCGTCGGCTGGTGGTGGGTCAGGTGGAGAAGAAGGATGCTGGGGAGTACACCTGTGAGGCTGCTGGCCAGAAACTGACCTTCAAGATTGATGTCACAGGTGAGACACCTCTTGACTTACAGTAGAATATCATAAAGTAATATTTTTAATAACTGTTATAGAAAGACTCTGTTGTAATAGTCTGGCTTTGTTGCATCCTGTAGAGTTCACCTGATTTTCTGTATCTGCTTGCCTGGACTTGTAGAAATGGGAATATTTGGCTCTAGCACAGCACAAAGACCCATCTCATTTTTATTCTGTGGATATAATATTGCAGATATAAATATAATAAAAATAATTATCAATATATTATTCAGATACCTCCTGTTTCTGGGATCCCAAAGGTTAATTGTTGTGCGCTGAACCTCTTGAAAGGAAGGAGCCATTCAAAAACCCATTTGTTTTTAGACTTACAATCCCATTTCTGAAAATCAAGAGGCTGGAAAATGCTTTGACATTTACAATTTTGGCATTGACACTCATCAAGATAGGTTGAAAACTCAGCCCTTTTTCTGAATTTGTGCTGTTGCATGTTTGCCATCTCAGCCTTCTGAGATGCCTTAACTCTTTTGCCAGGTGCTAAATGTCCCTTTGCCAGGAAAGATTCCCAGCAATCAGTCTTTTGGAACAGGATTCACAAGGTGCCCAATGAACTTTAAGCATGTTCTGAAGGGAGTGTTGGCTCTGCAAAAAGCCTTGCGTACCTTGCCAGCCATGATTCTGGCCTCCCTGAGCACTAGAGGGAGATTGTAATTCCTTTGTCCCTTTGAAAGTCATGTTTGTGACAGTGGAAGAGACCCAGAAGCCCATAGTGTTATATTTGTGACCTTCACATGACCTTCACGTTTCACTATAGGTCCTAAGTAAAAGGAATTTGTGAGCTTCTGGTGAAATGCAGGAGAAGATCAGAATTAAATGTTTTTTGCATGGTGGCTTGCAACCGTAACACTGATGTCAAGGAACTTCGTGGTCCTCTCCATTCCTAGGCTCTTGCTTCCCTAGTTTCCAAATTGTGATTCGATCACACAGAAAGGTAGATATTGCCCAGTGAAGGCAATCAGTTTTGGCAAGTGGCAACCTAAATATTTTCCAAACGTCTGCAGAGAAGCCTGTAAGACTGATCTCCTTTTAATCCCTCAATCCATATTTTCTTCCTTTTCTGCATTCAGAGCCCAAACCTGCATTTATAAACCAGGAAAAAGTCCAGAAGGAGGTGAACGCTGTCCTGACAGAAAGTGCCACCCTCAGCTGTGAGGTAGCACAGGACGCAACCGAAGTGAAATGGTACAAGGATGGAAGACTCCTCGTTTCCTCTAGAAAATTCAAAATAGAAACTGTGGGCAAAACCCGGCGCCTGGTTATAGAGCAGCTGGAGAAGAAAGATGCTGGAGAATACACCTGTGAGGCTGCAGGCCAGAAGCTGACCTTCAAGTTGGAACCCACTGGTGAGTACTCATTTTGAGGATCTAAAGAGGAATCTGTGTGGCTTAGAGGAAAGCTGGATACTCCCTACCCAGTGGCCATTGTGCAGCTACTATTTCCCCTGGAGAAACGTCAGTGAACCACATCACACATTAATTTGGCCTTTTTAATCTAGCAGAGTAGAGGTGGGAAGTCTGGCTGAAGAGTTTTTTTGGCTAGGGAAATGCTGTGTAGTTTTTTTGCTTATCTCTTTCGCACACCCCATCAACCAACCTGTTTCAGTGGTGGGGAGCTGAAAGTAGAGGTGGGAAGACTTGAAAAGCATCAGTAGAGCTGTGGAGAACGGTCGCTAAGAAAAGCTGGGCAGTTTTGGGGCAAAGTGCTGTACAAGATAGAGAAAAGGCCAAGGGGGAGGTAGTAGAGCAAACAAAAGAAAAAAGGAAACAGAAAAAAGAAAAAAGGTAACAGAAAAAAGAAAAAAGGTTTACTGTACTAACATTTCTTCTTAATTTCATCTAAAATCCTAAAAATGGGAGAGGAAAGAATTATACAGGTAATTTTACTTCTAAAAATGAGTGGGTGTTTTTTTTTTTTGTGGGCAGCACCTAATATATATTTGCATTTTCTTTCCTTTGCTTCTCCTCTAAGCAGAAGTTCTGGGTTACCTGACAGATCATGTTCATTCTTCCTGCTCAGCAAAAGATTACACCAGGCACAAATATTCAGCCACATTCCCTGGGTCATTGCAGATTATGGATGAGCTGGTGATATGAGTCATGAAGCGAGAGCAATAGAAAGTTGCTGTGTTAAGGGATTTGATTATTATTAGTTTGCCTATTTTAATGTCTTTTCTAGAACCAGAGGCTAAATTTGAAAAGAAAGTTGTCCAGAAAGAGCCTCTCATTGTTCAAGAACATGAAAGCATCACACTGACTACTTCAGTAACGCCTGAAACTGCTGCCGTAAAGTGGTTCAAGGATGGAACAGAAATCAAAGCGAGCAAGAAATATGAGATTAAGAGTGAGGGGGCATCCAGGACCCTGACGGTGAAGCTGGCTGAGAGCACAGACACCGCTGTGTACACTTGCCAGACAAAGAACGACAAGCAGGAATTCAAAGTACAGGTGAAAGGTGAGCAGAGCGCAGCACACACACCGTGTCCCAACCCAACAGCTACGTTTCCCTCACAGTAGGATGAAGGTGAAGTCTAAACTCTAAAACTGTTCCAACCTCAAGGCTTAAATTGCTGTTGCAAGTTACTGTGGCTGCCCCACTATGGGGCAACGAAATTCTTCTGCTTCCGAATACCCAATTTTTGTCTTTTGCTGGCCACTCGGGGGAGAAGAACCTCAGCTCTTCCCCAGGCTGCTCATCAGCATGACAAAGCTGCTGAGGATGTAGAGGAATGTTGAGTGATAAAAAGGTTTGTGAGTTAGTTCTGTGGGGAAACAGGACCTGTCTGGTATCCTCTTCTGTTCCTGGGATGGTGCTGTT
The DNA here is from genome assembly GCF_001431845.1 of Calidris pugnax. NCBI lineage: Eukaryota > Metazoa > Chordata > Aves > Charadriiformes > Scolopacidae > Calidris > Calidris pugnax. The sequence continues at coordinate 1,861,722 of NW_015090864.1, forward strand.
GCCTAGTCAAGGCTAAGGCTATAAATTGACAAGAAGGATGAAGTGCAGTTAGTCCACAGATGGAGATGATGGAGTGATGTCCCAGAGTAAAGCCCTGGTCCTTTCTCTTCAGACACCCACACTAGAGATGTGCACCTGAGGTGCACCCACTGAGCTCCCTTTGGAGTTGTTAGAGAAGAGTGGTTGCTAGTAGGTCATGATACATCTGACCTATTGAAGTGTCTCCTTCAGGATGAAAGAAATCACACCGTGGATTTCTCAGACTGCATTCACTGTCTTCAATCAAAAAAGAGATAAAGGTGGCTTATGTATCCGTACAGATTTTTATACTTAGAAAAAACAGGCTCCGATGTTAAAACACCACACGGTCTCATCACACAAAAGATGAGAACAAATGGAAGGCAATACCCAATCATGTTTTAAAACACTGTTCTTGCTTTACGGAATGACAGTGATATTAAAATACTGTATCAGAGGAATCTTCCTAAATTTCCACCTTTCTGGTTTGCTTCTCTCTACCCTGGTCCTCAAACAAATTCTGGGGTTGTTTTTTCCTTTCATTTAATTACCATTATTATTTTTAAAGTTTTCCAGAACTATTTTCTTAGAACAAGTTTATTATCTTTCTCTTTCTTATAATTTTTTCATCTTCTGCCTCTCAGAAATCCCAGTGAAGTTTGCTAAAAAACTTGAAGCTGTTAATGCCGAGATCGGAGGCAGCGTCTCTTTGACCTGCGACGTGAGCCACGCCAAAGGGAAGGTGGTGTGGCGCAGGAATGGAGTTGAGATCAAGCCCAGCAAGCGTTTCCAGATTCATGAGGAAGGGGTCAAACGAACCCTGACCATAACAGGGATCCGGGCTGAGGATGAGGGAGAGTATTCCTGCGAGTCCAGAGATGATAAAAGCAGCGTTACCATCACCCCCAAAGGTATGTCTCTAATGGTGACCACGTAGAGGGCTTCCTTGGGTTTTGTCCTCAGCCATAACAGCCCTGCAAAGCTGAGTTTGTTCATGTGTTTGTGAGGTCTCCTGTTTGGACAAAAAAATACAAAACTCCACTTCCTCTCTCTGAATGTCACTGGCACCTCTGTTTGTGAAGAACATCATGATTTTGAGACCTGTTGAGCTTAGGTCTCTTAATATCTCACATTGCATTTGAGGCTGGAATCAAGTATGCCAAATCTAAGAGGAATTTTCCTCCTCCTTTGTTTGCTTCGCTCTTCTGGCATCTTTATGTACAAAACTTAGAGATGGGAAATACAATGATCCGTTATTGTGATCACTTATTGTAAGTAATAAAAATTGATGTTTCTGATAAAATCGATGCATCTTTTGGCTCTTTGGAGGTACTCATGCCATGTCTCAGAAAACATGCTCCTAAGTGTTTTATTTCTATCCATCAGCTCCCAGAGTGGTGAAATTCACTATGAGTCTCAACAGCGTGGTCTCTGAGGAGGGAAAAGAGGCTGTGTTCAAGTGCACCGTCTCTCCCAGAGATGCTGTGGTCACTTGGCTCAGGAATGGTGTCAAGATTGAAGCCAGCAAGAAGTATGTGATCTCGCAGAAGGACAACAACCACAGCCTCACCATCACTGATCTGACGCTGGAAGATGCAGCTGAAATCTCTGCCAATGCTGAGGGTGTAGAAAGCACAGCCAATCTCAGAGTCAGAGGTAAGAAGCAGTAAAACCCCTTGGATAGGCTGCCACTGATGCTATGACCCATGTTGTTTCATGTGGCTGTGCTTTGACTCCTAGCAGTAGGGAAATCCTGCTTTCTCATCATTAAATACAGGTGCCCAGAATGCACTGGGACTTGGAGATCCATGAGTGACCATTTAAATGCTCTCTGAAAGCCTGTTTTCCAGATTCTCTACATTCTTACTAACATTTTTTCTCCTTTGGCAGAGGCCTCAATCTCATTCAAGAAGAAACTGGAACCCAGAACAGTTGAAGAGAGGGACACAGTGACCTTGGAGGTAGAACTGACCAAGCCTGCAGAGGTGAAATGGATGAGGAACAGCATCGTATTGAAGCCCAGTGAAAAAATAGAGATCAAAGCTGAGGGAACAAAGCATACTTTGGTGGTTAAAGACATCTCCTTTGCGGACAGGGGCTTCTACTGCTGTGAGAGTCCTGATGACAAGACCCAAGCCAAGATCAATGTGGAAAGTAAGTTGAATGATCTCCAGTCCTATAAATACCTTGGGCAGGGTTTGAAGGTGGATTGTTGTCTCTGCCATTATCATAATGGCCACTTCCACCTCCACTTGCCATGGGGACAATTTCCCCTTTTTCTGCAATGCCTGGCTGACTTATTTGTCCCAACTGAAAAGTTTTTGTTTCCTGCAAAAGTGGTTGTTGTATGTATCAATTATGTATGTATGTATGTATGTATCAATTATGTATGTATGTATGTATCAATTAATTGGCAAGTACCTGCATGAGGAATAGGGAAATAATCTATTTTGGAAGTCCTCAGGCTGTTTCACAGCTGTTGGTGTGAGATCTCCAACTTGTCCTTATTGTTTTTTCAGTGAGGCAGATCAAGCTGGTGAAAGGTCTTCAGCCCCTTGAAGTCTCTGAGAAAGGAACCGTCACCTTTGAGGTGGAAGTATCTCATGAGGACGTGGAAGGGACCTGGCAGAAGGATGGCATTCGGCTGAAGCCTGCACCGAATATCAATATTGGTGTCCTGGGCAAGAAACATTCACTGACTCTTTCTTCGGTGACTCTTGAAGATGCAGGACTCGTCTCCTTCAAAGCAGAGGGAATTCATTCATCAGGGAAGCTCACAGTGACAGGTACAAAAGCCCAGAAGTCTCAGGCCCTGGTTGGTGTGGGACATGGTTGTCTTCTCCTGACCCAGAGAGTGAGCTTCTAGCAGTGCAACAAGCTTTCCTTGTAACTCTGAGGGATGTTAAGCACTGGACCGTCATCAGTAACGTGTCCTTCTAATGTCAACAGGATTATTTTAACATCATTGTCCACAGAACAAATCATGATAATGTGCTCAAAAGAATACAATTTTGTTGTCACAAGTTTTGCTAAGCATGGAAGCCAGGCTCTGCCTAGTCATTATTGCTTGTGCCAGATGGTCCTGGAGACCTAATTCCCCACTAACTGGACTTTCTCTCTCTCTTTTTTTTTTTCTTTTTTTATTCTTTTTTTTGCAGAATTGCCTGTGAAAATCAGCAAGCCTTTGGTAGACATCAATGTAACACAGAAAGAAAAGGTCACATTCGAGTGTGAGCTGTCCAGGCCCAATGTGGATGTTAAGTGGTTCAAGGTACAGCACTTAATGGATAGCGCTATCTTAATTTCTGACTTCTCTGAAAGGGAATGAGAGCCTTTAATTTCACTTCCAGGGGATGTGAGTCTGAACCTTTACTATGTAGCTCCTTTTTGCTTATGTTCTTTTACTTGACCATATTGGGGATCTGCTCAGGCATTTCATGAACCTTCTCTGGGGCTCAGCCGATACTTCCCTTAAAAAAGGATAACGGCATTTCTTCAAGGTAATGTCTGAAGGGGTTTATTGCCAACCCTGTACAGTGCTTTAAGCCTTCAAATAGGTGTCTAAAGTCAACCAATAATTATGCGTCTTCTTCAGCCTTTCCTACTTCTTGTCAGCTTTCCACTGGGCTTAAGTTTCAGCAGATGTTCCAGTAAGCACAGTTCCATTAAGTCCAATGAGATGGATGAATTAAACACCTGACTGTTTGTTTCGCTCGCTGCAGATGTGGAAGAGTTGATGATGACCTGGTTTGGCCATTTCTCTTCTAGGATGGGAAAGAGCTCCGGCAAAGTAAGACAGTGGGGATTATTTCCCAAGGAAACAAGAGAAGCCTCATTATTCACAAGTGTGAATATGAAGACCAGGGAACATATACGTGTGAAGCAGCTGAAGACAAGACATCAGCTACCCTAAAGGTTCACGGTATGTTTGACTGAAGTAGGAAATTACATCTACTGCCATATTGGCATAAAATACTTCATGGACATTTTGTGTATTTCTCAGTTACTTATTTTGGATAAGTTTCTCTTCCTAGTGAGAAGGTGCTTGCAGAGCTGCCCTGTGCTTGCTCTATCCTTAGAGGAGTATTTTTGGAAGATGTGCTATCTTGGTTTTCCATTTATCATAAGTGGTTTCTGGTCTCTGGAATTTAAATGGTGTTTCTAGATTCACAAGTTGGCAAATAGTGGACAGCCTGACACAAAGCAGGGATACAGTGGATGGTGGTGACGTGGTTTGGTTTAGCTTCTGCCACTGTTATGGGAGGACTTTGCCTGAACAGGGACTGGACAAGCCCTGAGTATGATCTCAAGAAGTTTCCTAGTTTTTACGTTGTAAATGCTAAGGAAAGTGCTTTCTGACTGCATTTCTCCTTCATGCTCAAGGCAGCTTTTCCTTCTGTGCGTTGAACTGTGCAACTGGTCAAGCGACAGATGTATTTTGTCACCAGGCTCTGAAGCACCAGAGATGAGCTAGTGCTGAAGGCCAGTTACTGAATGGTCTGCTGTGCCCTGGCAGATGTTATTGTCCAGAGGGACATCTGAAAAGACAGATCAGCTCTTTCTTATTGCTTACTGGATGCTGTCCTCCTGTGGCCACTTGGGTTCAGCAATATCTTCATGAACATCTGTCCTGTTCCATTGCTGTGTTGAGCTCCCCTTTTCCTTCCTGACTTTGTGATTGGGATGGGTTTCTGTTTGAATGCTGGCTGGTTTGCATCTGAGCTCTGCTCCTGGGGCTGATCCAAGGTGTACCAAGGCCATTCCTTTCAAAAGGAAAAGGCTGCAGTAGCACAGAAATATGGGTCAGTTCTGACATAAGTTGCAGAGGTAGGGGATTATACTGAATTCAGGGAAGTCTGAAGAAAAGGCATCTCCTTGATAAAACGTGGCTGAGGTCCCTGTGGCTGATACAGCCTGGACACACAAAAAAACGTGTCAGAGGAGAGCATGCAGAGAAGCATGTGAATGAGACAGGTTTATAGTGGCACGAGAGATTATAGGCTTGTGTTTGGTTTTCCTTAGCAAATTTTCTTCATTGATATGTTTAACTTCTTTTAAAAACTTTATGAAGAGTTGTCCAGAAAGAGCCTCTCATTGTTCAAGAACATGAAAGCATCACACTGACTACTTCAGTAACGCCTGAAACTGCTGCCGTAAAGTGGTTCAAGGATGGAACAGAAATCAAAGCGAGCAAGAAATATGAGATTAAGAGTGAGGGGGCATCCAGGACCCTGACGGTGAAGCTGGCTGAGAGCACAGACACCGCTGTGTACACTTGCCAGACAAAGAACGACAAGCAGGAATTCAAAGTACAGGTGAAAGGTAAGGAGAGCACAGCACACACACCGTGTCCCAACCCAACAGCTACGTTTCCCTCACAGTAGGATGAAGGTGAAGTCTAAACTCTAAAACTGTTCCAACCTCAAGGCTTAAATTGCTGTTGCAAGTTACTGTGGCTGCCCCACTATGGGGCAACGAAATTCTTCTGCTTCCAAATACCCAATTTTTGTCTTTTGCTGGCCACTCGGGGGAGAAGAACCTCAGCTCTTCCCCAGGCTGCTCATCAGCATGACAAAGCTGCTGAGGATGTAGAGGAATGTTGAGTGATAAAAAGGTTTGTGAGTTAGTTCTGTGGGGAAACAGGACCTGTCTGGTATCCTCTTCTGTTCCTGGGATGGTGCTGTTGCCTAGTCAAGGCTAAGGCTATAAATTGACAAGAAGGATGAAGTGCAGTTAGTCCACAGATGGAGATGATGGAGTGATGTCCCAGAGTAAAGCCCTGGTCCTTTCTCTTCAGACACCCACACTAGAGATGTGCACCTGAGGTGCACCCACTGAGCTCCCTTTGGAGTTGTTAGAGAAGAGTGGTTGCTAGTAGGTCATGATACATCTGACCTATTGAAGTGTCTCCTTCAGGATGAAAGAAATCACACCGTGGATTTCTCAGACTGCATTCACTGTCTTCAATCAAAAAAGAGATAAAGGTGGCTTATGTATCCGTACAGATTTTTATACTTAGAAAAAACAGGCTCCGATGTTAAAACACCACACGGTCTCATCACACAAAAGATGAGAACAAATGGAAGGCAATACCCAATCATGTTTTAAAACACTGTTCTTGCTTTACGGAATGACAGTGATATTAAAATACTGTATCAGAGGAATCTTCCTAAATTTCCACCTTTCTGGTTTGCTTCTCTCTACCCTGGTCCTCAAACAAATTCTGGGGTTGTTTTTTCCTTTCATTTAATTACCATTATTATTTTTAAAGTTTTCCAGAACTATTTTCTTAGAACAAGTTTATTATCTTTCTCTTTCTTATAATTTTTTCATCTTCTGCCTCTCAGAAATCCCAGTGAAGTTTGCTAAAAAACTTGAAGCTGTTAATGCCGAGATCGGAGGCAGCGTCTCTTTGACCTGCGACGTGAGCCACGCCAAAGGGAAGGTGGTGTGGCGCAGGAATGGAGTTGAGATCAAGCCCAGCAAGCGTTTCCAGATTCATGAGGAAGGGGTCAAACGAACCCTGACCATAACAGGGATCCGGGCTGAGGATGAGGGAGAGTATTCCTGCGAGTCCAGAGATGATAAAAGCAGCGTTACCATCACCCCCAAAGGTATGTCTCTAATGGTGACCACGTAGAGGGCTTCCTTGGGTTTTGTCCTCAGCCATAACAGCCCTGCAAAGCTGAGTTTGTTCATGTGTTTGTGAGGTCTCCTGTTTGGACAAAAAAATACAAAACTCCACTTCCTCTCTCTGAATGTCACTGGCACCTCTGTTTGTGAAGAACATCATGATTTTGAGACCTGTTGAGCTTAGGTCTCTTAATATCTCACATTGCATTTGAGGCTGGAATCAAGTATGCCAAATCTAAGAGGAATTTTCCTCCTCCTTTGTTTGCTTCGCTCTTCTGGCATCTTTGTATACAAAACTTAGAGATGAGAAATACGATGATCCATTATTGTGATCACTTATTATAAATAATAAAAATTGATGCTTCTGATAAAATCGTTGAATCTTTTGGCTCTTTGGATGTGCTCATGCCATGTCTCAGAAAACATGCTCCTAAGTGTTTTATTTCTATCCATCAGCTCCCAGAGTGGTGAAATTCACTATGAGTCTCAACAGCGTGGTCTCTGAGGAGGGAAAAGAGGCTGTGTTCAAGTGCACCGTCTCTCCCAGAGATGCTGTGGTCACTTGGCTCAGGAATGGTGTCAAGATTGAAGCCAGCAAGAAGTATGTGATCTCGCAGAAGGACAACAACCACAGCCTCACCATCACTGATCTGACGCTGGAAGATGCAGCTGAAATCTCTGCCAATGCTGAGGGTGTAGAAAGCACAGCCAATCTCAGAGTCAGAGGTAAGAAGCAGTAAAACCCCTTGGATAGGCTGCCACTGATGCTATGACCCATGTTGTTTCATGTGGCTGTGCTTTGACTCCTAGCAGTAGGGAAATCCTGCTTTCTCATCATTAAATACAGGTGCCCAGAATGCACTGGGACTTGGAGATCCATGAGTGACCATTTAAATGCTCTCTGAAAGCCTGTTTTCCAGATTCTCTACATTCTTACTAACATTTTTTCTCCTTTGGCAGAGGCCTCAATCTCATTCAAGAAGAAACTGGAACCCAGAACAGTTGAAGAGAGGGACACAGTGACCTTGGAGGTAGAACTGACCAAGCCTGCAGAGGTGAAATGGATGAGGAACAGCATCGTATTGAAGCCCAGTGAAAAAATAGAGATCAAAGCTGAGGGAACAAAGCATACTTTGGTGGTTAAAGACATCTCCTTTGCGGACAGGGGCTTCTACTGCTGTGAGAGTCCTGATGACAAGACCCAAGCCAAGATCAATGTGGAAAGTAAGTTGAATGATCTCCAGTCCTATAAATACCTTGGGCAGGGTTTGAAGGTGGATTGTTGTCTCTGCCATTATCATAATGGCCACTTCCACCTCCACTTGCCATGGGGACAATTTCCCCTTTTTCTGCAATGCCTGGCTGACTTATTTGTCCCAACTGAAAAGTTTTTGTTTCCTGCAAAAGTGGTTGTTGTATGGGCAGATATCAATTAATTGGCAAGTACCTGCATGAGGAATAGGGAAATAATCTATTTTGGAAGTCCTCAGGCTGTTTCACAGCTGTTGGTGTGAGATCTCCAACTTGTCCTTATTGTTTTTTCAGTGAGGCAGATCAAGCTGGTGAAAGGTCTTCAGCCCCTTGAAGTCTCTGAGAAAGGAACCGTCACCTTTGAGGTGGAAGTATCTCATGAGGACGTGGAAGGGACCTGGCAGAAGGATGGCATTCGGCTGAAGCCTGCACCGAATATCAATATTGGTGTCCTGGGCAAGAAACATTCACTGACTCTTTCTTCGGTGACTCTTGAAGATGCAGGACTCGTCTCCTTCAAAGCAGAGGGAATTCATTCATCAGGGAAGCTCACAGTGACAGGTACAAAAGCCCAGAAGTCTCAGGCCCTGGTTGGTGTGGGACATGGTTGTCTTCTCCTGACCCAGAGAGTGAGCTTCTAGCAGTGCAACAAGCTTTCCTTGTAACTCTGAGGGATGTTAAGCACTGGACCGTCATCAGTAACGTGTCCTTCTAATGTCAACAGGATTATTTTAACATCATTGTCCACAGAACAAATCATGATAATGTGCTCAAAAGAATACAATTTTGTTGTCACAAGTTTTGCTAAGCATGGAAGCCAGGCTCTGCCTAGTCATTATTGCTTGTGCCAGATGGTCCTGGAGACCTAATTCCCCACTAACTGGACTTTCTCTCTCTCTTTTTTTTTTTCTTTTTTTATTCTTTTTTTTGCAGAATTGCCTGTGAAAATCAGCAAGCCTTTGGTAGACATCAATGTAACACAGAAAGAAAAGGTCACATTCGAGTGTGAGCTGTCCAGGCCCAACGTGGATGTTAAGTGGTTCAAGGTACAGCATTTAACGGATAGCGCTATCTTGATTTCTGACTTCTCTGAAAGGGAATGAGAGCCTTTAATTTCACTTCCAGGGGATGTGAGTCTGAACCTTTACTATGTAGCTCCTTTTTGCTTATGTTCTTTTACTTGACCATATTGGGGACCAACTCAGGCATTTCATGAACCTTCTCTGGGGCTCAGCTGATACTTCCCTTAAAAAAAGGATAACGGCATTTCTTCAAGGTAATGTCTGAAGGGGTTTATTGCCAACCCTGTACAGTGCTTTAAGCCTTCAAATAGGTGTCTAAAGTCAACCAATAATTATGCGTCTTCTTCAGCCTTTCCTACTTCTTGTCAGCTTTCCACTGGGCTTAAGTTTCAGCAGATGTTCCAGTAAGCACAGTTCCATTAAGTCCAATGAGATGGATGAATTAAACACCTGACTGTTTGTTTCGCTCGCTGCAGATGTGGAAGAGTTGATGATGACCTGGTTTGGCCATTTCTCTTCTAGGATGGGAAAGAGCTCTGGCAAAGTAAGACAGTGGGGATTATTTCCCAAGGAAACAAGAGAAGCCTCATTATTCACAAGTGTGAATATGAAGACCAGGGAACCTATACGTGTGAAGCAGCTGAAGACAAGACGTCAGCTACCCTAAAGGTTCACGGTATGTTTGACTGAAGTAGGAAATTACATCTACTGCCATATTTTGGTATGTATCTTCTTCAGCCTTTCCTACTTCTTGTCAGCTTTCCACTGGGCTTAAGTTTCAGCAGATGTTCCAGTAAGCACAGTTCCATTAAGTCCAATGAGATGGATGAATTAAACACCTGACTGTTTGTTTCGCTCGCTGCAGATGTGGAAGAGTTGATGATGACCTGGTTTGGCCATTTCTCTTCTAGGATGGGAAAGAGCTCTGGCAAAGTAAGACAGTGGGGATTATTTCCCAAGGAAACAAGAGAAGCCTCATTATTCACAAGTGTGAATATGAAGACCAGGGAACCTATACGTGTGAAGCAGCTGAAGACAAGACGTCAGCTACCCTAAAGGTTCACGGTATGTTTGACTGAAGTAGGAAATTACATCTACTGCCATATTTTTGACTCCATGGCACAAAATGCTTCATGGACGCTTTGTGTATTTCTCAGTTACTTACTTTGGATAACTTTCTCTCTGTGCTTGCTCTATCCTTAGAGGAGTATTTTTGGAAGATGTGCTATCTTGGTTTTCCATTTATCATAAGTGGTTTCTGGTCTCTGGAATTTAAATGGTGTTTCTAGATTCACAAGTTGGCAAATAGTGGACTGTCTGACACAAAGCAGGGATACAGTGGATGGTGGTGACGTGGTTTGGTTTAGCTTCTGCCACTGTTATGGGAGGACTTTGCCTGAACAGGGACTGGACAAGCCCTGAGTATGATCTCAAGAAGTTTCCTAGTTTTTACATTGTAAATGCTAAGGAAAGTGCTTTCTGACTGCATCTCTCCTTCATGCTCAAGGCAGCTTTTCCTTCTGTGCGTTGAACTGTGCAACTGGTCAAGCGACAGATGTATTTTGTCACCAGGCTCTGAAGCACCAGAGATGAGCTAGTGCTGAAGGCCAGTTACTGAATGGTCTGCTGTGCCCTGGCAGATGTTATTGTCCAGAGGGACATCTGAAAAGACAGATCAGCTCTTTCTTATTGCTTACTGGATGCTGTCCTCCTGTGGCCACTTGGGTTCAGCAATATCTTCATGAACATCTGTCCTGTTCCGTTGCTGTGTTGAACTCCCCTTTTCCTCCCTGACTTTGTGATTGGGATGGGTTTCTGTTTGAATGCTGGCTGGTTTGCATCTGAGCTCTGCTCCTGGGGCTGATCCAAGGTGTACCAAGGCCATTCCTTTCAAAAGGAAAAGGCTGCAGTAGCACAGAAATATGGGTCAGTTCTGACATAAGTTGCAGAGGTAGGGGATTATACTGAATTCAGGGAAGTCTGAAGAAAAGGCATCTCCTTGATAAAACGTGGCTGAGGTCCCTGTGGCTGATACAGCCTGGACACACAAAAAAACGTGTCAGAGGAGAGCATGCAGAGAAGCATGTGAATGAGACAGGTTTATAGTGGCACGAGAGATTATAGGCTTGTGTTTGGTTTTCCTTAGCAAATTTTCTTCATTGATATGTTTAACTTCTTTTAAAAACTTTATGAAGTTCTGGCATCCATAAAATCCTCTTGCAGTGAGCTCCACTGTAGATAGCAATTCTGTCTGTAGGTTCAAGCCCAAAATGTATTCACTGTTCATCTAGGAAAAAAACCACAATCCCATTTTTTCCATGCAAGCATGCAGAAAATAAACACACCACGCTCACTTATGGTGAAACCCCAAACCAATATATGACTCTATGATTTCACAGCCCGAGATATCAAGATTGTCTGTGGCTGATACAGCCTGGACACACAAAAAAACGTGTCAGAGGAGAGCATGCAGAGAAGCATGTGAATGAGACAGGTTTATAGTGGCACAAGAGATTATAGGCTTGTGTTTGGTTTTCCTTAGCAAATTTTCTTCATTGATATGTTTAACTTCTTTTAAAAACTTTATGAAGTTCTGGCATCCATAAAATCCTCTTGCAGTGAGCTCCACTGTAGATGGCTATTCTGTCTGTAGGTTCAAGCCCAAAATGTATTCACTGTTCAGCTAGAAAAAAAACACAATCCCATTTTTTCCATGCAAGCATGCAGAAAATAAACACACCACGCTCACTTATGGTGAAACCCCAAACCAATATATGACTCTATGATTTCACAGCCCGAGATATCAAGATTGTAAAACCACTGGAAGATGTGGAAGTCAACGAATATGAGAGTGCGTCTTTCGTCTGTGAGATTTCGCATGATGAGGTCCAAACCCAATGGTACAAAAATGACAACAAGCTGAAGGCTGCTGACAATATCAGAATGCGCCAAGATGGTAGGATGTAAAAGGAGGATCTCGTTCTCGAATGGGGGTGGGTTGGAGTAGGTGCTGGTAGGGGATTCTCGGCAGAAGGGTCTGACCTCCAAAATCAAGTTATGAAGATTCAGCAGAGAGTTCCCCTTTTCTTTTGGGGCTACAGCTAGGCTGGGACAGTGGGATGGTGGGAACCTTAATAAGGGAAATTTGGTGTCATCCCACCACCCTATGCTGCCAGGAGTGAGTGAGAATTTGTACCATCTGACGGTGGGTGGGATCCTTCTTTTTCAAGTCCTACACAGACAGTGAGGCCCACGCTCAATCAGTCCTTGGAGGATCTGAGGTGAGGCTATCCTTTGACACAGGGATGTAGACATGGGGGAATGGTCAGCCTTGCCACTGTGAGAGCAGGTGGTGATGCACTGAAACCAGATGAACAATGCTCAACCGGGCAGTGTGCCTTGGAGAGCAATGCTGTTTGCTCAAGGGAAACTACGGTTGTGTCTCTGTTCTCAGGAAAGACCTATTCGCTGGTGAGAATTTTGGGCTGGGTGGGATCCTTCTTTTTCAAGTCCTACACAGACAGTGAGGCCCACGCTCAATCAGTCCTTGGAGGATCTGAGGTGAGGCTATCCTTTGACACAGGGATGTAGACATGGGGGAATGGTCAGCCTTGCCACTGTGAGAGCAGGTGGTGATGCACTGAAACCAGATGAACAATGCTCAACCGGGCAGTGTGCCTTGGAGAGCAATGCTGTTTGCTCAAGGGAAACTACGGTTGTGTCTCTGTTCTCAGGAAAGACCTATTCGCTGACTTACACACGTGTCCAAGTCGAAGATGCAGCAGAGATCAAATTTGTAGCAGAAAAGGCAGAATCTCGTGCCCAGCTTACTGTAAAAGGTAATTATACTTTTCATGCCAGTACTGCTTAAGGTTTCTCATGTTACAAACCAACCAACGTCCCTCACTTTTAATGTGAAGAAGGTTAAACAACACCTCAATTTTTCAGGAAAGCTCCTGTCTACCTTACTGCATGTGAAATAATCAGCCTGGGAATTTTCTTTTGCAGTTTATTTTCTCAGGAGGTTGGTTTTGTAGCTCAAGATATTAAGTAATGTTTGAACTTTGAGAGACAAAAAGCTGTAGCTTGACTTTCTCCTCCATTTTCTCTTTCTGGTGTATGTTTAAAAAGCATGTAGCATTTTTTTCACGTTTAAGTTAAACAGTGCAATAGAGTGAGAGAGAAAGAAGACATTTGAACTAACACACTGATGAGGAGCTCAGGACATTTGAGATCAATCCCTGGCTCTGCCACAGCACTGCTGTGTACTGTTGAGTAAATTACCTATTATCTCTGCAGTTCAGCCACTCAAGTGGTAAAATAGGGATAAAGAGTTTTCCTTTCATTAGCTCTTCACTTGCTGTGTGTTAGTTGAGTGTTTAGCATAGCAGGGATTCCTGTCATCATCCAAATATCTGTCCATAAAAGAAATATTGCTAATGAGTTTTTAATTTGCACTTTTCATGGAAACTGTCCTGATGATTTATCTTTTTTTTTTTTTTAAATCCGTTTTAGAAATACCTGTAAAAATTGTGAAGCCTTTGCGAGACAAGATCGCTCTTGAAAAACATCGGGGATTCCTGGAGTGCCAGGTGTCTCGTGCCAATGCCAAAGTTCGATGGTATAAAAAGGGTGTTGAAATTCACCCTAGTGACAAATATGAAATTGTGAGTGAAGGTGTCTATCGGAAACTCATCATCAATGACGCAGGTTATGAAGATGAGGACACATACACTTGTGATGCCTTTGATGACAAAACCAGTGCTAATTTCTTTGTTGAAGGTAGTAAACCATTTTTATCCCCTCTAGGATGCATTTGAAGGAGGATTGGCTGGTTTAAAAAGCCCTTGTCATTTACTTTGAAAACACAATAGCACTTTAAAAGCATTTTAAGTAATTTTTTAAAATTACTTAAAAGTAGTTTAAGGTTTTTTTCAGAGAACAGTTGCTGTAGCTAATCAGCGTTTTTCCTATTATCAACATCTGCATTTCAAGGAACCTTCTTTTCCATTTTAATAGTGCCATGCATTTGATATCACAGTAGAAAGGTGATTTTAGAAATAGGACCAGGAAACAGGAGATCTGGATTATGTTGAGGCTGTTCTACAGTCTCATTGTCTGATCTGTGACCAACAATATATGTTTGTTTATTTTTATTTTTTTTTTTTAAAAAGGATGTTTTAAGGTGTTTTGAGCCCAAAAGTGCAGTATTCTAATGCAGAAAAGATGGCATGATTGTACAGGATGGTGATCTTTAGGGTCCCTTCTAACCCAAGCCATTCTATGATGCTTTCGTGACTCCTAAATCCCTGTTTTCTCCTTCCATCCTTCATCCAGAGCAATCCATTAACATTGTAAAGGAGTTGTGTGATGAGGATGTGACTGAGCCTGAAGAAGCCAACTTTGAGTGTGAGACATCCATTCCATCCGTGAAACCGCCCAAATGGTTCCTACGGGGAGCGGCCCTCCAGGCTGGCGGAAACATCGTCATGCAGCAAGAAGGCACCATCCACCGGCTGACAATCCTGAAAACCAGTGCTGATATGACAGGCACCATTCAGTTCTGCATTGGCAAATCAAAATCCACAGCAAACCTGCTTGTCAGAGGTAACATGATACGGTCTGGGCTTGAATTAGATCACAAGAGATCCTCTCTCTCTCAGTCCCTGCAAAGTAATTTTTCCTACATACTGCCAGGCTCCACTGGTTGGGGTCTTGAAAATGGAGGTCTACCTGGAAGATCTGCTTAGTTCCCAATGACAAGTTGTCGGGCGCAGTGCTGGATGCACTAAATGAGACAGCAATGCCTCAGGAAGGGATCCAATTAAATGAGTTTGCAGGGCCTGATATTCGAATCTATTCAGCTAAGACCATTTTTTTTCCCCCTTGACTTTATCAACGAGGAAAAAACATGCAATTTGCCAGGAGCGTTTATTTTGTGCTATTTCTGAACTAGACAAGTTTGATAGCTCATTTACTTAATCCACTTTGTCATCAATTTGATTGGAGACAAAGATTCAGGATTCGGGGCTTTTTATCTTCCCCTGTCTCCATTGTAAATATCTCCAATCGCATCCTGAAGTCCTTGTTTTGTCTTTAATTCAGTTTTACTTGCATAAAGTCCTGAATTAGAGAGTGGTTTCAGTAAACATTACACCAGAACCGGACCATGCATTTGTTAGTTAATACACAGTATTATCTTATAGAAATCAACATTCCCTATAGATCATCACTTTGGTTTAGCTTCAAAGGAAATCAACTCTGTAACAGGAACCTGTAGCATCATCTAAACAATTCACAAAGCATTGTGAATGACATGCATTAAAATCATTGCCATGAAATACAGATTAGAAGCTTTCCTCTTCTTCATGTGTTATGACAGGACAAGAGTTAATGGCTTTAAACTAAAAGAGGGTAGTTGCAGACTAGATATAATGAAGAAATTTTTTAAAATGAGGGTAGTGAAACACTGCTCCAGGTTGCCCAGAGAGGTGGTAGATGCCCCATTGCTGGAAGCATTCAAGATCAGGTTGGATGGGGCTCTGAGCAACCTGATTTAGTTGAAGATGTCCCTGCTAATGGCAGGGGAGTGTGGATTAGATAATCTTTAAAGGTCCCTTCCGACCCAAACCATTCTATGATTCCTCCCAACCCTGCTTTACAGATTACCACATACAGATCACCAGGAAGATGGAGGACAAGACCGCCCTGGAGCGCCATTCTGTCGTCCTGTCTTGTGACTTCAGGCCTTCCCCAAAGATTGTGAAGTGGTTCAAGGGCAACACACTCATTGAGCCCTCCGAGAAGTACAAAATCAAGAGGGAGCAGTATTCAGCAGAGCTCAAGATTTTGAAGGTGAAGCCGGAAGATGCTGGTGTGTACAAATGCAGGCCTGGAAGCGCAGAGACCGAAGCCACGCTGACTGTTGAAGGTACAAGGGTTTTGCAGCAGAGAGACTTGCCTGTTGCATAGATACAAGGAAGAAATTTTTTATGCTGAGGGTGGTGAGACGCTGATCCAGGTTGCCCAGAGAGGTGGTAGATGCCCCATCCCTGGAAACATTCAAGGTCAGGCTGGATGGGGCTCTGAGCAACCTGATCATCTCGAAGATGTCCCTGCTCATGGCAGAGAGTTGGACTATATGACCTTTAAAGGTCCCTTCCAACCCAGACTATTCTATGATATCTTTATGGGTACGTACTTCACCGTGGGTTTCTCTTCTTGAGTATACGGAGGTTCCCACAGTTCCTTCTGCTACTATTATGTAAATGCAATGCCTTAAGTGAACTGTGCTGATATTCCATGATATCAGCTGAAATCCAGCATTTGCCATGAAGCAGGTAATGCATGTGGAAGGACACCATCTGGGTAAGGTGGAAATTCATGTGTCTTTCTCAGGGCACATTATTTTCTGTTTCATTTGAGGAACTAGAACTCTGGTACTTCTCACTAAAAAGTGACCTCTATGTTAAACTGCTACAGGCCACCTGGTTGTGGTTTTCATTTCCTGGCCACTGTGTCAGCTTTTATATCTGTTATATGTTTGTTATTCATAGTAATGTTCTGCCTCATCCTGGTATGAAACTGTTTTTAGCCAACTCTTCAGCTGTGGTGAATCTGTAAGAAAAGGTGATCTTTGTGTCACTTTCAGCAAGACTTGGATGTGAGCCACTGAATCATTTCCATGAGTCCAGGCAGCCACTCTTGGTAACAGTTTGGCCTTGCAGAGGTTCCTCCAAATGACAAAATGATTTAATACTCCCAAACCCTCCTCTGAGTTAGCCAGTCCTTGAGAAACAGCATTTCATAAGTGGAGAAATTGCGAAGAGAAACTTCTGGCCAAGGGCTGGGAAAGAAAAGAATTCAGTTCCTGTTGCTCCCTAAACCTGAGCAAATTGCTTAATCTCTTTGTACTTGCTGTTTGTGGCCAACCCTGCTGTCTTCATCTCATCCTCTGTGTTTTCCTGGCAGTGAGTCAGGGATAATTTAGTTATACGGTGTGAATGTATGGGTGGCGACAAGCACACAGGGAATCGAGCTCTGTGGGGTACCTAGACACTGCTGTAACATCGTTACCATTTTAGGAATAATTGCTTATTTTTAAATTAAAAAGAAAAAACAACAAACCAGTTTTATGTGTAAAAAGAGAATTGAGGACTCTAGACAATATAATTTTTTTATTGGATTTTTTTGTTGCTGTTGTTGGACTAAATGCAGAACCACGTAAATTTAATGACCCACGGTACACAGGAGACAAGACTAAACCATCTAACAAATTCTAGATACTATAAAATATGTTCGTGATAGCAGTACTGATTTATGGTAACAGTGGTGATGTGCACCTTGGTTTTCTACAGCCCGCAACGTAGAAGTACTCAAACATCTGCAGGACGTGGAAATTGAAGAAGAGAGCTCCGCTGTCTTCTCCTGCGAGCTGTCCCATGATGACGAAGATGTGGAATGGTTCCTCAACGGCACCCTCCTTTACACCAACAATTTCAATGACATCAGGAACGTTGGCAATTGCTACATGCTGACGATGAAGCAGGTCAAGCCTGAAGATGCTGGCACAGTGACGATGAAGTCAGACAAGGTGTCAGAGACCGTGCGTCTGAAGGTGATAGGTGGGTCATCATCACACCCTCCTGAATCTAAATAAGAGGTGCAAAGGAGCTATTATTTACCATATCTATGCAGCAATCCTGATCATAAGCTCTGGGACCAAGTAATAAGTGTGCAAGGACTTTCTTCCAGTGTGATTTTTCTACTGTAGCTAATGATTTTTCTAAGGAAGACTGTGTTGGTGTCCTGCCAAATAGGACACCAAATAATGGCCATTTAGCATCCCTTTTCTTGTCATCAGGATAAGTCTCAAGAGCAATTTCCTTTACTTGTAGGTCTCTTCAATGATACATACTCTATAAACTGTTGTTTATAAAGATTTTGGTCTGCAAGAAGCTGAGCTTCAGTGTACCTCCAAGGGTAGGGCAAACCATTAATACATCAGCGCTGGAGTTGAACTGATTCAGCAAAGAGAAGGCAGTTTGCTGCTGTCCTTAACATGCCTTAAAGTCTGGTCACACATCTGAGTTGCTGTGGTTTAACATGTTCTTGTGCATCAACTAAGCCACAGTGAGTTGCATGAATAATTTTAGGCATGTTAGAAACACGAGGTAAAAGTCTCACTAAAATTTCAAAATCACATTTTCTTTAGCAACCCATCCATAGATGCACACTCAGGTAAATCATAGTGATTTGTTATCCTAAATTAACAAAGAAAAAGAGTCCTTGCAATCTCATAAGTGCACAGGCATAAAAGAGGCCATGATTACTGCACAGAATATCATTCTCCATCCATGGCAATACAGGCTGCCTCTCTCCATCCCTGTACCCTCCCATTAATAAATTCTGATTTCCCTAAAACTTATTCTATCAGTAGGTGTGAGACCACTTTAAGTCCTGCATTGGTGTCAGCAGCATTGCCAAGAGTTTAATTAAGCTCTCTTTAAATATTTGATAGCAACTGGAAACGTCTCAACTGAAACATCCTGGTGGTTCTCTGTTTTGTCCCTTAACCTTCAGAGAAGCCTGCTGTCTTCATGAAGTCCTTGGACGATGTTTTTGGTGAGGAGCGAGGTGTGATTAAACTGGAATGTGAAGTCTCCAAAGAGAAGGTCAAGCCTGTTTGGAAAAAGGATGGTGTGACTCTCGCTTCTGGTGACAAGTATGAGCAGATACAGTCTGGGAAGACCCTGTGCCTCCTTATCCATGACCTTGAAAAGACAGATGCGGGTTTATACACCTGTGATATTGGCACTGATGTCGCCAAGTCAAAGGTCAGCGTTCAGGGTGAGTATTGTAGATGGTGGCCAGTCAAGGGGTCCTGCAAATATGGGTGGGCTTGGTCGCTTGGTCTCACACTTATTCCTCCATAAACCTCACCCAACAGTGATGTCTGAACAATCCCTGTTACTCTTTCCTGTAAGTACATCTGGTGTTTCAGTGAAAATCACATGCCAAGAATGTAGTGACAATGTTTCCATCCTGAACATCCTTAAGGTGCAGAAATCCTCCCAGAAGAGCAAGTAATTTTTCAAAATAAAGCCCAAAACCAAAAAAATAAATCACTCAAGCAGCTTGTGTTTCGCATTTCTGAGATATTAATTCGGAGTCCGTTGTGGAACACAACAACAAGCACAACCACATTGTCTATTGAAGAACCCAGCAGTTCACCCTGTCCTCTAATCCTTGTGGCTGCTTGCAGGAAAGAGAATTGTTCATGGCTTTCACCCTCGTACTGATAATGAGACAAATTTTGAATTTGTCTGATTTGAACACCAGGAGGGATAGGATGGTAAGAAGTTAACAAATACAAACGTCCCATTTCTCACATCAGCATGGAGAAAAACCTCACACAACGTCCCAGAGGCTTCCTGCCTGACAGGTTTTCTCCCCTCTAACTCATTGAATCTTGACTCTGCTCCACCAAGTGAGCTATTCTTCATGCAGTCTCTCCAGAGCAAAGCCAGAAGACTCATGTGTCCCTTTTTCTATAGCTTTGTGGTGATTCTGAGTGGATATGTCTGAGAAATCCTTCCCATGTCAAATATATCTGGAATGTATATTCAAGGAATTCAGTGCTGTCTTGCCTCTCCTACAGATAAAGCAGTCTCATGAGCTAAAAATGTCAATACTACTACTGATGTTAGTCATAAATGCCTTTTATCCTTGTATTAACTGACCTTTTGCCTTCCAGAACTGAACATTGGCATCACTAAACGGTTGAAGAACACTGAAATCCAGGAGGGAGAAGATTGCACTTTTGAGTGTATTTTGTCCCATGAAAGCATCGATGACTTCAACTGGACACTGAATGGGAACAAAGTGGAAAGCGGTGGACGATTTAAAGCCTCTAACATGGGTCGGAAATATACGCTCAATATCAAAAGTGTGACTTCTGATGATGCTGGGGAAATCATTTTCACTGCCCGTGGTCTAACCTCCAAGGCTTCTCTGGTTGTGAAAGGTAAGGAAATCAGAAAGGTTCTGGGATTTGGTTTCTTGTGTGTCTTTTCATAAGGTTTGTCAGTAAATCATGAAGGCAAACTCCTGTTGGGATCAAAGCGAAGAGCAGCCTTCTCTGGGAGCCTCGAAACATTGAGAATTCTTCCTAAAAACAAGTGAAAGGCTGAAACTTTTAATAGATATTTAAGGCTTGCAGAATACACTGGGTAGTGTAATTGTTCAGACAATTGCTACCCTGACTGTGTGCAACTGAGATAATCACCCAGGACTCCCTGGGTAGTCAGTGGGAAGAAGAAATAAGTTTACAGACATGGTTCATCATCCAGTTAGTCCTATTTAGCCCAAATTAAACTGTTTCTTGAATTCTATTGCCTGTACTTGGCAGGTCACTGCTGGCTGTAGAGGGAGCGCCTCTGCTACATATCTCTATAGCGTGGATGTCTGCATTTAATGAGGTAGATCCCACCCTAAGTACACACCCAGAGTAGCTTCAGTGATGCCAAAATGACATCCTCTGACATGGATGTTCCTGTAAGCAATCCTTAGTATTCACTGAGAGCCCATAACAGCAATTAACGTGTACTAAAGAGCAAGATTGCTTTTCCCTTCCATTTCCTTGGGGAAATTTCCTTGAATTGCAAAACTCGCAACCATATAGTCATCATGATTTTTGTTCAAAGTTCTCCTCTTTTCTTTTTTCCCCCCTTCTCTTCAGAAAAGCCCACCGAGGTAACAAAACAGCTGGAGGATAAAACATCGGTGGCAGGGCAGGACATCACCCTGAACTGTGAATTGTCAAAACCTGACGTGAACATCAGGTGGTACAAGGACGGCAAAGCAATCCGAAAAAGCCAGAAATATGACTTACTCCAAGAGGGAACACGGGCCATTCTGATCATCCGTGACTCCACGGTGAAGGACAGTGGGGAGTACACCTGTGAGACAGAGGTCTTTAAAACCAAAGCCACGATCACAGTGCAAGGTCAGATATCTACAGATACCTACAGCCTGTGGGAGATGTTCTTCTCTTCTGTCTCCCTAAACAGGACCAATTTTTAGCTTTCAAAAAATGTCATGGATTAAAAGCTTTAAAAAAAAAAAAAAAC
>NW_015090864.1:1891921-1899762 GCF_001431845.1 Calidris pugnax
TTTTTTTTGCAGAATTGCCTGTGAAAATCAGCAAGCCTTTGGTAGACATCAATGTAACACAGAAAGAAAAGGTCACATTCGAGTGTGAGCTGTCCAGGCCCAACGTGGATGTTAAGTGGTTCAAGGTACAGCATTTAACGGATAGCGCTATCTTGATTTCTGACTTCTCTGAAAGGGAATGAGAGCCTTTAATTTCACTTCCAGGGGATGTGAGTCTGAACCTTTACTATGTAGCTCCTTTTTGCTTATGTTCTTTTACTTGACCATATTGGGGACCAACTCAGGCATTTCATGAACCTTCTCTGGGGCTCAGCTGATACTTCCCTTAAAAAAAGGATAACGGCATTTCTTCAAGGTAATGTCTGAAGGGGTTTATTGCCAACCCTGTACAGTGCTTTAAGCCTTCAAATAGGTGTCTAAAGTCAACCAATAGGTATGTATCTTCTTCAGCCTTTCCTACTTCTTGTCAGCTTTTCACTCGGCTTAAGTTTCAGCAGATGTTCCAGTAAGCACAGTTCCATTAAGTCCAATGAGATGGATGAATTAAACACCTGACTGTTTGTTTCGCTCGCTGCAGATGTGGAAGAGTTGATGATGACCTGGTTTGGCCATTTCTCTTCTAGGATGGGAAAGAGCTCTGGCAAAGTAAGACAGTGGGGATTATTTCCCAAGGAAACAAGAGAAGCCTCATTATTCACAAGTGTGAATATGAAGACCAGGGAACCTATACGTGTGAAGCAGCTGAAGACAAGACGTCAGCTACCCTAAAGGTTCACGGTATGTTTGACTGAAGTAGGAAATTACATCTACTGCCATATTTTTGACTCCATGGCACAAAATGCTTCATGGACGCTTTGTGTATTTCTCAGTTACTTACTTTGGATAACTTTCTCTCTGTGCTTGCTCTATCCTTAGAGGAGTATTTTTGGAAGATGTGCTATCTTGGTTTTCCATTTATCATAAGTGGTTTCTAGTCTCTGGAATTTAAATGGTGTTTCTAGATTCACAAGTTGGCAAATAGTGGACTGTCTGACACAAAGCAGGGATACAGTGGATGGTGGTGACGTGGTTTGGTTTAGCTTCTGCCACTGTCATGGGAGGACTTTGCCTGAACAGGGACTGGACGAGCCCTGGGTATGATCTCAAGAAGTTTCCTAGTTTTTACATTGTAAATGCTAAGGAAAGTGCTTTCTGACTGCATCTCTCCTTCATGCTCAAGGCAGCTTTTCCTTCTGTGCGTTGAACTGTGCAACTGGTCAAGCGACAGATGTATTTTGTCACCAGGCTCTGAAGCACCAGAGATGAGCTAGTGCTGAAGGCCAGTTACTGAATGGTCTGCTGTGCCCTGGCAGATGTTATTGTCCAGAGGGACATCTGAAAAGACAGATCAGCTCTTTCTTATTGCTTACTGGATGCTGTCCTCCTGTGGCCACTTGGGTTCAGCAATATCTTCATGAACATCTGTCCTGTTCCGTTGCTGTGTTGAACTCCCCTTTTCCTCCCTGACTTTGTGATTGGGATGGGTTTCTGTTTGAATGCTGGCTGGTTTGCATCTGAGCTCTGCTCCTGGGGCTGATCCAAGGTGTACCAAGGCCATTCCTTTCAAAAGGAAAAGGCTGCAGTAGCACAGAAATATGGGTCAGTTCTGACATAAGTTGCAGAGCTAGAGGATTATACTGAGTTCAGGGAAGTCTGAAGAAAAGGTATCTCCTTGATAAAACGTGGCTGAGGTCCCTGTGGCTGATACAGCCTGGACACACAAACAAGCGTGTCAGAGGAGAGCATGCAGAGAAGCATGTGAATGAGACAGGTTTATAGTGGCACAAGAGATTATAGGCTTGTGTTTGGTTTTCCTTAGCAAATTTTCTTCATTGATATGTTTAACTTCTTTTAAAACCTTTATGAAGTTCTGGCATCCATAAAATCCTCTTGCAGTGAGCTCCACTGTAGATAGCAATTCTGTCTGTAGGTTCAAGCCCAAAATGTATTCACTGTTCATCTAGGAAAAAAACCACAATCCCATTTTTTCCATGCAAGCATGCAGAAAATAAACACACCACGCTCACTTATGGTGAAACCCCAAACCAATATATGACTCTATGATTTCACAGCCCGAGATATCAAGATTGTAAAGCCACTGGAAGATGTGGAAGTCAACGAATATGAGAGTGCGTCTTTCGTCTGTGAGATTTCGCATGATGAGGTCCAAACCCAATGGTACAAAAATGACAACAAGCTGAAGGCTGCTGACAATATCAGAATGCGCCAAGATGGTAGGATGTAAAAGGAGGATCTCGTTCTCGAATGGGGGTGGGTTGGAGTAGGTGCTGGTAGGGGATTCTCGGCAGAAGGGTCTGACCTCCAAAATCAAGTTATGAAGATTCAGCAGAGAGTTCCCCTTTTCTTTTGGGGCTACAGCTAGGCTGGGACAGTGGGATGGTGGGAACCTTAATAAGGGAAATTTGGTGTCATCCCACCACCCTATGCTGCCAGGAGTGAGTGAGAATTTGTACCATCTGACGGTGGGTGGGATCCTTCTTTTTCAAGTCCTACACAGACAGTGAGGCCCACGCTCAATCAGTCCTTGGAGGATCTGAGGTGAGGCTATCCTTTGACACAGGGATGTAGACATGGGGGAATGGTCAGCCTTGCCACTGTGAGAGCAGGTGGTGATGCACTGAAACCAGATGAACAATGCTCAACCGGGCAGTGTGCCTTGGAGAGCAATGCTGTTTGCTCAAGGGAAACTATGGTTGTGTCTCTGTTCTCAGGAAAGACCTATTCGCTGACTTACACACGTGTCCAAGTCGAAGATGCAGCAGAGATCAAATTTGTAGCAGAAAAGGCAGAATCTCGTGCCCAGCTTACTGTAAAAGGTAATTATACTTTTCATGCCAGTACTGCTTAAGGTTTCTCATGTTACAAACCAACCAACGTCCCTCACTTTTAATGTGAAGAAGGTTAAACAACACCTCAATTTTTCAGGAAAGCTCCTGTCTACCTTACTGCATGTGAAATAATCAGCCTGGGAATTTTCTTTTGCAGTTTATTTTCTCAGGAGGTTGGTTTTGTAGCTCAAGATATTAAGTAATGTTTGAACTTTGAGAGACAAAAAGCTGTAGCTTGACTTTCTCCTCCATTTTCTCTTTCTGGTGTATGTTTAAAAAGCATGTAGCATTTTTTTCACGTTTAAGTTAAACAGTGCAATAGAGTGAGAGAGAAAGAAGACATTTGAACTAACACACTGATGAGGAGCTCAGGACATTTGAGATCAATCCCTGGCTCTGCCACAGCACTGCTGTGTACTGTTGAGTAAATTACCTATTATCTCTGCAGTTCAGCCACTCAAGTGGTAAAATAGGGATAAAGAGTTTTCCTTTCATTAGCTCTTCACTTGCTGTGTGTTAGTTGAGTGTTTAGCATAGCAGGGATTCCTGTCATCATCCAAATATCTGTCCATAAAAGAAATATTGCTAATGAGTTTTTAATTTGCACTTTTCATGGAAACTGTACTGATGATTCATCTTTTTTTTTTTTTTTAAATCCGTTTTAGAACTACCTGTAAAAATTGTGAAGCCTTTGCGAGACAAGATCGCTCTTGAAAAACATCGGGGATTCCTGGAGTGCCAGGTGTCTCGTGCCAATGCCAAAGTTCGATGGTATAAAAAGGGTGTTGAAATTCACCCTAGTGACAAATATGAAATTGTGAGTGAAGGTGTCTATCGGAAACTCATCATCAATGACGCAGGTTATGAAGATGAGGACACATACACTTGTGATGCCTTTGATGACAAAACCAGTGCTAATTTCTTTGTTGAAGGTAGTAAACCATTTTTATCCCCTCTAGGATGCATTTGAAGGAGGATTGGCTGGTTTAAAAAGCCCTTGTCATTTACTTTGAAAACACAATAGCACTTTAAAAGCATTTTAAGTAATTTTTTAAAATTACTTAAAAGTAGTTTAAGGTTTTTTTCAGAGAACAGTTGCTGTAGCTAATCAGCGTTTTTCCTATTATCAACATCTGCATTTCAAGGAACCTTCTTTTCCATTTTAATAGTGCCATGCATTTGATATCACAGTAGAAAGGTGATTTTAGAAATAGGACCAGGAAACAGGAGATCTGGATTATGTTGAGGCTGTTCTACAGTCTCATTGTCTGATCTGTGACCAACAATATATGTTTGTTTATTTTTATTTTTTTTTTTTAAAAAGGATGTTTTAAGGTGTTTTGAGCCCAAAAGTGCAGTATTCTAATGCAGAAAAGATGGCATGATTGTACAGGATGGTGATCTTTAGGGTCCCTTCTAACCCAAGCCATTCTATGATGCTTTCGTGACTCCTAAATCCCTGTTTTCTCCTTCCATCCTTCATCCAGAGCAATCCATTAACATTGTAAAGGAGTTGTGTGATGAGGATGTGACTGAGCCTGAAGAAGCCAACTTTGAGTGTGAGACATCCATTCCATCCGTGAAACCGCCCAAATGGTTCCTACGGGGAGCGGCCCTCCAGGCTGGCGGAAACATCGTCATGCAGCAAGAAGGCACCATCCACCGGCTGACAATCCTGAAAACCAGTGCTGATATGACAGGCACCATTCAGTTCTGCATTGGCAAATCAAAATCCACCAATAGTACCAAGCATTTGATATCACAGTAGAAAGGTGGTTTCAGAAATAGAACCAGGAAACAGGAGATCTGGATTCTGTTGAGGCTGTTCTAGAGTCTCACTGTCTGACCTGTGACCAACAATATATGTTTGTTTATTTTTATTTTTTTTTTTTAAAAAGGATGTTTTAAGGTGTTTTGAGCCCAAAAGTGCAGTATTCTAATGCAGAAAAGATGACATGATTGTACAGGATGATGATCTCTAGGGTCCCTTCTAACCCAAGCCATTCTATGATGCTTTCGTGACTCCTAAATCCCTGTTTTCTCCTTCCATCCTTCATCCAGAGCAATCCATTAACATTGTAAAGGAGTTGTGTGATGAGGATGTGACTGAGCCTGAAGAAGCCAACTTTGAGTGTGAGACATCCATTCCATCCGTGAAACCGCCCAAATGGTTCCTACGGGGAGCGGCCCTCCAGGCTGGCGGAAACATCGTCATGCAGCAAGAAGGCACCATCCACCGGCTGACAATCCTGAAAACCAGTGCTGATATGACAGGCACCATTCAGTTCTGCATTGGCAAATCAAAATCCACAGCAAACCTGCTTGTCAGAGGTAACATGATACGGCCTGGGCTTGAATTAGATCACAAGAGATCCTCTCTCTCTCAGTCCCTGCAAAGTAATTTTTCCTACATACTGCCAGGCTCCACTGGTTGGGGTCTTGAAAATGGAGGTCTACCTGGAAGATCTGCTTAGTTCCCAATGACAAGTTGTCGGGCGCAGTGCTGGATGCACTAAATGAGACAGCAATGCCTCAGGAAGGGATCCAATTAAATGAGTTTGCAGGGCCTGATATTCGAATCTATTCAGCTAAGACCATTTTTTTTCCCCCTTGACTTTATCAACGAGGAAAAAACATGCAATTTGCCAGGAGCGTTTATTTTGTGCTATTTCTGAACTAGACAAGTTTGATAGCTCATTTACTTAATCCACTTTGTCATCAATTTGATTGGAGACAAAGATTCAGGATTCGGGGCTTTTTATCTTCCCCTGTCTCCATTGTAAATATCTCCAATCGCATCCTGAAGTCCTTGTTTTGTCTTTAATTCAGTTTTACTTGCATAAAGTCCTGAATTAGAGAGTGGTTTCAGTAAACATTACACCAGAACCGGACCATGCATTTGTTAGTTAATACACAGTATTATCTTATAGAAATCAACATTCCCTATAGATCATCACTTTGGTTTAGCTTCAAAGGAAATCAACTCTGTAACAGGAACCTGTAGCATCATCTAAACAATTCACAAAGCATTGTGAATGACATGCATTAAAATCATTGCCATGAAATACAGATTAGAAGCTTTCCTCTTCTTCATGTGTTATGACAGGACAAGAGTTAATGGCTTTAAACTAAAAGAGGGTAGTTGCAGACTAGATATAATGAAGAAATTTTTTAAAATGAGGGTAGTGAAACACTGCTCCAGGTTGCCCAGAGAGGTGGTAGATGCCCCATTGCTGGAAGCATTCAAGATCAGGTTGGATGGGGCTCTGAGCAACCTGATTTAGTTGAAGATGTCCCTGCTAATGGCAGGGGAGTGTGGATTAGATAATCTTTAAAGGTCCCTTCCGACCCAAACCATTCTATGATTCCTCCCAACCCTGCTTTACAGATTACCACATACAGATCACCAGGAAGATGGAGGACAAGACCGCCCTGGAGCGCCATTCTGTCGTCCTGTCTTGTGACTTCAGGCCTTCCCCAAAGATTGTGAAGTGGTTCAAGGGCAACACACTCATTGAGCCCTCCGAGAAGTACAAAATCAAGAGGGAGCAGTATTCAGCAGAGCTCAAGATTTTGAAGGTGAAGCCGGAAGATGCTGGTGTGTACAAATGCAGGCCTGGAAGCGCAGAGACCGAAGCCACGCTGACTGTTGAAGGTACAAGGGTTTTGCAGCAGAGAGACTTGCCTGTTGCATAGATACAAGGAAGAAATTTTTTATGCTGAGGGTGGTGAGACGCTGATCCAGGTTGCCCAGAGAGGTGGTAGATGCCCCATCCCTGGAAACATTCAAGGTCAGGCTGGATGGGGCTCTGAGCAACCTGATCATCTCGAAGATGTCCCTGCTCATGGCAGAGAGTTGGACTATATGACCTTTAAAGGTCCCTTCCAACCCAGACTATTCTATGATATCTTTATGGGTACGTACTTCACCGTGGGTTTCTCTTCTTGAGTATACGGAGGTTCCCACAGTTCCTTCTGCTACTATTATGTAAATGCAATGCCTTAAGTGAACTGTGCTGATATTCCATGATATCAGCTGAAATTCAGCATTTGCCATGAAGCAGGTAATGCATGTGGAAGGACACCATCTGGGTAAGGTGGAAATTCATGTGTCTTTCTCAGGGCACATTATTTTCTGTTTCATTTGAGGAACTAGAACTCTGGTACTTCTCACTAAAAAGTGACCTCTATGTTAAACTGCTACAGGCCACCTGGTTGTGGTTTTCATTTCCTGGCCACTGTGTCAGCTTTTATATCTGTTATATGTTTGTTATTCATAGTAATGTTCTGCCTCATCCTGGTATGAAACTGTTTTTAGCCAACTCTTCAGCTGTGGTGAATCTGTAAGAAAAGGTGATCTTTGTGTCACTTTCAGCAAGACTTGGATGTGAGCCACTGAATCATTTCCATGAGTCCAGGCAGCCACTCTTGGTAACAGTTTGGCCTTGCAGAGGTTCCTCCAAATGACAAAATGATTTAATACTCCCAAACCCTCCTCTGAGTTAGCCAGTCCTTGAGAAACAGCATTTCATAAGTGGAGAAAGTGCGAAGAGAAACTTCTGGCCAAGGGCTGGGAAAGAAAAGAATTCAGTTCCTGTTGCTCCCTAAACCTGAGCAAATTGCTTAATCTCTTTGTACTTGCTGTTTGTGGCCAACCCTGCTGTCTTCATCTCATCCTCTGTGTTTTCCTGGCAGTGAGTCAGGGATAATTTAGTTATACGGTGTGAATGTATGGGTGGCGACAAGCACACAGGGAATCGAGCTCTGTGGGGTACCTAGACACTGCTGTAACGTCGTTACCATTTTAGGAATAATTGCTTATTTTTAAATTAAAAAGAAAAAACAACAAACCAGTTTTATGTGTAAAAAGAGAATTGAGGACTCTAGACAATATAATTTTTTTATTGGATTTTTTTGTTGCTGTTGTTGGACTAAATGCAGAACCACGTAAAT
>NW_015090864.1:1910106-2065786 GCF_001431845.1 Calidris pugnax
GGAGAGCATGCAGAGAAGCATGTGAATGAGACAGGTTTATAGTGGCACAAGAGATTATAGGCTTGTGTTTGGTTTTCCTTAGCAAATTTTCTTCATTGATATGTTTAACTTCTTTTAAAACCTTTATGAAGTTCTGGCATCCATAAAATCCTCTTGCAGTGAGCTCCACTGTAGATGGCTATTCTGTCTGTAGGTTCAAGCCCAAAATGTATTCACTGTTCATCTAGGAAAAAAACCACAATCCCATTTTTTCCATGCAAGCATGCAGAAAATAAACACACCACGCTCACTTATGGTGAAACCCCAAACCAATATATGACTCTATGATTTCACAGCCCGAGATATCAAGATTGTAAAGCCACTGGAAGATGTGGAAGTCAACGAATATGAGAGTGCGTCTTTCGTCTGTGAGATTTCGCATGATGAGGTCCAAACCCAATGGTACAAAAATGACAACAAGCTGAAGGCTGCTGACAATATCAGAATGCGCCAAGATGGTAGGATGTAAAAGGAGGATCTCGTTCTCGAATGGGGGTGGGTTGGAGTAGGTGCTGGTAGGGGATTCTCGGCAGAAGGGTCTGACCTCCAAAATCAAGTTATGAAGATTCAGCAGAGAGTTCCCCTTTTCTTTTGGGGCTACAGCTAGGCTGGGACAGTGGGATGGTGGGAACCTTAATAAGGGAAATTTGGTGTCATCCCACCACCCTATGCTGCCAGGAGTGAGTGAGAATTTGTACCATCTGACGGTGGGTGGGATCCTTCTTTTTCAAGTCCTACACAGACAGTGAGGCCCACGCTCAATCAGTCCTTGGAGGATCTGAGGTGAGGCTATCCTTTGACACAGGGATGTAGACATGGGGGAATGGTCAGCCTTGCCACTGTGAGAGCAGGTGGTGATGCACTGAAACCAGATGAACAATGCTCAACCGGGCAGTGTGCCTTGGAGAGCAATGCTGTTTGCTCAAGGGAAACTATGGTTGTGTCTCTGTTCTCAGGAAAGACCTATTCGCTGACTTACACACGTGTCCAAGTCGAAGATGCAGCAGAGATCAAATTTGTAGCAGAAAAGGCAGAATCTCGTGCCCAGCTTACTGTAAAAGGTAATTATACTTTTCATGCCAGTACTGCTTAAGGTTTCTCATGTTACAAACCAACCAACGTCCCTCACTTTTAATGTGAAGAAGGTTAAACAACACCTCAATTTTTCAGGAAAGCTCCTGTCTACCTTACTGCATGTGAAATAATCAGCCTGGGAATTTTCTTTTGCAGTTTATTTTCTCAGGAGGTTGGTTTTGTAGCTCAAGATATTAAGTAATGTTTGAACTTTGAGAGACAAAAAGCTGTAGCTTGACTTTCTCCTCCATTTTCTCTTTCTGGTGTATGTTTAAAAAGCATGTAGCATTTTTTTCACGTTTAAGTTAAACAGTGCAATAGAGTGAGAGAGAAAGAAGACATTTGAACTAACACACTGATGAGGAGCTCAGGACATTTGAGATCAATCCCTGGCTCTGCCACAGCACTGCTGTGTACTGTTGAGTAAATTACCTATTATCTCTGCAGTTCAGCCACTCAAGTGGTAAAATAGGGATAAAGAGTTTTCCTTTCATTAGCTCTTCACTTGCTGTGTGTTAGTTGAGTGTTTAGCATAGCAGGGATTCCTGTCATCATCCAAATATCTGACCATAAAAGAAATATTGCTAATGAGTTTTTAATTTGCACTTTTCATGGAAACTGTGCTGATAATTCATCTTTTTTTTTTTTTTTAATCCATTTTAGAACTACCTGTAAAAATTGTGAAGCCTTTGCGAGACAAGATCGCTCTTGAAAAACATCGGGGATTCCTGGAGTGCCAGGTGTCTCGTGCCAATGCCAAAGTTCGATGGTATAAAAAGGGTGTTGAAATTCACCCTAGTGACAAATACGAAATTGTGAGTGAAGGTGTCTATCGGAAACTCATCATCAATGACGCAGGTTATGAAGATGAGGACACATACACTTGTGATGCCTTTGATGACAAAACCAGTGCTAATTTCTTTGTTGAAGGTAGTAAACCATTTTTATCCCCTCTAGGATGCATTTGAAGGAGGATTGGCTGGTTTAAAAAGCCCTTGTCATTTACTTTGAAAACACAATAGCACTTTAAAAGCATTTTAAGTAATTTTTTAAAATTACTTAAAAGTAGTTTAAGGTTTTTTTCAGAGAACAGTTGCTGTAGCTAATCAGCGTTTTTCCTATTATCAACATCTGCATTTCAAGGAACCTTCTTTTCCATTTTAATAGTGCCATGCATTTGATATCACAGTAGAAAGGTGATTTTAGAAATAGGACCAGGAAACAGGAGATCTGGATTATGTTGAGGCTGTTCTACAGTCTCATTGTCTGATCTGTGACCAACAATATATGTTTGTTTATTTTTATTTTTTTTTTTTAAAAAGGATGTTTTAAGGTGTTTTGAGCCCAAAAGTGCAGTATTCTAATGCAGAAAAGATGGCATGATTGTACAGGATGGTGATCTTTAGGGTCCCTTCTAACCCAAGCCATTCTATGATGCTTTCGTGACTCCTAAATCCCTGTTTTCTCCTTCCATCCTTCATCCAGAGCAATCCATTAATATTGTAAAGGAGTTGTGTGATGAGGATGTGACTGAGCCTGAAGAAGCCAACTTTGAGTGTGAGACATCCATTCCATCCGTGAAACCGCCCAAATGGTTCCTACGGGGAGCGGCCCTCCAGGCTGGCGGAAACATCGTCATGCAGCAAGAAGGCACCATCCACCGGCTGACAATCCTGAAAACCAGTGCTGATATGACAGGCACCATTCAGTTCTGCATTGGCAAATCAAAATCCACAGCAAACCTGCTTGTCAGAGGTAACATGATACGGCCTGGGCTTGAATTAGATCACAAGAGATCCTCTCTCTCTCAGTCCCTGCAAAGTAATTTTTCCTACATACTGCCAGGCTCCACTGGTTGGGGTCTTGAAAATGGAGGTCTACCTGGAAGATCTGCTTAGTTCCCAATGACAAGTTGTCGGGCGCAGTGCTGGATGCACTAAATGAGACAGCAATGCCTCAGGAAGGGATCCAATTAAATGAGTTTGCAGGGCCTGATATTCGAATCTATTCAGCTAAGACCATTTTTTTTCCCCCTTGACTTTATCAACGAGGAAAAAACATGCAATTTGCCAGGAGCGTTTATTTTGTGCTATTTCTGAACTAGACAAGTTTGATAGCTCATTTACTTAATCCACTTTGTCATCAATTTGATTGGAGACAAAGATTCAGGATTCGGGGCTTTTTATCTTCCCCTGTCTCCATTGTAAATATCTCCAATCGCATCCTGAAGTCCTTGTTTTGTCTTTAATTCAGTTTTACTTGCATAAAGTCCTGAATTAGAGAGTGGTTTCAGTAAACATTACACCAGAACCGGACCATGCATTTGTTAGTTAATACACAGTATTATCTTATAGAAATCAACATTCCCTATAGATCATCACTTTGGTTTAGCTTCAAAGGAAATCAACTCTGTAACAGGAACCTGTAGCATCATCTAAACAATTCACAAAGCATTGTGAATGACATGCATTAAAATCATTGCCATGAAATACAGATTAGAAGCTTTCCTCTTCTTCATGTGTTATGACAGGACAAGAGTTAATGGCTTTAAACTAAAAGAGGGTAGTTGCAGACTAGATATAATGAAGAAATTTTTTAAAATGAGGGTAGTGAAACACTGCTCCAGGTTGCCCAGAGAGGTGGTAGATGCCCCATTGCTGGAAGCATTCAAGATCAGGTTGGATGGGGCTCTGAGCAACCTGATTTAGTTGAAGATGTCCCTGCTAATGGCAGGGGAGTGTGGATTAGATAATCTTTAAAGGTCCCTTCCGACCCAAACCATTCTATGATTCCTCCCAACCCTGCTTTACAGATTACCACATACAGATCACCAGGAAGATGGAGGACAAGACCGCCCTGGAGCGCCATTCTGTCGTCCTGTCTTGTGACTTCAGGCCTTCCCCAAAGATTGTGAAGTGGTTCAAGGGCAACACACTCATTGAGCCCTCCGAGAAGTACAAAATCAAGAGGGAGCAGTATTCAGCAGAGCTCAAGATTTTGAAGGTGAAGCCGGAAGATGCTGGTGTGTACAAATGCAGGCCTGGAAGCGCAGAGACCGAAGCCACGCTGACTGTTGAAGGTACAAGGGTTTTGCAGCAGAGAGACTTGCCTGTTGCATAGATACAAGGAAGAAATTTTTTATGCTGAGGGTGGTGAGACGCTGATCCAGGTTGCCCAGAGAGGTGGTAGATGCCCCATCCCTGGAAACATTCAAGGTCAGGCTGGATGGGGCTCTGAGCAACCTGATCATCTCGAAGATGTCCCTGCTCATGGCAGAGAGTTGGACTATATGACCTTTAAAGGTCCCTTCCAACCCAGACTATTCTATGATATCTTTATGGGTACGTACTTCACCGTGGGTTTCTCTTCTTGAGTATACGGAGGTTCCCACAGTTCCTTCTGCTACTATTATGTAAATGCAATGCCTTAAGTGAACTGTGCTGATATTCCATGATATCAGCTGAAATCCAGCATTTGCCATGAAGCAGGTAATGCATGTGGAAGGACACCATCTGGGTAAGGTGGAAATTCATGTGTCTTTCTCAGGGCACATTATTTTCTGTTTCATTTGAGGAACTAGAACTCTGGTACTTCTCACTAAAAAGTGACCTCTATGTTAAACTGCTACAGGCCACCTGGTTGTGGTTTTCATTTTCTGGCCACTGTGTCAGCTTTTATATCTGTTATATGTTTGTTATTCATAGTAATGTTCTGCCTCATCCTGGTATGAAACTGTTTTTAGCCAACTCTTCAGCTGTGGTGAATCTGTAAGAAAAGGTGATCTTTGTGTCACTTTCAGCAAGACTTGGATGTGAGCCACTGAATCATTTCCATGAGTCCAGGCAGCCACTCTTGGTAACAGTTTGGCCTTGCAGAGGTTCCTCCAAATGACAAAATGATTTAATACTCCCAAACCCTCCTCTGAGTTAGCCAGTCCTTGAGAAACAGCATTTCATAAGTGGAGAAAGTGCGAAGAGAAACTTCTGGCCAAGGGCTGGGAAAGAAAAGAATTCAGTTCCTGTTGCTCCCTAAACCTGAGCAAATTGCTTAATCTCTTTGTACTTGCTGTTTGTGGCCAACCCTGCTGTCTTCATCTCATCCTCTGTGTTTTCCTGGCAGTGAGTCAGGGATAATTTAGTTATACGGTGTGAACGTATGGGTGGCGACAAGCACACAGGGAATCGAGCTCTGTGGGGTACCTAGACACTGCTGTAACATCGTTACCATTTTAGGAATAATTGCTTATTTTTAAATTAAAAAGAAAAAACAACAAACCAGTTTTATGTGTAAAAAGAGAATTGAGGACTCTAGACAATATAATTTTTTTATTGGATTTTTTTGTTGCTGTTGTTGGACTAAATGCAGAACCACGTAAATGTAATGACCCACAGTGCACAGGAGACAAGACTAAACCATCTAACAAACTCTAGATGCTATGAAATCTGTTTGTGATGGCAGTACTGATTTATGGTAACAGTGGTGATGTGCACCTTGGTTTTCTACAGCCCGCAACGTAGAAGTACTCAAACATCTGCAGGACGTGGAAATTGAAGAAGAGAGCTCCGCTGTCTTCTCCTGCGAGCTGTCCCATGATGACGAAGATGTGGAATGGTTCCTCAATGGCACCCTCCTTTACACCAACAATTTCAATGACATCAGGAACGTTGGCAATTGCTACATGCTGACGATGAAGCAGGTCAAGCCTGAAGATGCTGGCACAGTGACGATGAAGTCAGACAAGGTGTCAGAGACCGTGCGTCTGAAGGTGATAGGTGGGTCATCATCACACCCTCCTGAATCTAAGTAAGAGGTGCAAAGGAGCTATTATTTACCATATCTATGCAGCAATCCTGATCATAAGCTCTGGGACCAAGTAATAAGTGTGCAAGGACTTTCTTCCAGTGTGATTTTTCTACTGTAGCTAATGATTTTTCTAAGGAAGACTGTGTTGGTGTCCTGCCAAATAGGACACCAAATAATGGCCATTTAGCATCCCTTTTCTTGTCATCAGGATAAGTCTCAAGAGCAATTTCCTTTACTTGTAGGTCTCTTCAATGATACATACTCTATAAACTGTTGTTTATAAAGATTTTGGTCTGCAAGAAGCTGAGCTTCAGTGTACCTCCAAGGGTAGGGCAAACCATTAATACATCAGCGCTGGAGTTGAACTGATTCAGCAAAGAGAAGGCAGTTTGCTGCTGTCCTTAACATGCCTTAAAGTCTGGTCACACATCTGAGTTGCTGTGGTTTAACATGTTCTTGTGCATCAACTAAGCCACAGTGAGTTGCATGAATAATTTTAGGCATGTTAGAAACACGAGGTAAAAGTCTCACTAAAATTTCAAAATCACATTTTCTTTAGCAACACACCCGTAGATGCACGCTCAGGTAAATCATAGTGATTTGTTATCCTAAATTAACAAAGAAAAAGAGTCCTTGCAATCTCATAAGTGCACAGGCATAAAAGAGGCCATGATTACTGCACAGAATATCATTCTCCATCCATGGCAATACAGGCTGCCTCTCTCCGTCCCTCTACTCTCCCATTAATAAATTCTGATTTCCCTAAAACTTATTCTATCAGTAGGTGTGAGACCACTTTAGGTCCTGCATTGGTGTCAGCAGCATTGCCAAGAGTTTAATTAAGCTCTCTTTAAATATTTGATAGCAACTGGAAACGTCTCAACTGAAACATCCTGGTGGTTCTCTGTTTTGTCCCTTAACCTTCAGAGAAGCCTGCTGTCTTCATGAAGTCCTTGGACGATGTTTTTGGTGAGGAGCGAGGTGTGATTAAATTGGAATGTGAAGTCTCCAAAGAGAAGGTCAAGCCTGTTTGGAAAAAGGATGGTGTGACTCTCGCTTCTGGTGACAAGTATGAGCAGATACAGTCTGGGAAGACCCTGTGCCTCCTTATCCATGACCTTGAAAAGACAGATGCGGGTTTATACACCTGTGATATTGGCACTGATGTCGCCAAGTCAAAGGTCAGCGTTCAGGGTGAGTATTGTAGATGGTGGCCAGTCAAGGGGTCCTGCAAATATGGGTGGGCTTGGTCACTTTGTCTCACACTTATTCCTCCATAAACCTCACCTGACAGTGATGTCTGAACAATCCCTGTTACTCTTTCCTGTAAGTACATCTGGTGTTTCAGTGAAAATCACATGCCAAGAATGTAGTGACAATGTTTCCATCCTGAACATCCTTAAGGTGCAGAAATCCTCCCAGAAGAGCAAGTAATTTTTCAAAATAAAGCCCAAAACCAAAAAAATAAATCACCCAAGCAGCTTGTGTTTCGCATTTCTGAGCTATTAATTCAGAGTCCATTGTGGGAACACAAAAATAGGAAATCAACATTGTCTATTGAAGAACCCAGCAGTTCAACCTGTCCTCTAATCCTTGTGGCTGCTTGAAGGAAAGAGAATTGTTCATGGCTTTCAACCTCATACTGATAATGAGACAAATTTTGAATTTGTCTGATTTGAACACCAGGAGGGATAGGATGGTAAGAAGTTAACAAATACAAACGTCCCATTTCTCACATCAGCATGGAGAAAAACCTCACACAACGTCCCAGAGGCTTCCTGCCTGACAGGTTTTCTCCCCTCTAACTCATTGAATCTTGACTCTGCTCCACCAAGTGAGCTGTTCTTCATGCAGTCCCTCCAGAGCAAAGCCAGGAGACTCATGTGTCCCTTTTTCTATAGCTTTGCGGTGATTCTGAGTGGATATGTCTGAGAAATCCTTCCCATGTCAAATATATTTGGTGGAATATATACTGGAATATATATTCAAGGAATTCAGTGCTGTCTTGCCTCTCCTACAGCTGGAATGTATATTCAAGGAATTCAGTGCTGTCTTGCCTCTCCTACAGATAAACCAGTCTCATGAGCTCAAAATGTCAATACTACTACTGATGTTAGTCATAAATGCCTTTTATCCTTGTATTAACTGACCTTTTGCCTTCCAGAACTGAACATTGGCATCACTAAACGGTTGAAGAACACTGAAATCCAGGAGGGAGAAGATTGCACTTTTGAGTGTATTTTGTCCCATGAAAGCATCGATGACTTCAACTGGACACTGAATGGGAACAAAGTGGAAAGCGGTGGACGATTTAAAGCCTCTAACATGGGTCGGAAATATACGCTCAATATCAAAAGTGTGACTTCTGATGATGCTGGGGAAATCATTTTCACTGCCCGTGGTCTAACCTCCAAGGCTTCTCTGGTTGTGAAAGGTAAGGAAATCAGAAAGGTTCTGGGATTTGGTTTCTTGTGTGTCTTTTCATAAGGTTTGTCAGTAAATCATGAAGGCAAACTCTTGTTGGGATCAAAGCGAAGAGCAGCCTTCTCTGGGAGCCTCGAAACATTGAGAATTCTTCCTAAAAACAAGTGAAAGGCTGAAACTTTTAATAGATATTTAAGGCTTGCAGAATACACTGGGTAGTGTAATTGTTCAGACAATTGCTACCCTGACTGTGTGCAACTGAGATAATCACCCAGGACTCCCTGGGTAGTCAGTGGGAAGAAGAAATATGGAGTTTTCAGACATGGTTCATCATCCAGTTAGTCCTATTTAGCCCAAATTAAGCTGTTTCTTGAATTCTATTGCCTGTACTTGGCAGATCACTGCTGGCTGTAGAGGGAGCGCCTCTGCTACATATCTCTATAGTGTGGATGTCTGCATTTAATGAGGTAGATCCCACCCTAAGTACACACCCAGAGTAGCTTCAGTGATGCCAAAATGACATCCTCTGACATGGATGTTCCTGTAAGCAATCCTTAGTATTCACTGAGAGCCCATAACAGCAATTAACGTGTAGTTTACAGACATGGTTCATCATCCAGTTAGTCCTATTTAGCCCAAATTAAGCTGTTTCTTGAATTCTATTGCCTGTACTTGGCAGATCACTGCTGGCTGTAGAGGGAGCGCCTCTGCTACATATCTCTATAGTGTGGATGTCTGCATTTAATGAGGTAGATCCCACCCTAAGTACACACCCAGAGTAGCTTCAGTGATGCCAAAATGACATCCTCTGACATGGATGTTCCTGTAAGCAATCCTTAGTATTCACTGAGAGCCCATAACAGCAATTAACGTGTACTAAAGAGCAAGATTGCTTTTCCCTTCCATTTCCTTGGGGAAATTTCCTTGAATTGCAAAACTCGCAACCATATAGTCATCATGATTTTTGTTCAAAGTTCTCCTCTTTTCTTTTTTCCCCCCTTCTCTTCAGAAAAGCCCACCGAGGTAACAAAACAGCTGGAGGATAAAACATCGGTGGCAGGGCAGGACATCACCCTGAACTGTGAATTGTCAAAACCTGACGTGAACATCAGGTGGTACAAGGACGGCAAAGCAATCCGAAAAAGCCAGAAATATGACTTACTCCAAGAGGGAACACGGGCCATTCTGATCATCCGTGACTCCACGGTGAAGGACAGTGGGGAGTACACCTGTGAGACAGAGGTCTTTAAAACCAAAGCCACGATCACAGTGCAAGGTCAGATATCTACAGATACCTACAGCCTGTGGGAGATGTTCTTCTCTTCTGTCTCCCTAAACAGGACCAATTTTTAGCTTTCAAAAAATGTCATGGATTAAAAGCTTTAAAAAAAAAAAAAAACCTCTGAAAAAAACACCTTGTAGGTGCTGAAGAATCTTATGTGCTATGTAACGAGCCAATAAAAATTGGGTGTTTGAATTAGTCTTTTTTGAATACAGGTGATGCATTTTGGTATTACAGATAATACTTATCTGTAAGTTATTCTGCCAGGAAAGATCTCACCAGCACCTGTACTATGACATTAAACTTTTCAGGTATCTTC
Source organism: Calidris pugnax (assembly GCF_001431845.1). NCBI lineage: Eukaryota > Metazoa > Chordata > Aves > Charadriiformes > Scolopacidae > Calidris > Calidris pugnax. The sequence continues at coordinate 1,920,048 of NW_015090864.1, forward strand.
TGGAAGTATGTTATCTGATATAGCCTGTGACATGAGATGGACCTGGTGATCTTCTCAGATCCTTTTCATCTCTATATTCTGTGATTCTACAGGTGGGGGCAGAGGGGATTCAAGACCATTCTATATGCACAGGACTTGTTTTGGTAACAAATCTTTGTTTCTCTCTCTCTCCTTTGTTTTCCTTGCAGAAAAACCTAATTATTTTGTCAAGGAACTTTCAGATCTAAAAGTTGATGAAAGTGGAACTGCAGTTTTTATGTGCCAGAGTGAAAGAGCTGCATCTTCTGTGGTCTGGAGGAAAGGCATAGCTGAACTCAGGGCTGGCAGGAAATACGAGATCACACAGAAAGGACAAGTCCTGCAGCTGACCATAAAGAACTTGGAGAAAAGTGACAGTGACACTTACAGCTGCGACATTGGTGATGCCCAGTCCAGAGCCAAGCTAGTCGTGCAAGGTAAGCATGAGAGGAATGTGGTTGTGTGTCCTGTTTCACCATCAGAACACATTCTATCAGGATCTATTAGGATCAACATCAGATGTATCTTGGTATAGAGTGAAAACCTTATTTAATTTATTTATTTAGATAGGTGTATATCTGTCTGTATTTGTACAGACAAGTTTTCAGGGCTGCTGTTTCGTTTCTATTCCCAAAGCTGCAGTCAGACACCCTCTCCACTTCCCACTGTATTTATGGTTAGACTAAGCTCAAAGAAGGTGAATCTTGGTGGTCCTAGCCCATAGCCAGCAAGTCATATATGATCTAGAAAATCAGAGAGGTATCATGGGGAGCGATCATCTGCTGAGTGTTGTCTAGAGACAAATGATGAGATCAGTGCTGCATCCTTTCAGCCTTTCCAGATAGTTTTGTTAAGAGAAACTTTATAACACTGGATTTGCATTGTACTGGCTATTCGTTTTGCTACATGTGTTCTGCTGCTTTGAAGTTGTCTTCATCCTATGTTGGTTTGTGTCATGTATATATTATCTTCCTGTGAATGTTTTTTTTATGTTCAATAACTGGGGAATCGTGTTTCAGTCTTCTGTATCATGAACATATTTCTGTCTTGAAATACATGGGAAATCTTGGAGTTTTCCATACCTATTTTCATGCTAGAAACTGAAGGTTCCAGTAATTGATGTGTCTATGTTCCTTTCAGGCCAGAAAGTGCTAATAACAGAAGACCTGGAAGATGTCACTGTGTTAGAAGGAGAATCTGCCATGTTCAAATGCAGAATCTCTCCCATAGACTATAGCAAAGTGCAGTGGTTTTTGGATAAAACCCCACTCCATACCAATGAACTTAATGACATCCAGTCTCAGCCTGGGGGATATCACCTGCTAACGTTGAAAAAACTCTCTCTGAAGGACTCGGGGGTCATTACATTTGAAGCTGGTGATAAGAAAACATCTGCCAGTTTGGTTGTTAAAGGTAATTCAATCATAAAAACTGCAGGAGAGGGAAGAATGTGTAGAAATAAGTATGGGTTAATGTGGGTAGGTGGAAAAAAAGAACAAAATTGCTACAAATTTGGCCCCATGATGTATGTGTTCAAGAATAGCATTACCTATATATTGAAGATATGGCTGGGGAATGAACACTTGGTAATTCTGGACAACTTTTAGAGTGTTTACTGGACTCTAGATGGGAATGTTATACTGTAGTGGTGGTACATTGGACGTGTGGTCCAGTTTATCGCAGCTGAGCCAATAGGTTGATGATAAATGAGGAGAAATCAATTAGTTTAAGAGAAAAAAAGAGTAAGCATTAAGGTTTTCATTTAGTATTGATTTTTTGAAAGGCAACATTACATATGCTTTCTGCTATTGTTGAATTGTTTTCTCTGGAAAGGTTAAACTGAGTTAAAACTGCAGTGTTAGTCACTTCTATAGTGAGGGGGAAAATGGATGCCAAACAACCTAAGATTGCAGGATCAGAGAGGTATTTTCTTACTGGAAACAAATATTTTTCATCGCCTAGAGACATAAAACACACAGTCTCCACCGTGTCAGGTCGTATTCTCATTATTTTCAGAATCACCATGTTTCTTGCTAAGAAAGGTCTTTTTTACAAAAGGCTGATTCCTTCTGGTAACACTAATATTTAATGCTATTGTTCCAAAACCAGGTTTTGGTCTCCTGGTTGATTGATTGGATTTTTATGAATGAAAAAGCATGAAGTTAGGGGGGATAAGATCTGCCTTGGGCAATTTAGCTATTGGAATCTGGCTTAGACTGCTTCTCTAAGCTGTGTAGAAAGACAAGCACTTCCAGAGAGCAGTTCATCTTCTCTCTCCTAATGACCTGCTTTGGAAGTGAGTATCTGGTCTCTGGAGGTGTCTGTCATCTCCCAGTGGTTATAGAGACACTCTACAGGATCAGTCTGGGCTACCTGCCTGGTTTTAGATGACTCATAATGATGAGATGAGACCTGATCTGGATGACTGGCTTTGAGAAACCTGTATTACACCTCCCTTTCCACATTCAGTTGGAAAGTTCAAACTAATCAGCTCACACAGAAAAGGGCTTAGGAAAATTGTGTCGTATTTAATGAGATGCGAGAGATATTTATGTTCTTCAACAGGGATATTGTCTTCTCAGTTTCTCCCAGATGACATTAGGTATTTACTAAATGAGTTTTTATGGCATGACTGGTGCCTTCCTGAAGAATTTACAGTCCTATGGAATTTACATGAACACCAAATTATTTGTGACTAACCTTGACCTGTAATTTTGATCCAAGTAATCTCAGATGTAAATCTCACAGATTACTTGTGATCTGAAAATCTGAACCTCTTCTGAAATATCTCAGACGGTTTTTATGTGATTCTAGAGAAGCCCTGCGTCTTCACAAAGGAGCTGGTTGATACTGAAGTCACTGAGGGAGAGGATGTGATCCTTCACTGTGAAACCTCCAAATCAGACAGCCCTGTAAAGTGGTGCAAAGACGGGAAGAGCCTTAGGAATTCTTCCAAGTATAACATCAGCCGGTCGGGATTTGAAGCCAAGCTTGTCATTCACAGGGCAGAAGAAAGAGACAGTGGCAGATATGAGTGTGAGGCTGGAGCAGCTAAAAGTAGTGCCATTATTACTGTCAAGGGTAAGAACATTTGGAGTGATGGTTTGGGTCTTAACTCATCATCTAACACCAAGGTCAGAGTAATAAATTGAAATGATAAAAACATGAAACTATGCTGAAAAGGAACCGCGTGTCTTTGCACCGCAGTGCAGAAGAGGTTCTCATCAAGTCATCTGGCACAGCTCCCAGGTGATTTTAGCTCAGTGAATGTTAAGTGCCTGAGCTTTCTGGAGCAGAGCACAATGGGTCAGTAGAGAAGAGTGAGCATCTCTGTAGGAGATCCACCCAGCCAAAGCGGTAATACAGAAAAAGGGTGAATCACCTTCTGAAGCTGTCTCCAGTGATGGCCCTCTCCAAGGAGGGAACTTATACACCCACATTTGTCTGGGTAACTGCAGCCAAATTTATTGAGTAGTGCATCCAAATTTTTTGTTCCGAAGATCAGGAGATTCTGAAGGCAGGAGGTGCTATCTGAAATGCTGTTTTCTGAAGCATTGCTATCTGAGATGGAGAAAAAGTTCTCTTCTTAGACACATGAGACTTTAATGTACTTCCTTGAGCATTTTGGATAAGAACCATGTGCTACCACCACATGCTACCCACCTTAAAATTGCTCCAGCCTGAGGTTGAGGAGGAGTTTGGCAGGTTCAAGCAGATAAACTGAGGCCATTAATGGCACAGGCTGGTTTTAGCCTGACGAGTAGCTACCTGACATGTACCTGGATTAGAGAAGTCAATGTGAACAAAAACCACTTGAATTGTTGGAATAGTCAACCTGAACCTCAGAGCATGAAAAGGGAAGGCAAGGTACTCACAGTATTTGTCTAGAGCACAAAGAAACGAGTCTATGTCAGGCTGCAATCTGTTGTGCAAAGAAAGAGAAGACCTTGAATGATATAACAAGAAGAGAAGCGATGGTAAAACGGTCCAGATTTGCTACGTCTTTCATTAGTACTGAGGTGCTTTCCCAATGCCTGTATCACAAAAAAGAAAGGTCTATGCTGACTTTAGTAGGACCTGAATCTCACCCATGATGAGGATGAAATTTTCTATTAGAAAAACCCCACTCATAATGAGTGTTAAGCAACAGCTTCGTTTTTCCCTTCACAAAGAAGGGTGTGGATGGATTTGATGCAAGATTTAAACTCAGATCGCCAGTAGATGTGAAGGGGTCAAGTCATCAGGATGCCTACAACAAATTAAAGTGTTGTAGCTTTCTTTTATCTATTAGTGTCACGTCAGAACAGCAGAATGAAAAAAAAAATAGGAAGAAATCAAAAAAGCCCAGTAGCCACATGACACTGAGTGTCCCAAACTAGAGGTAAAAGGTCATGTCAGAACAGCAGAATGAAAAAAAAAAATAGGAAGAAACCAAAAAAGCCCAGTAACCACGTGACACTGAGTGTCCCAAACTAGAGGTAAAAGGGGAACAGAACAATAGGCTGTATTTTTTCAAAAGCCACAGGGCAGCTGCATCACAGATCAGTGGCTGACTTGCATATTCATAAGACAGCAGAAGGCAGGAAGAAATTAGGGTTGTTTTTTCATGACCTGAAAGGAAAACACTTCAGTGGAGGTGTCGGGTTTTTTTTTCCCAAAAAATGCCTCCTCTACACTAGCTCACCTTAAAGCCTTGAATCCCAGGCTGTGATAGAGCCTGCACAGGAATCTCCACGGGGACCCTGTCACGTACAGCTGTGCTTTCCTCTCTGTGTATGCTCTGTGCTGGTTTTAAGTCTGTATTCATGTCTGATAAAAATATGTTGCAGATTTTTTTTTTTATAAAAAGTCAGTGATAACTCACATCCCCAGAAGTGGTCAAGACCTTATTGGACTGGGAGCAACCTGGTCTAGTGGGAGATGTCCCTGCCCATGGAAGGAGAGTTGAACTCGATAATCTTTAAGGTCCCTTCCAACTCTAATCATTCTACGATTCTATGAATACTGCTGGGGCTGGTAATGACAGGAAGTGCTTTGCCATTTCTTTGTGTCCTCTGTGTTATGTGCGAGTTAATCTCAATAAAGTCTTTCGGTTTTTGTGATCCAGTGATCCAAGCTCCAACTGCCCATCCACAACATGTTGTTTGTGTCATTAATAGTAGCGCAGCATCTGCCACTAATGCTAAAAATGACAACAGTAGTAGTCACAATGTCTTCAATAGTACAGATAATAGTTACATGGAAGAAAAACCCATATGGTCTCAAATATTTTGTGCTGCACCAGGGTGATGGGAGCCAGATGTGAGGTGTAAGAATCTGTTTACTGTTTTAGTAAACTGTTTACTGTTAGTGCTTTTTTTGTTCCTGTGCTTTTCTATCTGAATAGCATAGCCTGAAACAAAAAGGAAAAAGTTATTTCCCATCTCCTTAAACATCTGCAATGTTCTTTTTCAGAAACGCCAGTTCTCTTCAAGCAAGAGCTCCAAAATGAAGAAGCTAAAGAAGGAAAGCAAGTGAAGCTGACCTGTGAGCTCAGCAAACCTGATACCCCGGTGAAATGGATGAAAGGAGACACTGTTCTCTATGCCAGCGAGAAGTATGAATTTAAGCAGCGGGGTACGGTGGCAGAGCTCATTATTCGAGATGTCAAAACTGTAGATGCTGGGGAATATACCTGCAGCACCGGGGAACTGAAGACCACTGCTCGGGTGAAAGTAAATGGTAGGCAGAGTTAAATATGTTGCTACACTTTCTTAATGCGCTCCATAATCAATCTTCTATTAAAAAAAATAAATCACATAGCACTTAATTTTTGTGGCAGTGCCATCTACAAATTCGTATGTAAAATTTAAAGGTAATATTGAGTACTTGTAAACATCTGTATGTATTTCATTCATGTGATCTCATATTATGCATCTCAGATTTTAAATCTGTAGCTTCCCACTGAACAAAAAATAGGTGCAATGGGTTTGCTCTCTATACCCAACGTGCCATAGTTCCTGACCTGTCAGCTTTTTTACATGGCTGTGATTAAGAGTGGAGTTGAAAACCAGGAACATGGGAGTACAAGAAGACAATGAAAGCATAAGTCAAGTCTAGTCCCTGATTAATAGTTAGACCCCCAAACTCCCAAATGCACCCTTTTTTAAAGGCTCTTTGATGTCATCTGCACTCCCCAGTGCCATTAAACAAATGCAGTACCTTCAGTAATATAGCAAAAGTAGTATGTGCTGGAGTAGAATTGGGGAGAGATATCGAGCATGAACGCTGTCTCAGAGCAGCAGGGAATTTAGATGAGGATGCTCAGAGGACTCTGAAGGGGTCCATGTTAAAGATTAATCTTACCCCATGACCCTAGGAATCTACAGTGAGATTGCAGAATCACAGAATCATAGAATGATATGGAGTTGGAAAGGACCTCTGGAGTTCATCTAGTCCAACCCCCCTGCCAAAGCAGGTCCACCTAGAGCAGGTTGCACAGGAATGTGTGCGGGTGGGTTTTGAATGTCTCCAGAGATGGAGACTCCACCACCTCTCTGGGCAGCCTCTTCCAGGGCTCTCCCAGCCTCACAGGAAAGAAGTTCCTCCTCATGTTGAGATGGAACTTCTTATGGTCAAGTTTGTGCTCATTTCCTCTTGTCCTGTCATGGGGGACCACTGAGAAAAGACCAGCCCCATCCTCCTGACACTCACCATTTAAGTATTCATAGGTGTTGATCAGATCTCCCCTCAGTCTTGTCTTCTCCAGACTAAAAGACCCAAGTCCCTCAGCTTTTCCTCATAAGAGAGATGTTCTAGGCCCCAAATCAGATTATAACATCTGAGGAGGGATTTCTTCCTCCTCCCAAGCAGAATCACTTTGATTCCACACAGCCAAGGGAGAGCCTAGGGCTGCTCTGCTTATTTGGAAATTAATCAGTTTTAAGGGGTGACAGCCATCATGGGGGACTAGTTGTACAGCAGGTCAAGAGGGCACGTCCTAATCCCTGGCTCTGTGTTCTAGCTGTGCCTGTCCTTTTCAAACAAGCCCTGGAGAACACGGAAATGGAAGAGGGGAAATCTGTCTCCTTGCGCTGCGAACTCACAAAAGCTGATGCCACCGTGGTGTGGAAGAAGGGAGAAGCCGCCCTCCAGGCAAGTGCCAAATATGAAATGAAGCAGAAGGGGACAGTGGCAGAGCTGGTGATTCATAATGCAGAGCCAGAAGATGCGGGAAGATACACCTGTGACACTGGAGACCAGCAGACCACAGCCCAAGTCAAAATCCATGGTAGGAATAAGACACCTGCTTGTGACCATTTGTTGTTGTTCTTGCCGTGGTCCTGCCAGCTCCTGCGCGTTTAGAGTGAGCATTCAGAGATTAAAAAAAAAGGGGATGAGTACAAACAAAAGGCAGCTCTGGCTGGGCCCACAATGTCCTCTGTTTTCTAGGACAAAAACTTCATGCTAAAACATAGCAATCAAACATACCTGACAACAATATCTTTCCTTGCCTCTGAAATAATGGTTCTGCTTTCTGCTCTGGACAGAGGTGTTTGAGCTCTAAGGAAGGTAAGAAGGGCCTCAGCTACACATTTTCTTAAAGAATATGCAATTCTCTCCTGCAATTTCTCAGCAAGTTTTTCACTCGTCTGTGACCATCAGCATTTGGGCAGCAGAAGGCTAATTACCTTGATATCAGGAAATAATTGTTTTGGTTTTATTTTCTCCTGAACTGGTGGTGTGCTATTGTAAATGCGAGCAGTGTCCTGGAAGTACAGGTAGGTCAGAGCTTATTAGCTGTGCCAAGAGAATTTGTTTTAAGTCCCATATGAGGTCACCAGATGGTAATGATGCTCCTAAAGTAAAATGAGAATGCTTCATTCCTCAGCTGTCTCTGCGCTCATCAAAGAAGAGCTGAAAAGTGTAGAAGCCATGGAAGGTGGGACTGCCACCCTGCAATGCCAGCTGAGCAGAGAGGCCCCCGTGGAGTGGAGGAAGGGGCACACTCTTCTCCGGCCGAGTAACAAGTACAGGATGAGGCAGGAGGGCACAGTGGCTGAGCTGCTGATCCACGATCTGGACCCAAAGGATGCTGGAGACTATACATGTGTAGTGGGGAACCAAAAAACCACAGCAGCCTTATCAGTGAATGGTAAAAAGTCAGCAATAACCTGTGAAGCTCTGGAACGTTTTTGTCCATCTCTTCCCTCCTCCTCCCTGTACCTTCCCTCACAACACCTGCCTTTGTGTCCTGCTTCTACATTTTTCATCCTTCCACTTTTTCATGTTGCCATGTCACTCCTTTCCCCAATCTCCATCTACCATCAGCTTTCATTATGCCAAATGTTGGACGTGTGTGTGTTGTGTTGTCTTCTCACCCTTCCTCGAGTGAAGGCTGCTCATGTGTGTGTCTGTTTTCCTGAATTAGTATGGAAACATAAGATTCCTTGGGATTTTCTGTTAAGGAGGGCTCATCATCTTCATTGATGAGGATGAGTTTGTCATTTGTATGCATGATCCCAGTCAAGATCACGCATGCTTTGATTTTCACAGAATAATTTACAGGAGTAGGGTTTTTTTACCAGCCACATAAAAAGGACAGGATGTGCTTAAGGGTGTTAGAATAAGGCTTAGGTAGATAATAAATGACGATTCAGCCTCTGACCCAGAGATCTGGGCAGGGTCTTGGGTTGCAACCCCTTTTCATTCTGCATCTCCCAGCCCTGCCAGTCCGTTTCAAAAAAGAGCTGAAGAACGAGGAAGCCACAGAGAGCGGGACGGCCACGCTGCAGTGCGAGCTGAGCCAGGCGGTGGGCTCGGTGGAGTGGAGGAAGGACGGGAAGGTCTTGGTGCCAAATGGCAAATACAAAATGAGACGGGAAGGGCGTTTTGTCGAGCTGGTAATCCAAGACCTGGACTTGACGGATGCTGGGAACTATACCTGCTTGTGTGGAGACCAGAAGACAACAGCGGCTTTGAGAGTGAATGGTAACCGTTCTATCCATGTTTCTCATTAAGCCCCCAAATTAGCATGTTTGACAGCATTTCCTTGTCATCTGAAGCTTTGTCAGTGTGACTTTTTAGAGGTTTCACGTTCTTGGCTCTGTGGTGCCAAAGAGTCAACCTATTAGAGAATATTTCCTTGTGCTTTTTTTTTCTTTTTGCTCTGACACAGCACAGTTATGTTGTATATTGTTTTCTGTAATTTATTTCTCTCTAGGAGTTTTTATCCCTCTTTCAAATGTATCCACCTAGCAGTAGTGCATTTTTGGTTAAACGTATACACTGCAGCCCAGTAACTAATAGCAAAGTCAGGTTCACTTCAACCTAGTGCTGATTCCTTCTCTGTTGGTGTTGCATCCTTCAGCCTTGCCCATCCTCTTCCAAGAAGAAATGTTGAACAAAGAAGCTACAGAGGGGGAGGCAGTCACTTTGCACTGTAAACTGAGCAAACCAGCCCCGGTTGAGTGGAGAAAGGGGAATAAGGTCCTCAAGCCAAGTGAAAAATACAAAATAGAGCAGGAAGGTCCCTTTGTGGAGCTGGAGATCCAGGATTTGGATTTGGCAGACACTGGTGATTACACCTGTGTGTGTGGAGATCAACAGACTACAGCTGCTTTGACAGTAAATGGTAAAATGAAATTCTCAGCACGTGCTCCAAGTAAACCTGTACAATTCCAAACTCTCCTCTTCTTCTTCTCCTGTTTCATCTGGTCCCTGTATACTTTATATCCTCCCTTCTGCCGATTCATTTTTCTATCCTGTTTTCCTTCTCTCTCTCTCTGTCCTTTCACCTGATGCCCTCTTGATGTGCTGTCTGTCTTCCTAGATGTTCATATGACAAGTGGAATACAGGTCCCCAACTCAAAACAATCTCTCTAGTCCAGCAGAGCTGCTTGTTTAAAAGTTTTCCCATAGGGGATTGACCTAAAAGTGTGAATAATATTTACCTTTTGTAACTTAAGTGCAACAAGTGTAACAGTCTAAGAGGAACAAGTTTCCCTCAATGAACGATGTTACAAAAGGACTATCTTAATGAAAAATTGCCTTATTCTCCTATTATTCCCAACCTTTTTTTTAACCAATTTTGACTTAACTCTTCGAAAGCATATACTTTATCTCTGCAGATACCTGACAGTGTGTTTGTAACTGCTCTGGTTTAAGGAGCATTATTTATAAAAATACAATCAGTGCCATGCATCAGGTACTTCTGTAGAACTGCTGTTTTTCTGAAGGGAAAACAAAATGCTTTGGGTCTCATATTGAAACACAGCCTCTGATTTTACCCCTTTGATTTTATGGTGTATAAAGTGAAGGATAAATGGCTTGTCAACTCAGTTTGCTGATAGACAAACTCATTTTTTTAAAGCAAGTTTTAAAGTGTGAGGGCAAAATATTAAAAATTAGACTGAAATCTCTTTTGAAGTATTAGAGATAGGAACAAAATCCTGGAGCGTGAAGGTCTTGTGGCTTCAGTGACGTGCAGGCTGAGGGAGATAAGAGAAGAAAGTGAGTAGGTCACGATTCAAGCTTTCTCAGGTTTGATGCTGTGTCCGTGTTGCCTTTACTCTGCAGTCCTGCCTGCTCTTTTCACCAAAGAACTGACAGATGAAGAGGCCATAGAAGGCAAAAGTGTCTCTCTGCACTGTGAGCTGAACAAGGCTGCTGCTAACGTGGAGTGGAAGAAGGGCTTCAAGACCCTCAAATCAAGTGACAAGTATAAAATGAAACGTGAAGGTGTTGTTGCTGAGCTTATAATCCAAAATCTAGACACGACGGATGCTGGAAATTATTCCTGTGTGTGCGGAGACCAGCAGACTATGGCAGTTTTAACAGTACATGGTAAAACAAACAAAACAAGACGCATACTAAAAGTAACTATCCTGTTTTCTCTGTTATTTGGACAGAGAAAAGGTGTTAGGGTCTAGTATTTTACTTTTCCCCTTGAAAGTTCTTTTATTAGACTCCTCATTATGCTCAAGCCAAATAAAATGGATTACCTCTAAGGGACTATGACTTTTAGGGATTTTAAGGTTTCATAAAATTCCCAAGAGTTAGGTTATTCCTTGGAATCTTATTCCTATACTTCATTCCTGGGACAACGAGGTGCTTTTATATACATGGACCAGTTGTCATTACATTCAGTTACTCTCCTTTGTAAAGCAAACCCAAACCTTCTAAGGGACAACCATTGCCAGGGAGAATTTTGATTTTTACTGCAACTGACACATTTGAAAGGATATGTCAGTTCAGGTGAAAATACTTGTTATCCCACCGTGTATTGAAATGAGCAACTTCATTTCAAACTGACTCCAATGTTTCTTTTTTTTTTTTTTAATAGGCAATGTATTTTCATTTCCCTAAGTATGTGAAAACATAACATACATTCTCCCATTATGATTTAAAACATCATAAAAGAAAACCAATTTTTTTCAGAAATTTCAAATTAATATTCTTTTAGCTTGAAATTTCTCAGGAAAAAAAATGGGTTTTCTTCTTTTGTCTGTGTTGATTTGTGACTCTGAGTACATGTAAAAAACCTGTATTACTGCAAGCATTGATTCCTGTTGAAGGCATTTCTTCCTCATACTGATTCATGAAGACTATTGACGATCTGTGTTCTTGTATTGGTAAATTTGTTCAAGATAAAAGGCAAATTGAACACTGACATTTAATTTTATGTCTTCGGAGCGTTACATCTCAATGCTCATATTGCTGTCCTTCAGCTTTGCCTGCCTTTTTCAAAGAAGGATTGAAGAACAGAGAAGCCACGGATGGTGCAACAGCCACTCTGCGTTGTGAGCTGAGCAAGGTTGGGGTCCCGGTGGAGTGGAAAAAAGGGAACAAGACACTCAAACCCAGTGATAAGTATAGGATGAGACAAGAAGATACCACTGCAGAGCTCTTGATCCGAGATCTGGAGGTAGAAGATACAGGAGAATATACCTGTGTGTGTGGAGATCAGAAGACCTCAGCTGTCTTGACAGTCCATGGTAAAAAAAGTTGTTCTTTTTTATGGTAGCAGTATCTCAGGGAGATATTTTTGCTCTGGGAGTTCTCTCTCACTCGCTTTGATGGTTGGATTCTGCAGCATTTTCTTGCTTTGCTGGCTGTGTTTCACCCCATCTCCTACCATCTGTTGGTTCGAAACTGGTGGCTTTATGGCGAAGTAAAGAAGAGTTGTGAGAATTTATCATCTTAGTCTTTGCTTTTTACAAGGGAAAAAGGCACCTGTATGTAAGGCCAAAACTAAGCAGACATCCAGGTTCTCAGAGGGTTTGTCCCTGTGTCCCATTGACATCAGTGGATTTTGGTGCTTAACTTGAAGGAATGATGCAAAACTAAGCAGACATCCAGGCTCTCAGAGGCTTTGTCCCTGTGTCCCATTGATGTCAGCGGATTTTGGTGCTTAACTTGAAGGAATGATGACACCCCATCTCCTACCATCTGTTCATTTGGAACTGGTGGCTTTATGGTGAAGTAAAGAAGAGTTGTGAGAATTTCTCATCTTAGTCTTTGCTTTTTACAAGGGAAAAAGGCACCTGTATGTAAGGCCAAAACTAAGCAGACATCCAGGTTCTCAGAGGGTTTGTCCCTGTGTCCCATTGACATCAGTGGATTTTGGTGCTTAACTTGAAGGAATGATCTTTAAAAACACTGAATTCAGTGAGGCAGTTCCAACAGATGAAAGAATAGCTTTTATTTGAGATGTCTTAAGGATAAGATGCTTCTAAGGACAGGGACAAAACTATGGAGGCAAAACTGTCTTCTCTCAGATTTTTTTCATGCTTCTATTTCCTCTCTTTCCCCCAGCTGAAGGTATTTTTGTTCTTCCCCTCCTCTGAGCTGGCACTTTCTTCCCTGTGCAAGTCGCTTCCTTTTTAATTTGGTTGCAACACCATAAGGCAACTTGCTGAATGTAGTTATAAAAAAATATAAAAAGCTCTGCATGCCTGATATTAGAGCCATTACGTCCTTGGAAATTATGACTTCACGGTGCACCTTTTCTTTTTTTTTTTTTTTTTTTTTTTACAAAAAAAAAAAAAAAAAAAAAAAGAAAAAAAAGCCTCTGAGCTGGCACTTTCTTCCCTGTGCAAGTCGCTTCCTTTTTAATTTGGTTGCAACACCATAAGGCAACTTGCTGAATGTTGCTATAAAAAAATATAAAAAGCTCTGCATGCCTGATATTAGAGCCATTACATCCTTGGAAATTATGGCTTCACAATGCACCTTTTTTTTTTTTTTCTGAACAAGAAAGACAAATTTTGACGTGAGGAAAGGTAGAGATCTGCAGTTAGCAGTGCCGTCATCCAGAGCAATGACTTTTGATCAAAAGTCAGGTTGTTAATATTCAAGATAGATGAATTCAGACTGAAATAGGTGGAGTACCAGAATGAGCTGGGAATGTCCTTGGAAATTATGACTTCACGGTGCACCTTTTCTTTTTTTTTTTTTTTTTTTTTGATGGTCATTAATATTCAAGATAGATGAACTCAGGCCGAAATAGGTGGAGTACCAGAGTGAGCTGGGAATTGATGAGCATGCTGCATAAGTCAATATAAGAAGCAGGTCGTGGTGGCAATTATCCCTGTGAGATCCTGCAGTAGTTTTCTGGTAGATGCAGTTTTCAAGACTACGTGATTTGTTTTCCTGTGACAGTGAAGGACTGGCCTCAGGACCAAGTCCTAATTTCCTCAGGGCCTGGTTAATGGTTTTGATGTACTCTCTGTTAATATTCAAGATAGATGAATTCAGACTGAAATAGGTGGAGTACCAGAATGAGCTGGGAATTGATGAGCATGCTGCATAAGTCAATATAAGAAGCAGGTCGTGGTGGCAATTATCCCTGTGAGATCCTGCAGTAGTTTTCTGGTAGATGCAGCAAGACTACGTGATTTGTTTGCTGTGATAGTGAAGGACTGGCCTCAGGACCAAGTCCTAATTTCCTCAGGGCCTGGTTAATGGTTTTGATGTACTCTCTGTTTATATTACGTCCCGTAGCTTTGCCCGCACTGTTCAAAAAAGAACTTGCCAATATGGAAGCCACAGAAAAGGGGACGGCCGTGCTGCAGTGTGAGTTATCTAAACCCACTCCGGTGGAGTGGAGGAGAGGGCAAGAGGTGCTCAAGCCCAGTGAGAAGTATAAAATGAGAATGAAGGATACCGTTGCTGAGCTGACAATCCACAGCCTGGAGGAACAAGATGCAGGAGATTACACATGTGTGTGTGGAGACAAGACGACTACCGCGTCCCTGACAGTGCATGGTAAAATACATACCTTTAATAGGGATTTTCTGCTTTGTCATCTGCAATCTCATGCAGGGTCGCAAACTGGTCTTGATCCCATCTATTAGTTTTGAGGTATGACAGCTCTACCAACCACTGGTAATGTCTTTTATTGAAAGTCCTTCTCTTAGGACTGAGAAATAGCACAATACGATCTTTTCTGTCCTTTTTTTTTTCCTGTTAATGGAATCTGGAAGCAGATTGTGAAAACTTCGGTGAAGTTGTGAATAGCACTTTCAGTGTTTCCTTTAAGTAATTTCTCTAGGCGTATCTCTGAGATTTCACTTGGTTTTCTTGAATGGAACTGAATGGTGCTCTGTGTTGTTAACAAGTGAGACAGACAGGTGAGAATGACACGCTGCAGCCTGGAATTTTAAATAACGTAGTGTTCATTTTAAATGTTCATCCGATCTCGAGACAGAGCTGTGCACAGTTCCTTGAAATCCTGGGATTAGCTTTCTGTTATGTCCTAAAATGCCTTTAAAGCATACTTTCCAGTAGTGAAATTATAGTTTTACAACACTGATTTCCAAACCAGCTATGATATGCTGAATATGGTGTGTTGCAAAGCATAAGGCAGGAACACCCTTGAAATCATCATTTGCCTCTCAGGTACCGTATATTCTAAAACTTTTAGAGATTAAAGGGTTTTAATCCAGTGGAGCAGTCAAGGCACAGTATTTCCTCAGTTTTAAAGTGCTCTCTCTTCACCTGTGATCTTCAGCCCTTCCTCCGCGTTTTAATAAAGAGTTGAAGAATGTGGAAGCCACAGAAAATGGCACGGCCACTTTCTGCTGTGAACTGAACAAGCCAGCAGCTACCGTGGAGTGGAGGAAAGGAGACAGAGCCCTGGAGCCAAGGGGCAAGTTCACCATGAGATGTGAGGGCACAACTGCTGAGCTGGTGATCCATGATTTAGAGCTGACAGATGCTGGAGATTACACGTGCTGTTATGGAGATCAGAAAACCACCGCTGCGCTAAAAGTGAATGGTAAAAAAACCAAACCCAACAAACCCACACATATATAACAAAATTAAGTGGATTATTTTCAGCCAGGTGTTTTTTCAACAGCATAGTAGTATCAGCTTTGAAATTGCAGCTTCGTGTCTGGTTAATGTGGTTGGACGTGGGCATAAACACCTGAATCCACTGGTCAGTATCAGGCATGGATCAGGTGTTCTTTGCAAAAATTTCAGATAATCATCTCGGTACTAACTCATTTCTTTGATGCTTGTGTTCAGTAGGAGTTGCTGAAAAAGGAAAATCATATTATTGTGATGTTGGTTGTAAAGATGTTACAATTTTAAAGTTGAGAATATTACAATTTGGTGATATTTTGATACAGTTTTCAGCGTGTCAGCATAATTTAATGGTCAAGTTCAGCTAGAATCACTGTCTGAGGAGAAATCTCATGGTAAAATGAGATTGATGCCTCAGATACAGTTTAATTTATGAGCTTTTTCAGTAAATATTTGCATTGCAATAGAATTTAGGCTACTTTAGCTTTATTTTCCATTGGGGTAGGCAATACCCAAAAAAAGGTATGGCCCAGTCTTACAGAGTCTGAAGAAGTTGAGAGGTGGTGGTTCTCCATTTCAAGCCATAGTCCATAACATAAAGAAAGGTCTGACTTATGAATAAGGTGGTTTCCATCTTTCCAAAGTCACTGTTTTGTGGTTCTCTGGGTGGTTATCAATCCTGCTTGATTAGGGAGGGCTTTGCTCGTAACATTGGGTTGACAGACCACAGATAAATAGTTATTTGGATAGCTGCCGTGGTCATACATTCTGCTCATTTTGAACTCCTCAGCCTTGCCCGCATGTTTCAAGAAAGAGATGAAGAATGAAGAAGCCACAGAAGGTGGAACAGCCACGCTACAATGTGAGCTATCTAGGGCTGCTTCCGTGGAGTGGAAAAAGAAACACAAAGTGCTCAAATCGAGTGAAAAATATACTATGAGACAGGAAGGTACTACAGCACAACTGCTGATCCATGCTTTGGAAGTCAAGGACGCTGGGGAGTACACCTGTGTGTGTGGAGACAAGAAGACCACCGCAGCACTGACAGTGCATGGTAAAGAAAATAGAAATGAGAAATTTTTGTGTGATGTTTCTCCTGTTTCGTCTGGAAGCCTCAGTACTGACACACAATGAGTTCTTTCTCTAATCTTGCCATCATTAATTGTTGGTAATGGATTTTCCTGTTTTTATTGTGATTTTTATCTAATTCTAAATAGACTTGTAGTTCCATTACTATATTAACATTTTCCCTGTGTTCTTCTTGCTCTTGTTGGTGCACAACTATATTGCTTTGCACCACACTGAAGGCTTAAGGATTCCACGTGCTTAATTTTTTTTTCTGTTTTACTTACCTGTCACTTGAGGCTAGAGAGATAGAGCAGCAGGAACATCCATACTTCTTAGAAAGAGTGATCTTGGATTTCAAGTTACATTAGGATTTTCCAGATAATTTTAAATGCTGCAAGAAAAACTTGATAAAATACAACCTTTTAAATGTAACTCTGACCAAGGATCATGTAGATTTTTATTCTGGTATTGCAGAATACTCGGCATTATAGTGCGAAAGTACTTCACAGTCCTCAGTCAAATTCATCTGCACACTTGCCTTGGAAGAGAGGGAAACTTTCTTTCCACTATTAACGTAGGACAGTAGGAAGTAGTTTCAGCCATCTTTCTCACCTGGAGATTCAGTAGGTCAATGCATTGATTTATTTTTACTGCCTAGTCTTTTTCATCTTGGTATTTACCAATAAAACAAAGATCATTTCAGTCTTGAACTTCTTCTTTAACCATGGAAAACAGAGTTTGAAAAGACCTTTACAAGTCATCTAGTCCATCCTTGAGCCCCAAGTCACCATCACACCTACTTAGCCCCACTCCAGAGCTGAGGAATTTGCCATTCCTCTGGACACTCATTCCATGGCTAGCCATCCGTACTGCCAGAGCATTCTTCCTAATTTCAACAAAAGTCTTTCTCAAGCTGGCTTAAGTCATTGCTTCTTGCCCCATATCCTGTAGAAATAGAGAAATATTTTTCTCTCTGTTAAAAATTTGAAAATTTATATCATGTCTCTTTTCTGTCTTCTCTTTTCTGGACTAAGCACCTTCAATCCTTTCACTCTTTCTTCATAGGTCATGTTTTCTAGACTTCAGCTCATCTTTATTGCTTTCTGGACCATCTTCAGTTAATCCACATCTTTCTAGAAGCATGGTGGCCAAAAGCAGACTACAGTACTCCATCCGACGCTTTGCAAGACTGGAGTAGGACAGAAGGACTTAATGTGTCTTGCATATGATACTGTTTTATAATCCCTATTATGATGTTTGCTTTATTCACATCAGAATTGCATTTTTTGACTTGCATTTAGTCCATGATCCCTTGTAACCCCAAATCTCTCTCTGCAGATTTGCTGCCCATTATTCCAGAACTTGTATTTGTGGTGTTGATTGTTCCTAAATATAGTATTTTGCACTTGCTCTTGCTGAATTGTAGCCTAGTTTTTCACCACAGCTTCATCAAGACCTTCTTCTCCTAATCCTGTTTAACAAAGTGCTTTCAGCCTCTCTCCCTTCCCAGCTTCATATGCAAAGTTAATGACTGTTCTGCATTTCATTGTCCAAGTCACTACAGAAAATGCTAAATAATACTGGACTCCAGCGTACTGAGGAACTCTGCTCAACTCATTCTTTCATTGTGAGTGTAAATCACAGCTGAATACTCATTATTTGCCTGTGGTTTTCAAACTGGCGGCATATCTTCCTGTAGTTCCACCTATATCTAAGTCAGGATTAAGAGCTTTACTGAAACAAATTTGTACAACGTACACTATGTCATTCTGTCAGTGAAGCTTATTAAACTATGACAAGAAAAATTACACTGGTCCACTCCTTCATGAAGAGAAAAGCTCTTGGTAAAACCAAATCTATTGCTACAATATTTTTCAGAGAATTAAAGCTAAGCTGAAAGGGCCAGGATTCCTTGGATCCTCTCTCTGCTGATCCCTTCTCATCCCTTTTTCCAAGACAAGTGCTGTAAATGAGATTCAGCTTGTAGATCAAGACCAGGGATCAAGACCTAAGCTCCCGTTGTTGTCAGTGGAGATCTAGTCAACTTAGTCAATGGAAGCCAGGGAGGCATCCAGTTGACCTTGCAGCAGACATTTAGACTTGTTCAGCTCCATTGACTATGTTGACTTTGTCTGCAGCTTTCTCAACTGTCGTGGGAGCTTAGACTCAGTTTACATGATGCAAACTAACTGTGTGTGAGAATTTTTCCAGCTCTGAGTTTCTTTTTTTTTTCTATAATTTTGGAACATCACCTATTTTCTTTGATTTCTCCAGTGTAACTGTTAATGTCTGATATCGATTGAGCCTGTACCTTAAGTATTCCAGGACGTTTTTTTTCTATGTTTGTGGAACATCACCCATTTTCTTTGATTTCTCCAGTGTAACTGTCTGATATTGATTGAGCCTGTACCTTAAGTATTCCAGGACAAATTTCATTACACCAAGGCGCTTTGAGAATATTCAGTTTATTTAAATGTTCTCTAATCCATTTTTTCTTATCCTATCCAGAATTCCTATTATTTTTTTAGTTATCGTTAACTTGTGATATTAAAGAAGAAAAAGGAATTAAACACTTCAGCTCTCCCTGTTACTTACCATCAACTTATATTCCTGAAAGTTGGTAGACCAATTTCTCCCTTCTTGTTTTTCTTCATTTTCATCTACCTACAGAATGTCATTGTATTATTTCTGCTTCCTTCTAGTTCAGGCTGGCCAGGTTACCTGGGGTTTGCATGCTAATATTCTGATACAGCCAAGAGCCTCAAGTCGAACTGTGACGAGAGGATGAGGAAAGCTCCTGGAGTAGTGATTTCACCACCCAGTTGCTGGATACAAATACATACAGCTGTGTCTGGATACATTTAATATCAGCATCATTTTGCAGGTTACCTTTCACCTGTTCTTTTATGTTGGTCTCTTTGTCCATGAGATGAAAAAGTCCACGAATGGGGAACTGCCCTTGAGCTTCTTGAGACAGGCAGGGAACCTGTCTGGTCTGGGTTTGCCTCTATATTCTGTAGTATTTCTTTTGCGCTCATCTAAACTCCCATATTTTATAGGTCTCTTGAGTCTCTTCAGGACGTTGAAGAATTTGTGATTTAGGCAGGGTATTCCTGATGATCCTTGGAGTGAGGTAATCTGTAATTATGCCCTTATTATAGTTTCTTTGAGGAGTTTTCCATTACCTTAAACTACCTTGTCCTTTAAGTAAGCTTCTTTTTGATCATAAGTAACATTATTGAAGCTTACTTTCTTGTTGATCACAAAATTTCTTTTTGCTCTTCTCAATCATTACTTGTCCTAAAATCCATGAGCTCTCCTGCTTCATACTGGGTGTATGACCAATGATCCTCCGCATCCGTATTCTCAAATATTTATTTCTTGCTGGTCAGAGTCAGGATTTGGAGATACTTCTCTCCTGTTCTTTCGTATCTATTGTATGTCCAAAAGCATTTCCCACCCCATTTCAAAGATGTAGCAGATATTGTCCCATCCTGCTGCTCCCACGCTACATATTATCGTGTTACCATCCAATCTTATGCTCTGAATGATTCTACTAGTTGTTCTAAAAGCACCTGCTGTGAAGATCTTATAGCAGATTTCCACGATGGAGGCATCCTCCTCCTTTCTTTTTATTGTTATCCAAGCACTTTCAGGAAGTCTCTCTGATTCTGCTCTTCAGCCACATTCTAACTCTTGAGCTAGGTCTGTAGGCATCCTTAACATGTAAGGTAAAACCTTTTCATTTTTTCCTGATCATGGTGTAACCTGATTTGTCAATTTCCTGAGCTGAATCATACTGAGAAAGTTACAGTTTTAACCATTACATGAAGTTTTCCCATTCCTGCTGTTTATTCTCCGTACACCTCTAAACCAATCAGCATATTTACCCACTGGAAATCCCTTTTGTGTCTAAGTTATTAATTATTATTTTCCTTCTGTGAGATGATCCTCATGTCAATAACTAGGTGTGGATAGATATTGGTAAACATCAGGTTCATTTTTTTTTGGTGGCCAGGAACTGCATATCATGAAAATGTTTGCTCCTCTGTTTCTCAGCCCTTCCCGCTCTCTTCAAAGAGGAGTTAAGAAATGAAGAAGCCACGGAGGGTGAAGTAGTCACTCTGCGCTGTGAGCTCACCAAGGCCGCTTCAGTGGAGTGGAAAAAAGGACATACAGTGCTCAAACCTGGCGAGAAATACAAAATGAGGCAGAAGGATGTCACTGCAGAACTGGTGATCCATAATCTAGATGAGAGTGATGCTGGTGATTATACCTGCGTGTGCGGGGATAAACAGACCACAGCTTCCTTAGCAGTGCATGGTAATAACCAATTTCATCTGGATGTCCTTCATTATGGAGATTATAGTTTGAATTGATTTTTTTTTTTCTCTGTCTTCATTGTTATCTCTACACAGTTCCTCTCAACCTGACTTTGCATGTCATAGTCGTGAGAATTAATTTGCCTTTTGTGATCTAAGGGAGAAACCTTCATCCCATTTCCTAATACAAAGTGTTTTTAGGACCTGATCCCTCAGGTAGATGTGAGATTAGGCCAGAAGACAGCTCCCCACTGATGTCCTCACCTTTCTTTCCCCAACCCATGCCCTTCAGGCTGTGTTTGCTGCTTCAGTTTAACCCTCTGTCCATTGCATCCTCAGTGCTGCCTGCCCTCATCAAGGAAGGCCTGAAGGACGAGGAGGTGACAGAAGGTCAAGCAGCCACTCTGCTCTGTGAGCTGACCAAGGTTGCTCAAGTAGAGTGGAGAAAGGGAAGCAGTTTGCTAAAAGCCAGCGACAAATACAAAATGAGACAGGAGGGTACGGTCATGAAGCTGCTTATCCATGATGCAGAATTGAAAGATGCTGGAGAATACACTTGTGTGTGTGGAGAGCAGGAGACAACAGCTGCCTTGACAGTTCATGGTAAAAGAAACATATACATATATCTGTATTATTGTGTATTTCTCCATCACCTTATCGCTATCGGTTGTGTGTTCACCTGTGGCTGAACTTGTTTCTTTAAATTTGTAAGCTGTCTCTAAGGTCTGGTGGCATCCAGGCTGCTTTTCTGTTCCTGTCTATTGGTTTATCCAAAGTCCTAGAATTATGAGGAAAGGAAACTCTTTCCACTCTAAGATGTTATCTGCCTCCGTACCACCCCATCCCTCCCATCACCCATGTGCCATGTGTCATTTTTAATGTCCTCTGTCCATTTTGTGACCTTCAGCCCTGCCTGCGCTTTTCAAAGAAGAACTGAAGGACCTGCAAGCCACGGAAAGCCAAACAGCCACTCTGCGCTGTGAGCTGACCAAGGCTGCAGCTGTGTCATGGAAGAAAGGAAACAAAATACTCAGGGCAAGTGAAAAATACATCATGCGGCAGGATAATGCCCTTGCTGAGCTGGAAATTTGTGATCTCGAGCTGCAGGATGCGGGAGATTACACCTGTGTGTGTGGAGACCAACACACCACCGCTTCTCTGACAGTGAATGGTAAATTTGTCTTATGGATGACTTAATTTTTTGTTTCTCTGAAGCATTCTGTTGCTGCATGACGTGTTCACCTATCAGCTTTTTCCTAGGAATTGCTTTGTGTTCAGGAAAGGAGAAATTCCTAGTCTGACACTAAATTTAGGTTTGATATTCCTGAAAAGTGACCGTTTCTCCATGCAGGCAAACTGCTGTAAGTTTAAGTGAATAACACCTAGGAAATGCTCCTGGTAGACCAGCTGAGATGTCCTGCCTCTGTGGAGGGTGGCCCTGTGATAAATTCTTCAGATTACATCTCCAATCCATCCAAAATGTATGGATTGTGCTTTGACCTGTCAACTCAGCACCTCTTTCCTTACTGTTGCTGCTGGATTTAGTTTTAAGATGTCCTGCCTCCGTGGAGGGTGGCCCTGTGATTACATCTGGAATCCATTCAAAATGTATGGATTGTACTTTGACCTGTCAACTCAGCACTTCTTTTCCTTACTGTTGCTGCTGGATTTAGTTTTCCAGATCATCATAGCGATAACCTCAACCTCAGTGGCCAAAGTCCCTGACTTGGCCAGATTTGAACTTCAGTTGAGATTTCATGGTGCTGATCACAAATGCAGAGGACTTGTAGTTTAAATACACTATTAACTTTCCATTCCCAGCCCTGCCGGTGCTTTTCAAGGAAGAATTGAAGAATGAAGAAGTCCAGGAAGGAGCATCAGTCTCTCTGCGTTGTGAATTAACCAAAGCAGCTCACGTGCAGTGGAAAATAGGGTCCAAAGTGCTCAAAGCAAGTGACAAATATCAAATGAGACAGTCTGGCACCGCTGCAGAGCTGGTCATCACTGACCTAGAAGTAAAAGACGCTGGAGATTACACATGTGTTTGTGGTGACCAGAAGACAACAGCAATCTTAACAGTTCATGGTAAAAAGACCTTATTAAAATTAATAAATAGTTTTATAGATAGACATCACTCTGAAATTCACCTATTTCTGCCCTTGGTCAGTAGATTTTCCTTGTTTTCCCCCCTTTCTCTTCATTCTATGTATAGCTCATTTCTTACTGGGAAAGACTACGGGGAAATTTTGAGGTCATTGTTAATCTGCTTCCCTTTAGAAGGAGAAAATGAGATCTTTCTACCCAAGTCCCCTCTTCTGGGACACTTACATTATCCAGCTGTTCTCCACTCCTATCCCAATGGTTCACTTCAGCCAACCTCTAACAACACAGATTATCAGAAGATTATCCAGAAATAAATCCTTATATTATGCTAATAATCTCATTACTGGATCTTCTGCTCTCCTCTCATTAGTGAGTATCCACTTTAATGGAGTAACAGTCCTTGCCTATGAGGAACTCACTTGGGTAAAGAGACCCAGTTCTGTCTCCTACATTTTTTTCCCCAAATCTGATTCCCTTCAGGCTTTCTTGAGACATCAAATTTTTCTGAGGCATCTGGGGAGCACCCTTTGTTTTCTGCACCCCCTTACAGTAGTTGTGCACAAGGCACATTCGTGGGTAAATGTTAATGATTAGTTTTCCTGTAGATTGTTCAGTCTTTGGGTTATGATTTGCAAAATGGGGAGTAGTAAGAATCTGAAATTCTTATTGCATGTAATGGCCTTTCAAACTTCAAGTTAAAATCAGAAGTAGTTTTATTTTGAAATCTGCCTGCTTTCATGCAGATGAGGCTATAAGTTCTTAGTAAAAATAAAACAGGAAATAACAATACCAGCCTCCAAGTAATCACACCTGTGTAGGTAGAATAGTGGTATTTGTGAGTGCTGTTGAACAAGGGTCTGGATCTTTCTGTGTTGTTCTTTCAACGTTAAAAACAAGACACCCGGGGAACTGATCCCTTATGGTAAGTGAAACCATGTCACACCTGAAGAAGGATACTTTCAGAGTTTTTGAACTTGGCTGTAGCTAAGAAGGTTTATCATAGGGTGAAAGAGGGAACCATTAGGGGAAATAACCCCAAGTCTGTAAAAGAAATTAGGATTTTAACTCTGTTTTTCTGATGACCATTTGTCCATGTTGCATCCTTCAGCTCTGCCACCACTCTTTAAGGAAGAGTTAAAGAACAAGGAAGCAGAAGAAGGTGGAGAAGTTGCCCTGCACTGTGAGCTCACCAAGGCTGCTCCGGTGGAGTGGCGGAAGGACCAGAGGATTCTCAAAGCAAGTGAGAAATACAAAATGAGGCAGGAAGGGACCAAGGCAGAGCTGGTGATTCATGAAATAGCTGAGGAGGATGCAGGAGACTACACCTGCGTGTGTGGAGAGCACCAGACTACAGCTGTCTTAACAGTACAGGGTAAAAATTATCTTGACCTCCTATTTCCTAACTGGAAACATCTGTCCTCTACTATAAGGTGTTCAATTTTCCATGTCTATTTGTTCAACCTTATTAACTGAATTTCCATTCATCTGAAAGTATTCCCTGCCTTTGATGATTTGCAGGCTGTGTATATTGGAAAACACCAGTCTACTTTTTCCTGTGCCATCCTTTTGTCTTTTTCTTTCCTTAAACGCAAACCTGCTGTCCTTTCATCTTTCCCTTCTGGCATTCCTTTCCTAGTGTATAAATCCACTATTCTTTTGCCTTCCCTTTCCTGCATGTATTCTCTAAAACACATATCTGTTTATTCTTTGCCACTCCTTTCTGGCATTCTCAACACCTACCATTTTAACATAAATTAGGGTATAAAAAGTAATATCCAGAATAAGGCTGTGTTAGTTACAATTTCTTCTGTACCGAGTTATGTTTATATTGGGTTTTGTGCCCGTAACCTCTCTCCTTTTGCACCAAGACAGATTTGCATTGGGAAGCTGATTTTTCTAAGCCGGAAAGAATAAATTCTTTCTGTGACCTCCTTCTGGTCTTATTTTGTTGCAAGAACCAGTTGCTGTGCAAACAAAACTGGTGTTTCAAGCTTAACTCTGCTTGACATGGGAAATGTACCAAATCAAGGAGGCTAAACCTGTTTTCTAGCCTGGATATTTTAACTTAGCTGTACTACTATGGAGTGAGATGCCAAGTGTGAGATCTGAGATATCCAACCTTGTTAAACAGGTGGAATATTCCGTTATTTCACCTAGTCAATAGAGGGACATGTTAATGTCACCAAATTTATTTCAAGGACACAACTTGCAGTGGGTACTAGAATTAAGTTAAGTGAGGAAAAATATGTTCTGAGACAAGAAGAATCAGCATCTGGAGTTTTTCTTTGGTGTCAAGAAGAATCTGTGAGCCCTGGCTGCATCTTTTCAAGAGTATCTCAAGGGAGAAGGAATGATGATTAGTAAGGATTTGTGCCAACACTCAGAGCTCAGCAGGGCTGCTCTGTAAGTAGGAAAAGAGAGTACAATGGAAGACATCAACACTTGTGTGAATTAAAGGGCTCAGAGACTATATTCTTAGCTCTTCTTACAAGGAAACGTAGAAAGCGTGTATAAATCTCCTGAGGACAGTACAATTTTGCTAGTAGGAAGCCAGCATGAAACCAAAGGTTAAGGGTATATATTCCCTCTGGGACATTCTAATTTCTCTTTCCTCTCTTTGTTGCTGATGCTTGCCCTTCCATAACCTTCACAACTTTCCCCTGTCACTTCCTACTCTCACCCATCCCTGGAAGTGTCTTCAGTTTGTAATACTTTTTACCTGCATCCTTCAGCTGTGCCTCCATTTTTCCAAGAAGAAATGACCAGCGAGGAAGCAGTAGAAGGTGGAACGGCCACTTTGCGCTGTGAGCTCAGCAAGGCATCTGCTCACGTTCAGTGGAAGAAGGGCCATCACGTCCTCACCTCGGACAAAAAGTACAGCATGAGACAAGAAGGCTGTGTTGTGGAGCTGGTAGTTCAAGATTTAGACTTGAATGATGCTGGAGATTATACCTGTGTGTGTGGAGACAAGACCACCACAGCTGCCTTAACAGTGCATGGTAAAGTAATCCTGGTGATTAAGGTCCTCCAAGCCTTAGACTTGCCCAAGTCTCTGTTGTTGTGGTCTGTTCCCATTCCCTTTCTGTTTGTCTGGGTTTTTGTGTTCTCTTGCAATTTGCTCGTGTTCTTCCTCCTTCTGTTAGAATTGGGGAAAAAACTGTCTGTTGGTGTGTGTCCTCCTCATCTGGGCTGGTCCTTCTCACTTTCCTTGCCCTGATGCAGAGTCCAGGGAAGTCAGGAAAGATTTTTCCATTGTGTTCCACTGGCCTGGATCAGGGCTCCGTAGTGCACCATGCGTCCTTTCCCCAGGCACCTCATTTAGCTGCCTTTTTAGGAATATTCACTCTCTCTATGGTAATTCTTTTACTCTCCAGCACTGCCACCAGAATTCAAAAAAGACCTGAAAGACCTAGAAGCCATAGAAGGTGGGACAGCTGCTCTGCACTGCGAGCTGACTAAATTTGCCATGGTGGAGTGGAAGAAAGGGCAGGAGTTGCTCAAAGCAAGCAGCAAATATCAAATGAGCCAAGATGGTGCTGTTGCAAAGCTGGTTATTCATGAGCTGGAGGTGGAGGACACTGGAGATTATACCTGTGTGTGTGGAGATCAGCAGACAACTGCCACTTTGACAGTCAATGGTAAAAAAAAAATAAAATTAAATTTAAAAAAAAGAGAGAAAAGGTTATAATATGTTCTGAAAATTAAAGCTGTATGTTAGTGTCACTTATGGAGCAGACTTGGCTATGATTCCTAAAGAAGGTGGCAGAATAGCACGGGCTATACGGCCGGATAGAGGTAGGAAATGGGGTTTGCAACACAAAACTAAATGCGTTCTGTCAGTATGTTACTTTCAGGATAATTGTAATCTCTCCTGCAAGTGGCCTGCCTTAAGAGGGAATTTGAAGTCTTACGGCTCTCTGCTGGGCTTCAGAATATCTCAACTGTGCTCAGGGCAACATGTTGGCTACTTTTATAATAGGAAAAATATTCTGCCATTTTTTAGATCATCGATTAGATTAGGCTTGTATATACTTCAAATGTAACTTCTTGAAATCAATTTCCTCTTGTTCTGCAGCTACTCCTACTACCCCTCTGGGGAAATAGCCTTGTACTTTGAAACCAGAGGATTGAAGCTTAGAGACATTTGCAAAAAATGCTTTTGGTGTTCTCTTTTTCTTTTCCCAAAGTCCAACTGCAGTATATTGCAGGTTATATTTCTATTTTATAGCCCTACCAGCACTTTTTAAACAAGAGCTTCAGGATACTGAGGCAGAAGAAGGTGGTACAGCAATACTGAGGTGTGAGCTCACCAAAGCCAAGGCTCCAGTAGAGTGGAGGAAAGGAGATGCTACTCTCTACCCTGGTTTGAAATACGAGATGAAGCAGCAGGGCTCCGCTGCAGAATTGGTCATTTATGACTTAGAACTGGATGATTCAGGAAAGTACACCTGTGACTCTGGACACCAGCAGACAACGGCTGTGGTAACCGTACATGGTAGGCAGAGTCCTGACCCTTGGCTCAGCAGAGGTGAAGTGAAAGGAGCATCTCTCCGTGTTCCCTACTGCCATTTACTTGTTTTGCTGCTGGTCCATGCCAGCAAACGCGTTCTACCTGAGCATGACATATGGTCAAGCTGGGAAGGTTCTGCTTGGAGTATTTAGAGTGGTTAATCAGCACCAAAGCAATTAAATGTCGCCACGATGTCAAAATGTGATGAACCCTCCTTCCCTCTGAGTGTGGCTGCATATGGGAATGGATAACAGAAAACAAGCCAGTCAGGCTGACGGTTATTTTGGGTTGTTGATTGCTTCAGTAGGCATGAGGGATGTCTGATTGGGATGATAAGAGATGAATCAATCGATGGATAAAGGATCTCTATAACATGTGAATGTGCTGTATTATTACTTGAGGCTTCATGCCTCAGGTGTAAACACTGTTTTCCTCAGCCCCTTCTACCATCCTGAGCAAGATCTTGCCAGGAACCTGAATTTCCTCTTGCATTTATCTTCATCTCTTACTGTGGTGCGTTGTCTTGTGTTTAGAATGCTAAATTGATCTTTTGTATGCTGATAGAAGGGGGAAAAATATTCTTAGTTTCATATTGCAAACTCACAGACCTCCATTAAGGAACAAGGGTCCATGTCCCACTGGTCTTTGACTAATGCACCCCTAGTTGGCATGGACATACTTCTGTGGGAAAGTCTGACTCCTTCAGACCCCAAACCAGGCCATTCTGTGAGCTACTCTCTAAGACCAGCTCTCACCATCTGTCCTCAGCTCTTGGTTCACTTAATGGCTCAAGAAATGTGCTGCCAAGACCAAGTGTTGCAGCCCAAGAATCATGAAATCTTTAGAATAGACCATTTCTGAAGAGCAATGGTATAATTGGGTCCTTTCTGGACTCAAACACTCTGAAAACATTTCCTTCTCAAATTGATCGTGGAATCATTAGAATATGCCATTTCTGAAGAATAATGGTAGATGGGTCCTTTCTGGACTAAAACACTCTGAAAACATTTCCTTCTCAAATTTTGCAGCACTGCCCATCACATTTAAGCAACCCCTTCAAAATAAGGAGTCAGAGGAAGGAAGTACAGCTACATTCTGCTGTGAGCTGTCAAAACCCAATGCTGCAGTGGAATGGAGGAAAGGAGGAGTTGGGCTGCAACCCAGCCAGAAGTATGAAATGAGGCAGAGGAAATGCCAGGTAGAGCTCTTAATACATAATCTCAAATTGGAAGATACAGGAGAATACAGCTGTGATACTGGGGATCAGGAAACCAAGGCATCTTTAAATGTGAAAGGTAGGTGGTGCGAGCTGACTCCTAAAGCAACATATTCCATTCAACAAGCAAAGCAACAGTTTGAATATTTTGAAGTACAGTATTTTTTCCCTATAAATATTTTCCTTTTCATCTGATGTACTACGATTATTTTTATTATTTTTCTTAAATGAGAATGGAAGAGGATGATACTTTGTTCTTCCAGTGCTGCATTTGAGTCTTGGGTTCTTAGAAGAAATACTTTCTAGCTACATGTCTAGGGAGAAGTTAAAGAAAGACCATGTCTAGGGAGAAGTTAAAGAAAGACATAACATCTGGACACCTCACATGATACGTAGCTTAAATATTTAAAAAAAATATTTTCTTCCAAGTCCTGGAGGAACACTGACAACGACCTTCCTGATCTGACAAGGCTGTCCATGGAGTTTTCTACTTTTTTGCTCTTGAGATCTTTGTTAGGGCAACTGAAGGATAAATTCATTCGAAGAATTCAATCCTGGGAAGAATTTGAGTCAAGGAGCAAAGGAAACAAATGTTCTAAGTGCTGATGGCTGCTTCTGACACAGCAAGATCTCTTCGTAGCTCCAGGCAAATTAGAAAACATGGATCCTGCCTAGGAATATAGCACTTGCAAAGCACAGAATCTTGTTCCCTGAAGTGTCAGTCTAACTGTTTTAATCGGAACTTGACCCAGGCTTCAATAAAAGCTCCTGTTCCTTTTTTTTTTCCCCTTTAGCTCTGCCAGTTCTTTTCAAAAAGGAGCTCAAGGACAAGGAGGCAGAAGAAGGAGCTGCGGTGAAATTCCAGTGTGAGCTGACAAAGGATAATGCGACAGTGGAGTGGAGGAAAGGCACAATGGAGCTCTTCCCGTGTGCCAAATATGAAATTAAATTAAGTGGTCGCACAGCTGAACTCGTGATTCATAACATAGAACCAGAAGATGCCTCTGATTACACATGTGATACAGGAGACCAGCAGAGCACAGCAGTCCTCAAAGTGAATGGTTAGCATTGCATCAGCATGAAAGAGAGGATAAAAGGGATTTGTGAAATTGTGTGAATAATGTTCTTTCATTCATTGGTGAATAAAACATCCCAAACATTAAGATAAAGAGGAAAGCAGGTGCCCAGTCATAAACCAGAATACAGAACCGTGGATCTTATGGGACAGGATTTATAGACGAGATATTTAAAGCACAGGGAACAGTGTGTTGGCCCCTTCCTGTGGCACTCACAAAAGCAAGAAATTGTGCATCATGGAGATTTTTAAATTCTAATAGATCTTTATTTTTGGCACTTCACATTCATTTCTGACTCAGCTGAACCAATTACTAATCATAAGTCATTTACAAAAGCATTTTAAAAATTTACTATTTTCAATTTGAAGATCCTGAGAACACTGCTTTTAAACAAACAAGGAATAATGCCTGTGGTTAACCACCCTCTGTGAAATGCTTGTGGTCATCTCAAACCATTGGGTGAAACTTGTGGCTTTAATCTAAGCCACAACCTTTCAAACTTCATCCTCTTGGCTGAACTTGACCCTCAAAGCAGCCACTGGGTCAAACAGAAGTGAAAGAGCCCTGTGTTTGCTTTACATGTATCACAATAAGGTTTAGACAGAAGAACCACAAGCATTGTGGTTCTTCTGTTTCACAACTGCTCACACACACACACATACTATGGATATTCCCTTCTTGTTTCCATCAGTGACAAGCTGTTGTCTCAGCTAGTCCATGCTCTGCTTAAATAAATGGAGTCCGTTTGTTTGTGCATCATCTGGAAGGACTTTCTGGTGGTGGTGTAAGGTCTTGAAAAGCCAGCAGAGAAATCAGAAATGTGTTTAAAGCTTTACATCATTTACAATATTGGCAGTCATGAGTATTTCTGTAAAAATTAACAGATTTACACTGTTGCAGTTTCCAATATCCAGAGCAGATGTACAAAAGGTGTAATGTGGTTGCTCTTGACTTTATGGGAAACAAATATTTGGGGGAAACTTTCTGATCCTCTCCTTGTCTGGATAGAGATAATATAGTTCTGTTTATAGAGAAAACCAGGTTGTTATTATTATATAACCAAATTTGTTCTGCAGCATCAGACCCCAGGTGCCTTGTGCTGAGTTGTGCAGACCTGGCATTCAAGCTGATGGATCGTGAGTTAACTGTTTTTCACTTTGCAGCCATCAAACCCCGGCTGAAGCAGCAGCTGAAGAATGAAGAAGTGGAAGTGGGGGGAACGGCCAGGCTGCGCTGCGAGATTTCCATTAGCAAAGCAGAAGTGGAGTGGAGGAAAGATGGAGTCGTCCTTCACTCGAGCTCCAAGTACGAGATGTGGCAGGACGGCACCCTCCGCGAGCTGCGTGTTCACCACCTGGAGCCTAGCGATGCTGGAGAGTATTCCTGCAAGGCTGGAGATGAGACCAGCTCCGCAAAGCTGACCGTGAAAGGCAAGACCTGTTTATTGGGGGCAAGGGGATTTTCATTTTGGGATGTTAAGGTTTTGCAACGTAATTCTTACTCTTGTGATAAACACAGAGCATAGGAAGGGTATAATTCAAAAAATCTTACGGTCAATGAATGCACCGAAGCAGAGATTCACTTGGAGGACAGGAGAGGACAAGGCAGCTGTAATTTGTGACTCATGGCTTGAAATATTTGCTTGACATCATACGCATGTGAGTGAACAGATGGTCCGTCCCCAGCTTCCAGTCACATGGCAGCTGCATCTGGCCTTCACATCGTGGCAGACAGAGCTTGCTTTTAGGTTGGCCCGCTAGCGTGGAACAATCACCCCTAGCATCTCTACAGGCTGCTCGGTGGTGTAGATACTCTATACATTATGCCCAGCTGTGCCATTTTTCATGCAGATGGTGACCTCAGCTGTATGAGTATGTTCTGTGTTTGCTCAGATGAAGATTGCGCCGCTCCTCCTCCGGTGTGCCCCACCAGATTCGGGGTACAGACAGCTTTTACCCCTTGCAGGCTGGCTGCGTGATCTTTGCACAGGTCTGCAGGTGCCCAGCTGTCTTAGAAACAGGACTCAAGCAAACTGAAGCGCAAATAAGTGCTCGTGCTAATCCAGTGAGTCTTGCTGAGAGCACAGAGCCAGCCAGATCCCCAGCCAGTTCGGAGCGCCAGCAATGTGTGCCAAGTGTATGCAATTCTCTTTGCAAAAAGACAGTAGAAGGGATCAGGTTTTAATGTTATTCTTTGAAGATACATAAGTGCAAATGTAACGTTTCAAAATCCTGAATTCTGGCATTTAGAGTTCACACCTTATTCACCCAATTACATTATCAAACACATACTTAAAAAATAAATAAATAATCAATGCTCAATGGATCTCTGAGAAAGGGCAAGGAATAAAACCACTAACCCAAAGATTTTGGCCGTGTTACCAAGTATGCTGAAAGCAGTGAACTAGTAGCATTCAAAATATGATTTGAGAAGCTGTGATACTTCCATCCTTGGAGGTGCTTAAAGCTCAACTGGACAAGGTGCTGAGTAACCTGCTGTAAACTGGCCAACTGTCCCTGCTTTGAGCATTGGTTGGACCAGATGACCTCCAGAAGTCTCCTCCAGCCTATAATATTCACTATTTTTGTGTTTTGATCCATGTTTTTCCTTTCGTGGCTTGACTACTAATGGACTGTTTGCAGAGCCCGACGTGACCATCGTGAGTGGCCTAAAGGACATGGTGGTGTTCGAAGGGGACGATGTCACCTTTCGGTGCCAGGTTTCTCATGAAAACGCAAGGGACGTTGAATGGAGGCTACAAGATGTTACTCTGCAAAATAATGAAATGAATGAGATCTCAGTGGAGAAAGGAAAGATCCACACCCTGACGTTAAGGAAGGTGACTGAGCAGGACATTGGCACCATCGCTTTCCGAGTGGGACCCTACATATCGACGGCAGAGCTCACAGTAAAAGGTAAAGGTTCTCTGTGATGTGGCAAAGGAACAGGATGGGGGGAGAACAGGTGACGTTTTCTTATGCTAATATGAAATTCAAGGCCATAATTCACCCCTTGTTAGCTCACCTTAGTAGGGTGCTTGTGCTCCAGAGTGTATAGGATGTACATATTGTGGTCTTATATATTGTCATCCCTATGGATAGACAGTGAATATGCCACTGGTGTCCTGAAGCTAGCTGGTTTCTGGAGAAATTATTGGGGTAGCCCCAGTAGTGGATTGACAGATCTGTATTTTTATTGCTTCTTTTTTCCCTTTTCTTTTTCTTCTTTGGGGTCTTTCTTTCTCTAAACACTGTTTTGCAGAAATTCTCAGTCAAATATCCATCTCCTTCCCTCCTTGAATCTGTTGGTCAAAGTCCCCATCCCACCTACAGTTAAAACATCTGTAAAGCTTTTCATTAGTACTTCAGTAACTTCAACAACTATTTGTGAGTCGGTTTAATCCAAAATCCATTCACTTGTTTTAACTCCTCAAGGTATAATCATAGAGTCATAGAATTGTCTGGGTTGGAAGGGACCTTTCAGATCATCGAGTCCAACCATCAACCTAACAGTGACAAAAATCATCACTAAACCATATCACTGATCACTGCATCTACCTGTCTTTTAAATACCTCTAGGGATGACAATTGCACCACTTCCCTGGGCAACCCGTTCCAATGCTTAATAACCCTTTCAGTGTAAAAATTTTTCTTAATATCTAATCTAAACCTCCCCTGGCACAACTTGAGAAGTATATATTTTTTTAAAATTATTAACTGTTCAACTGTGGCCCTAACACTGCAGGGAAACAAGATGAAGATGATTGTAAGTGCCTTTGCTGTGTTTGTTATTTCAGTGCCACCTCCAGTCTTTAAGGAGAAATTACAGAGCACAGAAGTGCAGGAGGAAGAAACAGCCATCCTCCGCTGCGAGGTCTCCCAGCCTAATGCTGCGGTCAAGTGGAAGAAGGGCACTCAGGTGATTTCTTCAAGCTCCAAGTATGAAATCAGGCAGGAGGGAACCATCCATACTTTAAAGATTTATCACCTAAAACCAGAAGACTCTGGCAAATACACCTGTGATAATGGAAATGAACAAACCACTGCCACGTTAACTGTTAAAGGTAGGTTCATTTATTTTCTTTTTAAGATGAGAAACTTGTTCCACTTCCTTAGCTTAGTTCTAGCAAGAGGGTGCTCTCTACTGTCCTTGACTTCAGATGTACTTTGCTGGTATGAACCATGCTGAGCTTTTTGTTTTCAGAAGTTATGTTAAGTCCTGTGGTGTCCTGAGCAATGAACATGGAGGGATCTGAGTGCAGCAACTGCTTCCACAATTCTAGACCAGGCACAATGGGATGCCTTCACTGCAAATGCAACTGTAAAAAAGCCATTCTCCAACTGTCCCACATAATACACCCTCCAGTCCTACAATACTTGCAAGAACCTTCAGGTTTATCTCCTTTTATACATATCTGCCACCTGGTCCCTGTGAATTCACTCTGATTTCTGGAACCCCATCTCCTTCCCTTGTAAATGTCAATTCAGCCATAACTGTGGAGCCACCAGAGGTTCTTCTAGGGAACTGGATTTGAGGAACTAAGCTTCTACATGTGATGCGTTGTCAACCCACCAAAACTCCATCTTGGTCCATCAGTGATACACATCAGTGCAGAAACTTCCAGAGTTCATCTCTCTCCTAGGTCCAGTTTTCAAGTGAGGGGGACTGTATAATGAAGTTTCTCCATGCACCCTCCCTAATATCCAAGAATTTAGGTATCAAGTGTAGGTTTTTAATTTGTAGCTTTGGTACCTATTTGGAGGTACATGCACTAAGATGCTTAAGAGTCCAAGTCCATGACCTCTTCTGTGTAAGAAGGAACATGTTCCCTGAGAAGCTCAGTGTGTGCAGTGACTCTTGGGGACTGCAGAGTCCTTAGTGCTTCTGGAAATCCAGCTCTTCCTGTCATTCCTTGTTTGGATTTTAAAGTAATTTTGGAATTGCATTTTAACCAAATTTGGAATGACGCCACAGTTTCACCAAACACAAGATTTGGTGACAGTCAGCAATAAAATTTAACTTTTTTCCTCTGATCTATTTTGGTTCAGCTTTGCCAGTAATCTTCACACAACCACTTCAGAACCAGCAAGCAGAAGAAGGCGGCACCATCACTTTGAGCTGTGAAATCTCCAAACCAAATGCCACTGTGCAGTGGAAGAAGGCCGGGACAGTGCTGCGACCAAGTGATAAATACAAGATGCATCAAACTGGATCCCGGGCTGAGCTGACAATTCGCAACCTGAGTGGAGCTGATGCTGGGGAATACACGTGTGACACAGGAGACCAGCAAACCACTGCAGCTGTGCTGGTGAAAGGTGGGGATTTGCATGGGGAAGAGCTGAGCAGTGCCTGGGGCATCAGGGACACAGGATTAATTAATTTGACAGCTAGGCATTGTCCTGTACCCAAATTGAATCATGGGGATCTCAGAGACAAGAGGGGTTTCAGAGGGATAACAACTGGGTCAATTATCTCTATGGAATCAGAAATGGGTCTTTAGTCAATGATTTTGTTGTTTAATGTAAACATCACCCACTAAAACGTGTTGACAACGTTTTCAAAATACATAGTTTGCATTATAAAGATATATTATATATTTATTACATACACAATATATCTAACATGCATATTTTATATACTGTCATATATATGTGCATAATATATGCACACATACATAAATTATGCATGTGTAAGAATGTAAGATGCTACTACGTGCCCAAGTATCTACATTTCCATGTGTTTAGTGCCTTGGGGTAGTTCCTTCAAAGAATACAGTACTGTCAAGAAAGAGCATAACAAAATGTTTAACCCAGGAAGCATCACCTGAAAGTAGATATCAAACTCTGTTGACCTTTCCATAAAGAACCAGAAGCCACCATAGTGGAGAAGCTGAAGGATATCACGTCGTACGAAGGAGAAGACGCAGTGTTTGAATGCAGGCTGTCCCGGGAAACAACTCAGGATGCCCAATGGTTCCTGGGGGATGTTCCTCTGCAATCCAATGAAATGAATGAGATTAGAGTCCAAGGGACGCATCACACTTTGATCCTGAGGAAGGTGACACTGGAAGACTGTGGGTCCATCAGTTTCAAAGTGGGGCAGCATACCTCAACGGCACAGCTGACCGTCAAAGGTGAGCCACTTCCTAGCAAGAGGGATTGAGGAGGTACTACTAAGCTTTGCTTTAGCTTCTGGACAGGTGTATTTGGGAGGAGGGGGCCCTGGAAATTTTGGGAGCTTCTACTAATGTAATTTAGCCATTTAAGAATTAGATATGTACACCTGAGCTAGTCATTTCGGTCCTTTATCATCCATGGAGTGAAGCAAACACTCTTTGAAGACTGTCCAACTTATCCTGAAATAAGCAGCTAAGAAATACCAGAATCTATGCTGAAGAATGTCAAGAATATGCTTTGAATTAATCTCCTACTTAGGATGTTTTAAAATTGTATTTACTCCAAAAATTGTCTGAAAACACCTTTCCATTACGTTATGTAGAATGATTTTTAAAGATAGGTCACATCAATACCTTATCTTATTTGTTCCTCTTTGATGTGGTTCAAAATGTAACTATAGGCTCCCAGTTCTGATCTGGGGCAATGCTGGATTAGGTGGTTGCAGCAGTGATGGTACCTTCTTCTCCACAGTTGCTCCAGTCACCTTTGTAAAGGCGCTCCACAACTTGGAGCTGCAGGAGGGTGGCACAGCTCACTTGTCCTGTGAGGTGTCCAAGCCCGATGTCCCGGTGGAGTGGAGGAAAGGCACATCTGTGATCCGCTCAAGCCAGAAGTTCAACATCAAGCAGGAGGGAAACGTTCACACACTGGTTATTCACGATTTGAACCGTGCGGACTCAGGGGAGTATAGCTGTCACGCAGCTGATGGGAAGACCACTGCCAGACTGGAGGTTAAAGGTATGATCTCCTCTTTGTTTAGCAGGGGGGGCTGGACTTAGATGATCTCCAGAGGTCCCTTCCAACCCCATATCATTCTGTGATTCTGTGGTTTTTTGGACCTCTCTAGTAGAAGGCAGACATTGAGGTAGTGAAGGAAGTGCCACCAAATTTTTCAGGGAGATGGATCACAGGAAGTATAAGGAGAGACTGGGTTTGTTCAGGGGAAAAGACAGTTGAGTGGGGACCTCATTTTTGTCTGCAGCTTCCTAATGGGGATCTACAGAGGAGAAAGAGAGACAGACTTTCCTTGGGGTTCTCAGTAGGCAGATGCGAGGCAGCAAGTGCAAGCTGCACCAAAAGAGATTCAGATTAGGGAAAAAACAACCTTTCACAATGAAGCGGTGCTCAGACATTGGAACTGGGACCCAGAGGGGTGGAGGAATCTCCATCCATGGAGGATCTCCAGAGGTTCCTTCAGTCTTAATTATTCTGTAATTGATCC
The DNA here is from genome assembly GCF_001431845.1 of Calidris pugnax. NCBI lineage: Eukaryota > Metazoa > Chordata > Aves > Charadriiformes > Scolopacidae > Calidris > Calidris pugnax. The sequence continues at coordinate 1,957,047 of NW_015090864.1, forward strand.
CTGGCTGCGTGACCTGAAGTCTCAGGTTTGCAGGTGTATATTCTTTGAGTATTTTTATCCTATTCTGTGGTTTTATTTCGGGGATGAATCACGGAACAGTTGGAGTTGGAAAGGACCTAAAAGTTCATCTAGTTCCAACCCCTCTGCCATGTGCAGGGACACCTCCCACTAGACCAGGTTCCTCAAAGCCCCATCCAGCCTGGTCTTGAAACCTTCCAGGGATGGAGCATCCACAGCTTCTTTTGTGCAACCTGTTCCAGTGTCTCACCACCTTCACAATGAAAAAATACCTGGGTTTCATAAATTATTACTCGAAGTCAGTTGGCAATTCTTTGTGAGAAGAAGTCTAGGATACAGGAAAAGAAATGCAGCTCCCATGGAACTGAAATTTTTCCTGATGGTTAACTCCAGTCCCTTCTCCTCCTCTGTCTGACTTAGACCTTGGTGTGTCTGCCCCTGTCTCCTTAGGTAAATGCAGCCAGAATTGTGTATGAACATCATGAACAGCATTATCAGTACCTTAAAAATAAAATATTCCTCCATTTTTCTATTTTTGCTTCACCCATTTTTTTTTTTCTCATTGCACCATTCTCCCTTCCAAGCCCTGCCCGTGCTCTTCAAGCACTGGCTGAAGAACGAGGAGGTGGAGGAAGGGCGCACGGTCGTGCTGCACTGCGAGCTGACGAGACCCGGCGCGCCCGTGGAGTGGAGGAAAGGAGATACAGTGCTGCAGTCCTGTGACAAGTATGAGATCCGGCAAGAGGGGACACGCGTTGAGCTCTTCATCTACGATGCTGAGGCTCAGGACGCTGGCGATTACACGTGCGATTCAGGGGACCAGCAGACCACCGCGTCCTTGCAAGTCAAAGGTAGGAGAAGCCTTCCTTGGAGGCGGAGGAGTTATGGCTGTGGCTGTCCTCTGTAGAGGTGATATGGATGTTTTACCACTGAATTATCATTAACACTCTGAGTTACAGCTGCAGAAAAGGGTCTGACCTGCAATCTGTGCTTCAAAAAGAATTTGTTGCCTTTTAAACCCAATTTCTGCAGTTGCAATTTTGATCTCACTGTGAGAGAGTTGGGAACAAAACTGCTCTCCATTTGCTGCTGCTACTGGAGAGTGTGTCCAAAAGTAGTTAGAAAATTCACCTGTGGCCTGAAAAAAAAAAAGATACTGGACTATTTCATCATACCTAGAATAGGCCCACTTTAAATTGAGTCATTTTACCTGTTTGTGCCTGAGCAGCCCAAGAATTGTGTCTCTGTGCCTTTTTCTAGTGGCTACGTTTTGGGATTTTATAGTTTTATTTGTTTTATACCGAGTGCTGTGTCTTTTGAGCAACAAGATCATGCTTTTAGATCCCCAGTTTAGCCCCCATAACCAGCATTCAGCTCAGAGTGTGTGGTTTCAGTGATTAAATGTCCAAATGTTGTGATTTGAACTCTTAACTGCTTATACTGTGGGTACGCCCACGTGAAGCCCTTTGGAGGTCCCATGACCTACAGCAATCCCTGATGGAGCAGCAGTGGACACCCCCACTGTACCAGCAGCTGACCCCCAATGACCAGCTATGGCACACCTCAAAGTCCTGTTCTGGGCTTGGCGTTGCCAGCAGGCAAGTTGTGGTTCAGGAAGAGGGGAACCATCAAGCTGGAGAAGTTGCAAGCCAGCTTCTCTTGCCTGAAGAAGAGAAGAATGAGAGGGGATCTCAGCAATGTTTATCATTATCTAAGAGGCGGGTATCAAGAGGATGGGGTCAAACTCTTCTCAGTGGTACCCGGTGACAGATCAAGGGGCAACAAACACAAGCTTGAATGCAGGAAGTTCCATCTCAACGTGAGGAAAAAAATTCTTTCCTGTGAGGGTGCCAGAGTTCTGGAAGAGGCTGCCCGGAGAGGTGGTGGAGTCTCCTTCTCTGCAGATATTCAAAACCCACCTGGAAGTGTTCTTGTGCAACCTGCTCTGGGTGACCCTGCTTTGGCAGAGGGGTTGGACTTAGAGGATCTCTGAAGGCCCCTTCCAACCCCTGCCACTCTGTGATTCTCACCTCTGAGGACTGTCACTGACACAGTTGCTTCTCCACTGCAGTACTACCCGTGCTGTTTAAAGAAGAGCTGAAAAATGTAGAATCTGAAGAAGGGGGAACGGCTGTCCTGCACTGTGAGATCTCCAAGCCGGATGCCCCCGTTGAGTGGAGAAAAGGAGGGGTGGTCATTCAACCCAGTGACAAGTATGAGATGAAGCTGAAAGGCAGTATTGCTGAACTGATCATCCACGGTGTAGAGCCTGATGACTGTGGGGATTATACCTGTAGCACCGGCTACGAGATCACCACAGGTTCTGTGTATGTGCAAGGTAAGGTGAAACGTGGTGGAAAAGCTCTGGTTTTGCTGCCTGGATTTCTTGTTCCGAAATCTTTGACAGTAACTGGCCAAAATTGTCTCAGATGCAAACAGTTGAAAGTCCATTCATTTCTTTCCTGATTTCAGTGAAGATAGAAACGTTTGCATCCAGGCTGAGGTTGGACCAATGTTTTTAAATTAAGGTCATTTAAAGTGCTGATCATATTGCGTACCATAGCAGATGGTCATAGATGCTGAAAAACTATTTGCTTCAAGCAATGGTCTTAAAAAAAGTATGAAATTCTTGTTATTACTAATTACACTTTCTATCATTGATATTCTTCTTAATCTTTTAAAGCACTGTAAGCAAACTTAAAAAAAGTATGTAATTCTTGTTATTACTAATTACAGCTTCTATCGTTGATATTTTTCTTAATCTTTTAAAGCACTGTAAGCAAACATTTAAATCTTGAGCTACCTCTCTGCCTCCCACCTCATAAAACATCAGTGCAGATGGTTGAAAAACATGGGAGAACCAGTCATGACCTGGTCATGGAGGAGACTTTCCTCCCAATGAGACAGTTTGAAGACACACACACACTGCACTTTCGAGCAAGTGAAGGACGGAAGGTGGTTTCTAAATCCCTTACAGAAAAATTTAAGTTCTTTTTTCTCTGGAACAGCATTACAAGTTTAACTCTACTGGACAACTTGCAGTGTTGCTTTGGGCTAGTTCTGCAGGAAGCGACGTGTATATGTTTATGCTCTTGTTTTCCTTTGGCACCTTCTCTTGCTCTGTTATACAGAAGAAGCAGCAGTCATAGTTTCTGGTTTAAAGAACACAGACGTCTTTGTGGGTGAGTCAGCCACGTTCACCTGTGAGCTCTCCTACCCGGGCGTGAAGAACGTGCAGTGGTGGCTCGATGGATCTCCCCTTCACAACAACTTTGTGACTGAAATCTCTGAGCAGGATGGGATGATTCACACTTTAACCCTAAATGACGTGGCGTGCCATGACTCAGGCACAGTCACCTTCAGAGCTGGGTCCCTTATATCTTCAGCTAAATTATTAGTCAAAGGTATTTCATTGTTAGAAAGAAACACACGGCCACCTCTGGACTTGCTCAGTGCGCTAGTGCTTCTGCCTTCTGGGCTACCCTTACTAAATCCCTTCACTCTTCCTCTGTGTCCTGCAACCCTCCACTTCTGCAAGTCACCCATACTCACATCAGAAGCCTTCTAGGTACAACCACATTGATATTTTAATATTTTTTTTTGAGTGGTTCTGGTGAGGAAGGGTTGCAGGGTCAGGGCTGCTGACATCTGAGTAGAGCTGAATATAAACCACTGTGGTAGCACCTGACTTTTTTATCACTCCTTCAACTGTTTTTATAATACCACAAAATATTATGTAGCTGGAAAATCACAAAATTACCACTGTGCTGCTCCTTGTCAAGGCTACTGGCACCAAGCTAGTATATTCCCAACACAAGACTTTGGACTATTTTATTGTTGGCTCCAGAGCTTCTCCTGGAAACCAAAGGGTATGTGACATTGGGGTAACACAGTGACAAAATGACCCTTGTTTGTTGACTGTCAGAATAGTAACTGTCATCATTGCACTAGAAAAATCTTTGGGGTCTCTTGAATAAATATTTTTCTCATTTGGTGGGTTGCAGGGTCAGGGCTGCTGACATCTGAGTAGAGCTGAATATAAACCACTGTGGTAGCACCTGATTTTTATATCACTTCTTCAACTGTTTTTATAATACCACAAAATATTATGTAGCTGGAAAATCACAAAATTACCACTGTGCTGCTCCTTGTCAAGGCTACTGGCACCAAGCTAGTATATTCCCAACACAAGACTTCAGACTATTTTATTGTTGGCTCCAGAGCTTCTCCTGGAAACCAAAGGGTATGTGACATTGGGGTAACACAGTGACAAAATGACCCTTGTTTGTTGACTGTCAGAATAGTAACTGTCATCATTGCACTAGAAAAATCTTTGGGGTCTCTTGAATAAATATTTCTACTCCACCGTAAGGGTAGCCCCAAGCCGCAAATAACACTGAGCTCCAGACTTGATACAAAGCAAGCTCCCTCACATCCAGGCCTTTTATAGCCATTGGGAAAAGCTGTTATTTTTCAGACAAAAGTAACACTTATTCTTTACTTGGAAAAGGGATTTGTATATATGGAGATATAAAGGGTTAAGAGTTCTTTATTAAAATCTACCCCCATGCTATAACTGTCTACCATAACAGGAATGATCCATAATACGGAATTCTAGTCAGTGGTTGATGTCTCCTTCTCTGTATAATGTGTCACTTGTACATTCAGAAAACTTAACTCTCTGCAGAGATAAAACACCAAATCACTACTTCTTAATATCAGAATGATGCAGCAACAACATGGTGTGCAAACCCCACAAAACCCATGTCCATTTGCATCAATTTTGAGTTTCACATATTCAGAGACAGAACCTGGTTCTGAGCTCTCTAGGCAAAGAAATCCAGTGGGCCTAAAACTGAAATTAAAAATAAATATATTGTTAGGTATTCTATTCAAATAAGGGGGTCCTGAGAATTTGTCATTTCACAGAATCACAGCATCCTTGATGTTGGAAGGGACCTCTGGAGATCACCTAGTCCAATCCCACAGCTTGTGTTAGTACATGATGTGTGTGGATATTTTGTGCTTCCATTAAGGCAGGATTTCTTTAATGTGAACCTGAACCACAGCAGTATATGACTATAATTGGATTAGGATAAGAGAGGTATTTAAAAAACACCCCAGTTACACCATGTTCAATAACACTTGACTTAATAGGAAAGTAAAACACTAGTAAAATTCTAACTGTGCTTGTATTAGCAGCCAATTTCACACACTTTATTTTGTCCAGAAATCTAAAAATTGTGTTAGTACACACATGTGTGTGGATATTTTGTGCTTCCATTAAGGCAGGATTTCTTTAATGTGAACCTGAACCACAGCAGTATATGACTATAATTGGATTAGGATAAGAGAGGTATTTAAAAAACACCCCAGTTACACCATGTTCAATAACACTTGACTTAATAGGAAAGTAAAACACTAGTAAAATTCTAACTGTGCTTGTATTAGCTGCCAATTTCACACACTTTATTTTGTCCAGAAATCTAAAATAGATCTGTTTTCAAACAAGGCATATTTTGGTCTGTCTAGCTATCCATGGCTTGTTCTTCATCAAGGAACAAGTTGTGCCATGTGCCCCATTCTCCTGGCGTAAGGTGTGCTTGTAACTGGATATATTCTATAGTATACATATATATTTTCTATAATAACTGAGATCTCATGACAGTTTTTCTTGTTGGGCTTTCACAATATCATTGCCCTACAACTGTGTTCATTCAGTGGCCCAGCCTGGTGGTATCTTCATGTACGGGTGGGGGGAAAATGGAAAAGGTTAGAGGAGCTGCTGCCGCCTTCTGATCCCCTTGGGCAGGGTAAGAATTGCAGGCCCCAGAGTACAAATTGGCTCCTAAATCCCAAGGAGCTTTCTGCCATTCTGCGTGGGTGAATAAGGCCACCAAGGTCTGAGTCTAGCAGTGGCAGAGCCGTGGGGCAGTGGAACCAGGACACCTTCCTTCTCTAACACCACAGGTGATGTTTGCTGTGAGGAACATGTCTGCATCTTATGAAAGGAGATGGTGGTGTACTCTCCAGCTGCACAGATACCTTCTTGCTTCCTCAGTCCTCATGTAACCAAAACATCTCTATGACCTGCCATTGATGTCTCCTATCTATGAACACACAAGCAGATGCACAGATTGGTAGAGGAAACCTTAGAGAGCAGGATTAGGCCCTGCAATAAGGTTCCAAAAGACATTTGCAAAACTATTTGCTTCCAAGAGCTGCTAGAAGTATCTCAAGTCCTCAACCTGATGCACCATTTTCAAGAGGAGCATTCCAGACAGAGGTCCAGTGTAGTTTATTCTGGCTGGCTTGTAATCAGATCAACTGTTTTAAAGATAAGGACGTATATAAGCTTTCTCTGACTGTCATCTTTTTATGTTACACTGTAGCCCTCGCAGTTTTGGGGGGAAGTTGACATAGTTCTGCTGAGAAGGATGTTGCAGAGAGACTTCCATCTTCAGAATTCATTGAGATTTTTCTTTTAAACATGTATATTGCAGTTGTGTGTGGGTGGTCCAATTTGACATCTCAGGAGGAACTCCTTGGCTGCTTTGGAAGCTCACAATATTTTGAGGTTACATATATTCTGGGCTGCATCAAAAGGAGCATGACCAGCAGGGTGAGGGAGGTGATTCTTCCCCTCTACTCCACCTGGAGCACTGTGGCCAACTCTGGAGTTCTCAACATAAGAAGGACATGGATGCATTGTAGCTGGTACAGAGGAGGGTCATGGAGATGATCAGAAAGCTGGAGAACCTCTCCTGTGAAGACAGGCTGAGAGAGTTGAGGTTGTTCAGCCTGGAGAAGGCTCCGGGGAAACCTTATTGGCAGCCTTTCAGTACCCAAAGGGGGTCTACAGGAGAGATGGGGAGAGACCTTTTATCAGGGAATGTATGATAGCATTAAGGGATAATGGTTTTAAACTGAAAGAGGGGAGATTTAGACTAGATCTCAGGAAGAAATTCTTTGCTGTGAGGGTGGTGAGACCCTGGAACAGGTTGTCCAGAGAAGTTGTGGCTGCCCCATCCCTGGAAGTGTTCAAGGCCAGGTTGGATGGAACTTTGAGCAACCTGGTCTGGTGGGAGGTGTCCCTGGCCAGGGCAGAAGGGTTGGAACTCGATGATCTTTAAGGTCCCTTCCAACCTAAACCATTGTATGATTTCTTTCCAATAAGTGGTTGTAGTTTGCTCATACAAGAAGCCTCCAGTAGAGTTTGTGGTATTTTCCTATGGCTATGTGAGGTTGAGAGTTACAGGAAACCCCTCAGAGCAGCCCGTCCATTGCAGTCCTCTGTCTCACACTTGTGTTCCTTCCACATTATGGGAAGCAGAAGCGTTTTGTATCCAGTGCTTCCTAGTCTAGTGGATGTCAGCAATGCTGGGAGAAAAACTAAGCCTGGAGGGAACCCCAGGAGATGTTCTGCGTGGAAGCTAATGTTCAGGACTGTTAAAGCACAAGCCTTAATTGCTGGTGGCCCATTTTCCAGTGTGATAGTATTAGCAGCCAATTTCACACACTTTATTTTGTCCAGAAATCTAAAAACAGATCTGTTTTCAAACTAGGCATATTTCGGTCTGTCTAGCTATCCATGGCTTGTTCTTCATCAAGGAACAAGTTGTGCCATGTGCCCCATTCTCCTGGCGTAAGGTGTGCTTGTAACTGGATATATTCTATAGTATACATATATATTTTCTATAATAACTGAGATCTCATGACAGTTTTTCTTGTTGGGCTTTCACAATATCATTGCCCTACAACTGTGTTCATTCAGTGGCCCAGCCTGGTGGTATCTTCATGTACGGGTGGGGGGAAAATGGAAAAGGTTAGAGGAGCTGCTGCCGCCTTCTGATCCCCTTGGGCAGGGTAAGAATTGCAGGCCCCAGAGTACAAATTGGCTCCTAAATCCCAAGGAGCTTTCTGCCATTCTGCGTGGGTGAATAAGGCCACCACGGTCTGAATCTAGCAGTGGCAGAGCCATGGGGCAGTGGAACCAGGACACCTTCCTTCTCTAACACCACAGGTGATGTTTGCTGTGAGGAACATGTCTGCATCTTATGAAAGGAGATGGTGGTGTACTCTCCAGCTGCACAGATACCTTCTTGCTTCCTCAGTCCTCATGTAACCAAAACATCTCTATGACCTGCCATTGATGTCTCCTATCTATGAACACACAAGCAGATGCACAGATTGGTAGAGGAAACCTTAGAGAGCAGGATCAGGCCCAGCAACAAGTGTCCAAAAGACATTTGCAAAACTATTTGCTTCCAGGAGCTGCTAGAAGTATCTCAAATCCTCAACATGATGCACCATTTTCAAGAGGAGCATTCCAGACAGAGGTCCAGTGTAGTTTATTCTGGCTGGCTTGTGATCAGATCAACTGTTTTAAAGATAAGGACATATATAACCTTTCTCTGACTGTCATCTTTTTATGTTCCACTGTAGCCCTAGCAATTTTGAGGGGAAGATGACATAGTTCTGCTGAGAAGGATGTTGCAGTCCAGGAGCTGCTAGAAGTATCTCAAATCCTCAACATGATGCACCATTTTCAAGAGGAGCATTCCAGACAGAGGTCCAGTGTAGTTTATTCTGGCTGGCTTGTGATCAGATCAACTGTTTTAAAGATAAGGACATATATAACCTTTCTCTGACTGTCATCTTTTTATGTTCCACTGTAGCCCTAGCAATTTTGAGGGGAAGATGACATAGTTCTGCTGAGAAGGATGTTGCAGAGAGACTTCCATTTTCAGACTTCATTGAGATTTTTCTTTTAAACATGTATATTGCAGTTGTGTGTGGGTGGTCCAATTTGACATCTCAGGAGGAACTCCTTGGCTGCTTTGGAAGCTCACAATATTTTGAGGTTACATATATTCTGGGCTGCATCAAAAGGAGCATGACCAGCAGGGTGAGGGAGGTGATTCTTCCCCTCTACTCCACCTGGAGCACTGTGGCCAACTCTGGAGTTCTCAACATAAGAAGGACATGGATGCATTGTAGCGCCAACTCTGGAGTTCCCAACATAAGAAGGACATGGACCTGTTGGAATGAGTACAGAGGAGATGATCAGAAAGCTGGAGAACCTCTCCTGTGAAGACAGGCTGAGAGAGTTGAGGTTGTTCAGCCTGGGGAAGGCTCCGGGGAGACCTTATTGGCAGCCTTTCAGTACCCAAAGAGGGTCTACAGGAGAGATGGGGAGAGACCTTTTATCAGGGAATGTATGATAGCATTAAGGGATAATGGTTTTAAACTGATGTACGATAGCATTAAGGGATAATGGTTTTAAACTGAAAGAGGGGAGATTTAGACTAGATCTCAGGAAGAAATTCTTTGCTGTGAGGGTGGTGAGACCCTGGAACAGGTTGTCCAGAGAAGTTGTGGCTGCCCCATCCCTGGAAGTGTTCAAGGCCAGGTTGGATGGAACTTTGAGCAATCTTTCCAATAAGTGGTTGTAGTTTGCTCATAAAAGGAGCCTCTGGTAGAGTTTGTGGCATTTTCCTATGGCTATGTGAGGTTGAGAGTTACGGGAAACCCCTCAGAGCAGCCCATCCATTGCAGTCCTCTGTCTCACACTTGTGCTCAAGAAGCCTCCAGTAGAGTTTGTGGTATTTTCCTATGGCTATGTGAGGTTGAGAGTTACAGGAAACCCCTCAGAGCAGCCCGTCCATTGCAGTCCTCTGTCTCACACTTGTGCTCCTGCCACATTCTGGGAAGCAGAAGCGTTTTGTATCCAGTGCTTCCTAGTCTAGTGGATGTCAGCAATGCTGGGAGAAAAACTAAGCCTGGAGGGAACCCCAGGAGATGTTCTGCGTGGAAGCTAATGTTCAGGACTGTTAAAGCACAAGCCTTAATTGCTGGTGGCCCATTTTCCGGTGTGATAGTTACATTCTAATGTACCAATTCTGCTTCAATCCTGCTTGATGCTGGCACAAGCACAGACTAAACTGCTAATCCCCAGCGTGCCCAGTCTGCTCCCTGCTTGCACTGTCACTCTGCTTGCTCCCCGCAGGCTCCGTGCTTGTCAAAAATCTCTAAGTTGCCATTTCCATGAGGATCCACTAATGCATGTCCTTCCTGACGTGTTGGTTAACAGATCCAACCATTGAAGTGGTCAGTCCCATGCAGGACATAACTGTTGATGAAGATGGCACAGCAGAGTTCATATGCCAATATTCTAGGCCAGTACACGCCATATGGAAGAAAAATGATCAGGAAATACATGCAGATGGGCAGCGAGTGATTATCGATCAGGACTGGAATGTAAGCATGCTAAAAATTAAACCTACGGTACCAGAAGACACTGGCATCTATTCTTGTGAAGCTGAAGGCATTAAAGTGATGGCTGCACTTGATGTTCAAGGTGAGGTCTTCCACCCAAAAGAGGAAGACTATCATGGGTTCCAAATTAGAGGTGGAAAAATCATGGCAGCATCTCACAATAAGTCACAGATCAGATGAAACCTGCTTTTTGATGTTCACTCCAGTACTGATAACGATGATAAAAGTAGTTGGGAGTTAATGGGGATTGAATAGGAAACTGCAGCATTTCACTGGAGTTTAGTTCTAATTAATGCTCCCTTATTACACCACTTACACATCCTACCTCTTCTACAGTGAACCGCAACCTCAGTGCAATGGGGCATGTCCTGCTGAGCTATTGTGAAGGGACAGGTGTAATGTTGGTCCAAAGAAATAACAAGGATACTTTTTGCTGTTACAGAGTTATTTTTCTGCACATTGTGCCTTAAAACCAGTAGCTAATGGATAGCGTGGAATTTCATTTTATTTTCAGCTAAGCTAAAGTAGTTTGATATTTTACTTATTTCAAATACTGATCATTCAGGAGCTATCTTCTTACTTGTCATCAGCATTTTTGAGAAACAGCAGATAAAAAATTTAAAATAGTCTTAGGATTTTATATTGATGTTTCTTACTTTTTACTGCTTTGTATGAAATTATTCTTTTTGGTCATCAGATTGGATTAGTGTGATCAGCCACAACAGGGGATCTGATTTGATTTCTGAATTTTTGTGTTTTGTTAGGCAATTATGCCTTCTAGTCTTAATCAGGGCTGCGAGTACAGAAGAGCAGGGTATTGTTTATTTTCTACATTGATAATTATTTTCTACATTGATAAGCATTTTCCATTTTAGGGATTTAAGAAGATGTTAATGAACATAATCTAAAAGCATCCCAGAGGAGGCAGGATTTGCAATTGTCTGCCTTTCATAGTTAGGAAACCGGTACTCCAAAAATGCACAAATAAACAGCTTGGATTTGTTTTAACAAAATTATACATTCTCCAAGGGTTTACCAACCCCATCTAGAATTTTTTTAGTAACTCGCATTTCGGGTTTTTTTGCTATTAAATAGATTGTTCAGGGTTTTTTTGATTATTTTTTTTTTGTGATTATTTTTTTCTTAGCATAGTTCCAGCTAACGGTTATAGAGATCTAAACAGGAATGTCTTAGGGCGTTGGTTTATATTATAGATTATGCTGACTGTTGTATGATATTTGTGTAAATTGTATTTACTCAACCATGCATTCCCACTGTTGTGCATGTAATTTGTCCGTGTAGCTGGTCTAACACGAATTACATTCACACGCACCAGCCCACATTTAATTTTGCAGCAGGCTGATTGCTTATTTATGAATGCCAACTGATGCGTGACTCTGCAGGCAAATGGAGTGTGTAGATACGTGCATGTTTCTCACCAAAAAATTCACCCCACACGCATGAGAAAATAAACCTAATACGTTATCACAGAGCTTTTGTAATAATTCAGAAGTTTACTATTAAAAATACCATTAATGCAGATTTTAATTCTTTGTGTGCTGCCTGGAGGCAGAATTGCAAATGTGCTCTTAACTCAGATGACAGTCACTACAGCTTTGTCAGCTACAGTATCCTCTTGCGTTTGCTTTGCATGAAAGATAGCAAGATTTTGTCATGAGCTCTCAGTGGATTCACATCTCCCCAGATACGATGACAATTGCGCTGCCTGGCAGATCTGTGGAAAATGTTTCCTGCTGTGGGACAGAAGGAATTTGATGATACTTTATCATCTTGAGCTATCCCCTCCTATCAGCGATTGACCTGATTCATATAAACACCAACATTTTTTACTTTATTTGTAAAACACAAATTGGGTTTCTGGAGGAAGTCTAGATGAAACGCTAGAGGTTCTAGAGGTTTATCATTATTTTTAAACTATCTCACTGCTTAAAATGTTTTTTGGAGGACCATGAAGATGATCAGAGGGCTGGAACACCTCTGCTATGAGGACAGGCTGAGAGACTCGGGGTTGTTCAGCCTGGAGAAGAGAAGGCTCCGGGGTGACCTTAGAGCTCCTTCCAGTATCTAGAGGGCCCACAAGAAAGCTGGAGAGTGACTTTGTACAAGGGCATGTAGTGATAGGATGAGGGGTAATGGCTTCAAACTGAAAGAGGGAGATTTAGATGAGATCTCAGGAAGAAATTCTTTACTGTGAGGATGGTGAGATGCTGGAACAGGTTGCCCAGAGAAGCTGTGGGTGCTCCATCCCTGGAGGTGTTCATGGCCAGATTGGATGGGGCTTTGAGCAACATGGTCTAGTGCAAGGTGTCCCTGCTCATGGCAGGGACTTTGAAACTTGAAGATCTTCCAACCTAAACAATTCTATGATTCCGTTATTCTTTAAATAAGTTTTGTGTTAGGGCATGGCTGAAATTAACAACAAAATCTACAAGCACATTTTATGACATCCATGTCCTTTCCATCAGCTTTCCAGCAGTGGGAATCATCCAGTGCTCCGAGGCTTGTTAATATTCAGGTAGGCATAGCCAAATAATTAATACTATTCATCATCCTTCTTTGCCAGCCAAGAACAGCATTGTCCAGGGCTTGGAGAATGTGGAAGCCGTGGAAGGAGGGGAAGCCCTGTTTGAATGCTACCTTTCCAAGCCCGAGTGCTACAACTACAACTGGCTGATTGACGATGAGCCTGCCAAAACTACAGAAAACACTGAGATGGTTTACTTTGAGAATGGGCGCCGGCATATTCTGCTGCTGAAGAACCTCACTCCCCAGGACAGCTGCAGGGTGACCTTTATGTGCAGCGATGCAGTGACCTCAGCCTTCCTGACAGTGAAAGGTAACTCAAGCACTCATGCACAGGGAGTCTTAAAATTCTGGTTGGAAAGCACAAATGAACCAGGACAATGATGAGTATGAGAGAGGAAAAGTTGCATTTGTTGCTTGCTTCTTACCTAAATCCTCTTCCTGTGCAATAAATGGCAGATGTTTTACAGTTTCTTCTTCTTCCATATGCCATGACACAGATATGAGCAGCATCAGTTGGCAATGAGATAGTAGCGAATGACTGTCTTAAAATTGTCATTATTCTGAAGAGTTGGGTTGGGTTGGGTTGTGTTTAAAGATACTTCAGCGCTCCAGAGGTGAGAGTTATAGCAGTAACAATACTATCTCTGTGTCCTTGTATTTTATGCTATTACTGGGAGCCTTGAGGGATCGGAATGCCCTTGAGTACAAGAAGTGCCACTCTCAGTCAAGGCATAGTATCTCCATTGTGGTTTTCTGCTACTTGGGAAAGAAAGACATCGATGGGTTGATTTTTGCTCCTGAAAGTTTTGGAAAGTTTCAGTCTCCGATGGTTCCTTCTGTTCTGGTGATATACAAAACCTCCCTTTTCATGATCTCCTTGGTCTCCAAGGTCTGACTGTCCAGAGCTTCACAAAAATATTCACAAAATCTCTTGCCTGTCTTTGTTTCTGTAACTGAGGGCTTGATTACATTTTTTATCTACAGGATGGCGCCTACAGATCTTGCAGCCTCTCACTGATGTGGAAGTGTCTCCAGGGGAGAAAGCTACATTTAGCTGCGTTCTAAGTGAAGCTGTGCCAATTAATGAGGTTGCCTGGTACAGTAATGACATAGAGATCCAGTCAGATGAGGACTGGGAGATACAAGCAGATGGAAACAAATACAAACTTATTCTGAAAAAAGCCCAACCGCATCATTCTGGAGAAGTGACCTTTGCTTCCAGGGAAGCAATTGCATCCGCCAAGTTATCTGTGATAGGTAAGTGTCCGTCGTTCTAGCCCAGTGGCACTTGAAATCTCTCTCACTTGGTACTGAGCTACAACACTGACTTTTCTAATCTCTGTACTGATTCTTTTCTCTTTGCCTTGCGTGTCCCAAGCTAGTGTTCTTAGTCTGAGAAGATGCCACTGGGCAACTTGGTTTTTGACGAGAAACCGTTCACTTCATCAGAAGAAACTTGTATCAGGCTGGCTGATATGATGAATCAGACAATGGTAGAGAAGTTCACCAGCTTTCTTTAGCTGCAGACTTTTGTAAATTGTAACATAGAGTCTAAGGGAAATCAATTTACTCAGAATTCAGCATCACCCTCTGCAAAAGTGGACATGGGAGGGAGCTGAACTAGAGGGCACATGAAAAGATTATCCAGGGCAGCAGAGAACCCTTTGAAATCTGCTAATCTTCTCAAATGTTGGGCAACCAGTTTTCCAGATTAATGACTTACATATCAAAATCTTCATGTGTGTGACATCCATGAAACACATGCCTTGTACTTCAGAGATACAAGAGTTAATAGCTCTTGGAGTACTTCAAAAGCATACAAGATGATAGTTCCCTAGTTTGGTTGTGGGGCAGGTTCGACCAATGATCCGTCAATGTTCACCCAAGGTCTGGTTCCTTCCCACGGTGGGACACTTGGGTCACCCAGCAATGGGCATGCCAGCACAACCCCAGTGATGATTATGGGATAGTTATGATGTCTTTTAGCCTTACACTGTTCTTGAGATGTTCAAGAGTCACTGATTGACCATCCCTGCTTTAAATGATTATAGGTAGTCTGTCTGTCTAATGACTTCTGAGACTTGACTTATTCCAGTCGTTTCCACAAAAAAAATAATTGGGTGTTGATGGATTTAAGACAGGTTTATCTTATTTTAGGGATCTACAGTTTAGAAACTGCAAAATATTATCCTCATAAACTCCTCCTGTTGATGGGTTCTCTGTACGAAATTTGGCTGAAAATAGAGAAAATAAGCTTATATGTTATGTAGAAAGGAATGTTTCTGGTGTCCAGAATTGCAGAACTGTCTGATTACCTTATTTGCCTCTAATTTGTTGGACTGGTACATCATGGCAGGTCATTTCTGTCTTCTAAGCTAAAATGTAAATTAGGTGAGGAACATTTTATGGTGTACTGAGTATGATCATCAGTAGCCAGTCTGGTAGGACACAAGACCATTCCCATTATGTATTTATTTGTTATTGCCTGATGCTGTGACATATATAGCAATTACACAGAAATTGAGTGACTTGCTATTAAATGACTAGAGAGTTACTCTGTAGTCCAACAATAACTTGATTTCCATTAGGACCAGACCTGAAATAAATATGATCAATGCCCAAACATATTTAATTTTTCAGCTAAGTTCCTTGATAATACAGGCAGCAAAGTGTCATCGAAATAAAGATTTATTTTGAGCCAGCTGCAATAAAGTAGCGGGAAAAAAATCACAATATGAGACACTAAGTATGTGAGATGACAGTTGGAAAACGAATAACATTAGCAGTGTAGATCAGGGCAGACAAAGGAAAACTCAGTGGTGCACAGGTATATCTCATGGCAACGAGCATATACCCATCAACTTTACAATAAGGCAAATATTGAATCTATTGAGCTTCCTTTTCATTGCTTGTAGAAGGGTCTTGGTTGTTTCAGTATAAAGCATTACTGCTCATGTCGTACATCACGGGACCTCTGTTGTGCCTTCAGCCCACCCCGATCCACCTGAAGAACCAGAAGTTTTAAGTAAGAACAGCCACTCTGTCACTCTGTCTTGGTACAAGCCGTTGAGCGATGGCGGTTGTGACATCCTAGGCTACAACGTGGAGAGGAAAATCCCAGGTATTGGCTGGCAGTCGTGCAGCAAGGGCATTATTCAAAACACAGAGTTTACAGTGGACAATCTCACCCCAGGTGAACCCTACAGATTCCGCGTCTCGGCTATAAACAAAGTTGGGGCCAGCGAGCCGGTGCACTTCCCTCAGACGGTGAGGCTAGGTGAGAACGGAGAGGTGCCCCCATGGAGGACTGCAAGCTGCTCTAGACCTTGTGTTTCGCATGGCGTGCCTGCTTCACCCATTCCAGGCATCTCCTGGAAGACCGTTTTTCAGTGCTTTGCTGCCAACACAATAGAGGAGAAAGAGCTTGGGAAAATTGTTCTGGGCTGCCGCGAACAAAACCTGCTGCGTTGTTAGTTCTCAACACTTATTTTCTCCAAACTGCATCCAGCTGTCTTGCGGCCTGCATTGCATCAATGCATTGTCTGGTCACCAGGAGTTTCTTTTCTGGTGGAATTAGGATGGAATGAGTCAAAAGGGGCATGTTGGAATGCATTTTGGGTGGGCAGTGTCATCTTCTTCACCCATCTTTCTCTTTTGTTATGTTATTTGCATATCTTGGGGTAACTAAGATCCTGGTACCAATGTGGAGGGTGGGCAGTGTTGTCTTCTTCACCCATCTTTCTCTTTTGTTATATAATTTGCATATCTTTTTCAATAAACCCCACAAAGAAATGGTGGAGGACACAGTTTCTTTGCTGTCTGTTGGTGAAACTTTGGAAGCTTCAGTGGGATGGAGACCCACTCCCTCAGCCTTTCTCTTCTTGCAACTCTTTCTGTGATAGCTGAATGTCCAACAAATTCCTCCAAGTGACAATAATAACAATAAAAAAAAAAATCCTCTTTTTGCAACATAACAACTGCCAGTGTGTCAGCTGGGCACCGATAGCACTGTGTATGTTGACTTGGTCTACAACTAACCCAAAGTGTTTGGGGCAGTGGTCCCTTCACCCCAGTGAAATTTGCAGAGGGGCAGATCATGCTCAAGAGCTGCTGTTTTTGGATACTCCCCTGTGTGCTTTACATGCCAGCCAACATCTCCACATTCAGTTGAGGCCTCCTTCCAAAGTAGAAGAAGACACAGAGATTTTTTTATTTTTAGATTCTTTATGCTTTTTGAGAATTCTTACTCTTCCTAAGCAAATGTAAATATAGAAATTTTCTTTTCTTTTTTTTTTTTTTTTTTACTTTCAAGACTGGGTTTAATTCCCCTTTTAATAATCTCTTCTCTTTTTAAATTCTTTTTATTGTTTCTTTCTTGTCTCTCTTCAGAACTGCTTCACTTATAAACATTAAAATCTTCTACAATCTGTAGGACTGCTTGAATACTGGTGATGGGTAAATGAAGATCAGCAAATATGCAGGAATGTGAAAATGCAACCACTTTTGCATGTGTATATTTAAATGGAGCTGGTTTAACTGCTGGGAGAGCTTGTGAAGTTATTTTGGTGTTACCTTTGGAATTG
Organism: Calidris pugnax; assembly: GCF_001431845.1. Lineage (NCBI taxonomy): Eukaryota > Metazoa > Chordata > Aves > Charadriiformes > Scolopacidae > Calidris > Calidris pugnax. The sequence continues at coordinate 1,974,473 of NW_015090864.1, forward strand.
CAAACTTTGGATGCCGCCAGTCATTTGTTTTTTTCCTTTGGTTGTCTACAACAGCTAAAGAACCTATGGATGACGGATGGGATGTTTGGGTATTTTCTGGAGTGATCTCGAGTGTCTTAAAGTCAAATTATGATATGTTCTTTGTGTTAATTTACCTTTTTTTTTAATTACAGAGCCTCCTGTTACAGTCACTCAACCTTTGGTGGGAGGATCAGTCTCAGAAGGGGAAGTGGCTCGTTTGGAGTGCAAATTATCAAGTGAAATCAAAGAGAGTGTGACATGGTTCAAAGGAAAAGAACAAATACGTGCTGGAGGGAGATACGAGATCCTCTCTGATGGAAAAAAGCAGACACTCATTATTCATGCATTTAAACCTGAAGATCAGGACACATACACCTGCATGGTTTCTCCAGAAGTCAAATCTGTTGCCAGCTTGTGTCTTGAAGGTAAAGAGAGTACGTTCCTGTGATGTTAAATCAGTTCTGTTTATGGACATCCAGGAGCATCTCCACAGCTTGGGCTGGAATTCATTTTCTTTTACAAGCTTGGATAAAAATCCACAAATAATTGTTATCTTCCTGTTCAGTATTGCCCAGTACATTTCCAAATCCCTAACAGCTTTGAACTGCTCAGATAAGATTTTCCTGAGTCAGATATTTAAAGTGTGATATAGTTGTCTTTACGTGGGTTTCTGGTGCCTTTTGAGATGCTTTGGGGTATTCTGCTCAGCCTTCAGCTGCCGCTTCAGAAAGTGAGGGCTCTTTTGTATGTTCTGCTTGGTATCTGCCAGCCCTCTGTCCTAGACATCCCAAATGGCTTTGGGTCATATTGTTTAGGAGGCTGTCTCTGCAGGGAGATTCAGTGGCCGCCACACAGGCATCTAGTGCCATTGAGGCACTTCAGGATATTGCTCCTGGCCTCCAGCTTCTTCAGAGGGACTTGGAGCACTCATAGGTCCTGTGTTGTATGTGAGAGTCACATGTGGATGTCCCAGACAGCCTGGAGCATCTCAAATGGCACTGGGCACTATGTGGAGAAAAGGGGTGAGTCACAACCTTCTGTCCTAGACACATCTTAGCAGGCAGTTGTCTCCTTCTGAGGTGGGAGTGTTAGCTCCCATTATAGCCAGCAGAGATCTATTCAAGACAGTGAAGCCCTGTCTAGCTGTAAAATAGGATGAGCCTGAGTAGCTTTCCAGGCTCCACTGACAGTCTTGGCTTGGTATTCACCAACTGCAATATTTTAAAAGGGCAGAAAATTATTTCTTGGGTTCAAATGTGTGAGGAATTAAAAAAAAAAAAAAAAAGTTGTTTGGAAATGTTTTAATCACAGGATAGTTGAGGTTGCAAAGGTCTTCTGAAGACAGTGTAGTCCAGCCCTCAGCTCAAATTAGGGTCACAGAATCACATGGGGTTGGAAGGGACCGCCGGAGATCAGCTAATCTAATTCCACCTAGAGCAAATAGTCCAAGACCACATCCAGTAATATTAAATTCACATTTTTTCCTCAACAGAATGCTTAGTTAAATGCCACTGATAGCCCTCTACCTGGTCTTTAGAATAACGTTTCCATGTGCTTTCTCAGAGCTTAGTCACAGACTTGTAAAATCTTATCAATTTAATTCTCCTCAGTTCCAACAGTGACAATGCTAAAAGAGATCGCCAGAGAAGCACCTCCTGCAAGACCATCAGAAGAGCTGGTGGATGGCCAAGTGCAGCCCAGCTTGCCCCCTGAGGCTGCTCAGGAGGGAGACCTTCATCTCCTGTGGGAAGCCCTGGCCAAGAAACGCCGGATGAGCCGGGAGCCCACCTTGGATTCCATCAGCGAGGTGCCTGAAGAGGACGAGAAGCTTCAGAAGTTGAGGAAGGAGGAAGCAGAGATGTCTCACTATTACTCAGAGGAGTACTCCACATGTGATGAGCTGGCTAGGACAGGAGAAGCAGATTTCTCTTTCACAAGCTCAGATGATGAGTCTAGAGCTGGGACTCCTTCACTGGTGAACTACCTCAAGAAAGCTGGGAAGACAAGTGTCAGTGTTACTAGCAAGGTTCAGTCCATCTCCACAGGCAAATTATGGAAACAGTGGGAGAAATCCAGTGTAGAGACTGTTGTGTCGGCCTCAGCTGCTCAGCCAGTGGAACCAGAAATGCCAGATTTAGATGATCCTTCTATGAACAAGGCCGCCGTGAAGATCCAGGCTGCTTTCAAAGGCTACAAAGTCAGGAAAGAGATCAAGCAACAAGAGTGCCCAGTGTTTACTGAGACCTTCAAAGACTTCTCTGGTGAGCCTGGAAGCACTCTCCATCTTGAATGTGTGGCCCACAGCAAAACTGACATGAAAGTCCGTTGGCTGAAAGACGGGGAAGAGCTTTCAGATGGTCGCTATTATCACATAGACAATTACAGTGACGGAACCTGCTCTTTGATTATCACTGGCCTGGACAGGAAAGATGCTGGTAAATACACCTGTGAGGCATCCAATAAATTTGGCAAGGTTTCACACAGTGCTAAGGTGGTCATTGGCACTCAGGAACCTCAAGTTCTTCGTAAGGAGAAGCAGGTCAAACCAAGCACTGACAGTGAGACAGAGAGCTCATCTGGGAGTGAACTGGATGATGCTTTCCGAAAAGCAGGAAGGAGACTTCATAGACTCTTCAGGGCCAAGATCTCAACAGAGATATCTGATGTGGAGGAAGAGCTCTTTGTCAGTGCAGATGAAGGAGACATAGAGGTGGTCGACCATCAGACATATCGTGAGGATGACCAGTACATCTACATCAAGTTTGAAATCTTGTCTGAGGCGAAAACTGCTGCCACTCGATTCAGAGAGATGTTTGGTGCTCTGGGAATTCCCGTGGAGATTGACATTTTGGAACAAGGCCCTAAAAAAATTGAATTGCGTATTGGGAAAGCAACACCACCCACCCATGGGAAGTTTCCACCACCGCTAGTGAGACCTCCACCACCTTTGCTGACTTCTGATACAGGTAGGTGAAGCAAACTTGCTTATTCTTTGGAAAAGACAGCTGAAGCAGGTCAAAATGTTATATTTTTAGTCATGAGTAACATCCAAAAAGGCTTTGTTTTTCATTTGGTGCAGATATTTTCCTGGAAACTTTGCACTTTTTGAAAAACTGATGCATTTTTTTAATTCTTCATTTTGAGGGAGAGGAAGGAAGTTAGTGATGAAGGAGGGAGTTGCAAAGTATCGACTTCCCTACAAAGCTGCTTTTCACAACGGAAAAGTCCCTTACTACAATAACATGGTCATAAATGCTATGATTATTATGCTTAAATAAATGAAATAGTTTTCAGAACAGTCCTGAGGGAGAACAGATGTATCAACAAGGAGAAGAACAGAGGCAATATATAGTTTGCAGCTGTTGTACTGCAATGCTTATGGTATTAAGGAATATTTTCATAGTGCTTGTCAGGGTGTTTCTTCTTGATCGTTTTCATAGTCTCCAATTAAAACCAATCTACATAGTCTGCAATTAAAAAACCTAGAAACCAGAATTCTTCAGGCACTGGGCAGCAGTGCTATTAACAGACATCTTTTAACACAACCAGGTTTTTCTTTTCTTCTCTCCTAACTACCCTGACTTTAGCTCCCATGTTCCTGACTGAACTCCAAAACCAAGAGGTGCAAGATGGATACCCAGTCAGCTTTGACTGCATCGTCGTTGGCAAACCACTCCCCACGGTTCGCTGGTTCAAGGATGGGAAAGCTATTGAAGAAAATGATCATTACATGATCAATGAGGACCAGGAAGGGTGCCATCAGCTGATCATCACAGCTGTAGTCCCCACTGACATGGGTGTTTACCGTTGCCTTGCTGAAAACAACATGGGAGTTGCTTCAACCAAGGCAGAGCTTCGAGTTGACTGTAAGTCTCAAAATCACTGTAGAAAAAAGCAAGGGAAGGGATCCTGCTGAGAGGTGGATTATTTTTTTTCCAAGAAAAATCCCATTTATATTAAAAGAAAATGTATGAATTGCCCATAAAATGTTTCACTTGCAAAGCTCTTGGGTTCAGTTGGGTTTTGCCAACACCGAGGCAAGGCTCAGAGAAAAGATTTTTGGGTAAACAGAGGTGTTTTTCGTAATCCAGGGGCCTGTGAGACCCTGCTGCAGTGGCAACATGAAATCGAACTGCCAGTCACTCAAATTAGTAGAGAAACTATATAGTAAGAAAAATAGTTTCAAAGCTCAGAGTATAAAAGACGCTTCCTTTTTCCATTTAACAGTGACCAGCACTGACTATGAGACAGCAGCAGATGCAACAGAGACATCGTCTTACTACAGTGCCAAAGAATATATTTCAAGGTAAAATATCGACCTCCAGCTCCTTATAACTTCTGACTTGATAAGATCAATATGTATATTTACATCAAGCCTGTTTTTTTCTATATCTGGCAGGGCCAGTTTAATGTCATAAAGAAACAGCCAGACCAGCTGAGATGCAATAACTGCAACAGCTGGACATTTATCACGTCTGAACGTGCTCTGGCTGCCTTTAGGGCAGCCTGGATATTTCCTCATGGTATCGCTCCAGTATTTTTCATGTTATATAGTGATGAATCAGGGAGAGGAGCAATAGGGTGAGGGCTAATGGTTTTAAACTGAAAGAGGGGAGATTTAGATTAGATCTCAGGAAGAAATTCTTTGCTGTGAGGGTGGTGAGACACCGAAACAGGTTGCCCAGAGAAGTTGTGGATGTCCCATCCCTGGAGGGGTTCAAGGCCAGGTTGGATGGGGCTTGGAGCAACCTGGTCTAGTGGGAGGTGTCCCTGCCCAGGGCAGGGGGTTGGAACTAGATGATCTTTAAGGTCCCTTCCAACCTAAAGCACTCTACAATTCTATGATTCAAAAGCCGACAGACTGAATTAAACCTAAAATAGGTGATTCCAGTTCCTAACTCTTTTCTGGCTTGCTGACTTTCTTCTTTCTGATTCTAATTGCTGCTTAGCCGAGAACAGGAAGAATCTACCAATGAGGAAGAGCAATTGCCCCAGATCTTCGATGAGCTTCATGATATTCATGTGGCACCTGGAGCATCGCTGGCTAAATTTCACCTGAAGGTGAAAGGTGAGAGGAGTCCACAGCCTGGTCAGTTTTTCCAGGTTGAAATGCTGGACATGGTTTTTCCATGTGCTCTTCTGCAGCTGTGACCCCTGTCTCTGCATCTTGCACCACGTTTGCACAAACCAGCCAGAAGAACGTGTATGTGCTAATAAACAATGACTTTTTGCAGCAATAATCAGGCAGGTTAAGTGTCTCATTCTGTGTCAGTGTCTACAGGCATAATTACAGGCATATGCTTCTGAAAACTGAATCCTGTAATTCTCTAAGAACATTAGTTATGGAGGAGCAATAAGGAATAGAAAAAAAGATAGTGAGAGTATCCTTTATTCTCATTAATAAGTTAAAAAGTCTTGGGCTTGCCTTACTTTATAAGGAGGTTGTGATACAACCTGAAAACTGCAAAAACATCCTCCTGGTGTTGACTGTCTGTCTGTCTGTTGACTGACTGCAGGGAGAGGTAGGGATTCTTCTGTTTTCTCCAATTGCTGCCTATAAAAATGGTGAGAACTGCTTTGGTTCCAACTTTTCTCCTTGTCTATATTGCAAATCAGACTTAAGTGTTACCTTTCCAACCTGGAAGGCATTTGCTTGTGCAGCCAATACAGAGAGTGCCAGGAACTAAAGAGACAGGACAGAACTTTACCAAATAAATAGAATTTAATGAATTTGCAGCCATTCCTAATTGAGTAAAACCTTGAAACAGCAGCCCTGGGCAGAGCTGAGGACTCCTTGGCTGCTCAGAAGGATCTGCCTGGTTGGAGATGCTCCCGAGTCTCTGTTATCAATGAATTGTGTTCTCCGTGTCTGTAACTGCTCCTTGCAGGGTACCCACAGCCTCGTCTCTATTGGTTCAAAAATGGACAGCCATTAAAGCCCTCGGACCGTATCCTGAAGACTGATAAACAGGAATTCCACTCGCTGGAAATTCGTGACGTCACTAAGGCAGATGCTGGCCAGTACTCAATATTTGTCATCAACTCTGCTGGTTCTGCATTTTCGTCAGCCAGGCTGGTAGTCAAAGGTAGGTATTGGATTGTTTTTGGCACCTGATTTTTCTCTGTCTAGTGGCTCTTTCTATTTTCCATAGTTATTTTTGTTGAGAAAACCTCTCAAGATAAGTCAAAGGAGGTGAGAAGTCTGTAGATAAAAGATGATGTGCTTTAACGTTGTTTTATCTGTCAATTTACTGTGTCCCATGAGAAATGAGACATGTCACTTCTCTAGGGTCTGACTGTTGTCTCATAAATGTATATTTTATTCCTGCCCAACCTCATTAATTGTAATACTTAATTTTATTAAAACTGAGGGTCTCTTATAAATGATACTAACATTTCTGTGTACTGTCTCCTGCAAGGGGTAATCCCCTGGAGTCACTTTTTTTTTTTCTTTAACTCATGGACAGAAAGTTATTTGTATTTGTCACTTTGTTATTTTTCCTTGTTTTACAGATCCTTATGAGAAAGAAGAGCCATCAGAAGCAGGTGAGAGAAGCCGTAGCAGGTGATAACAGAAACCCTAGGAATTTTTCAGTAAACTGACCCAGAAGATGTCACCATGTTTCACCCATAATGTCTTTTTCAGATTCCCGTGAGCAGCTGATACCGCCAAGGTTCCTGGAAAGATTTACTAACAAAAAGGTGAAAAAAGGTGCCAGCATCACATTATCTGTAAAAGTGGAAGGTAAGTGGATAGATACGTTGCCTCTCTGCATAACACTTGCCTTCCATAACTTCATGGCACATTCTAGACCCTCTCTGACCCGTCATTGTAAACTCATTGCCTGTACCTGAAGCCTGGGGCTCTATTCCCAGCTTTGTAAGAGAGTTTATGTGTTCTACAGAAAGTATCTTACTCATCTTCACCTCCATTTTCCTGTATGTAAAAACAGGGATAATATTTATTAGTCTTATGAAGATGTGTTGATTAACAGGTTTGGTTTCGCAAAAAGGTTTAATGTGCTTATGAGTGTGCTGTAGAAAGGTTTATGTTCCTTTATTTTATATTCCTTTATTTTATGCCTGTTATTGTTGGAAACCTATCAGGAAATAGATCAAAATAGCATTTACTGCTATCTTTTGCTAATAGCATGGTTCATATTGTAAGGAAGGAACACCGTTAGGAAAATAGAAGCTCATTGCATTTGTTTTCCTTTAGGACATCCACCACCAACTATTACTTGGATGAAAGAAGTGTCTCGGGAGGACATCCTGTGGATCAAACCAGACACGCCTGGATATAAACTTGCCAGTTCGAATATGCATCACAGTTTAATTCTCTTGGATGTTAAAAAGAAGTACAGTGGAGCTTATACATGCATCGCTACCAACCAGGCTGGGCAGTCCATCTGCACCGCCAACCTGGAAGTTGCAGACGGTAAATCTTTCTTACAGTACAAACACATTCTCTGTGTTCCCTTTCATACAGTGCCTAAAAGAAAAACAAGTGTGAATGATAAGGATATTAATCAAATCACAACTGAAAAAAAAATATTTTTCCCTAGATTAGCTGCGAATTTGCTTGACTTGCAGATGTTTACATTCTTTACTTCTGTAATGTTTGGATTAACAGAAGCACCTTTTCTGTATAAACAGAAGATAAGTCTAAGAAACAACCAAATTAAGCACAAAGGAAGAAGAGAGGAATGTAAATTAACTAGAGAAAGTCACCACATAAAAAAGTCTTTTGAGTGCTTCGCTCTGCCAAGGTATTTTGCGTGACAGAATTTCCTTAAGGCAGCCAGAGTTATTTGATTCCCCTTTGGCTGAGCTTTCCAGAGCCTCTCCTGGCATAAATCCTTCAGTGGGAGGTATAACAAGCTAAATACAGGCTGGGAGTAGGGGAAGCATGAGAAGGACTTCATATTTTTGTTATCCTTCCTTGCATCCCTCATTTTTACTATACCAAGAGCTACAGAAGCATAGGTTAGGTGTAGAGAAATGGGGCAACCATACATCTGTGTGAACAGGGAAGGAGGTAAACTGTTTGCATCATTTTAGTGGGAGTATGTATCTCAGGTCAGATTGAGTATTCCAGTGTTCCTAGTAATCTATGTGTAGAAAATGTGCCTACATTAAATACATAAAAAGACCACTCTCTGCCTTCTGTCCTCTAATGATACACCCTAATCTTGCAGTGAAAGAGGCTGAAGTGCTGACCCAAGAGCGCGTGATGGTGTCAGAAGCCATCATGACCACGCTGGGGTAAGTGGTTGGCCACCCGTGCTGAAAGGGAGCAGTGCAGGTACCACCCTGCAGAAGTTCCCCTGAGTTGCTTTTAGGAAGTGTCCACTTTAATGTGTTATACTCACATCTCAGCATTAGAGTTAAAATAGTTGGAGGTTCTAGGATGGAAAGCGCTATGAATATTCTAGTAACAATGTCAGACATTTATGCTCGATTATCAGGGAGGACAAGAACAAGGACAAAAAGTAAAATAAAAAATTGCGTAGGTCATATAAAATTCTTGCTACTTTTCATCTCCTAAGCAGAATGCCAAAAAAATTCACAGGGTCAATGTCTGACTGCTACTTGCCAACTTTGAAATGCACTGATGCTTCACAGAAAAAGAAGTAGATGAGAAGGTTCTGCTCACAAACTTCCTGTTTACAAACGCACCTGAAGAATAACCTCCTCAATTTGCCATTTTTGGCTTGTGCCATAGGCAGATACAGTCTGAAAAGTGGTATCCACATGAACACACCTTAGCTTCTAGAATATGTCCAGCCTAAAAGGCTTGACCAGTCTTTTTCTGGAGTATGAAAGGGAAAAAAGCTACAGTGTGAATTTAGCTATTCCACTGCAACCTCTACCAAGGATGTTAGGCATACTCAATCACAGAATCACAGAATGATATGGGGTTGGAAGGGACCTCTGGAGATCATCTAGTCCAACCCCCTTCCAGAGCAGGTCCACCTAGAGCAGGTTGCACAGGAACGTGCCCAGGCGGGATCAGTGTTATATGGTTTATCACATAGTAAGTGGATTGAGCTTCCTCCAGCTTCCTATGTGCTAACAGAGAATTAGGGCGGATCAGCTTCTGCAATGAGAATTTATAACCCACCTCCAAAAAGGACAGGAATAGCAGAGATGTTGACTGCGGGATATGGGTGTTTTGAAAGAGCTGTAGTCTTGGGAAACAACACAAATACTCCTCATCAGATGCAAGTAAATGCTGGTAGTTCTTCATGTCCATGAAGCCATCTTCACTCAGTCTTGACAGTATAGTCTCCTGCCCCTTTTCTGCTGGCATTTGGTGCTGGTAAAATCTGTCAATGTGGCAAGGGTCTCTTTAGACCTCAAAGCCACTGCAATACCAGTAGTCAGCTTGCTTCTCCAACACACGGGAATCCTGGTGTGGTGGGAGTAGGTCTCTTGGCAGGACCATGGCATCTACATATTCTGCAGCCTTTGGTTTCCTGATGAAACCACTGGACATTTTTATAGAATCATAGAATGTTTTGGCGACCTTGAAGATAGTCTCATTCTAATCCCCACGGCAGGTCCCACAGGCAGGGACACCTCCCACTAGACCAGGTTCCTCAAAGCCCCATCCAACCTGCTCATGAACAGCTCCAGGGATGGGACATCCACAGCTTCTCCTTGTTACATATTTTATTTTAACATTTAACTCTGCTTTACTCTTTCTTTTTCAGAGCTATGCATCCCTCTGAAACAAGAGAAGGTAAGAGGAGCTATTCTCTCTCTCTCTTATTCCTGCCCTTCACATCTACAGCTGAGATTTGTTGACACATTTCATGATTACCACCTACTTTTGTCCCGTTTTCTTGAAAATGTCTGAAATATTGGAGGACTGATCTCTGTTCAAGGGTGAATTATTTGGATTAAATGTGAGCAAGCATGGTTTTAAACTTAGGGGAAGTGAAGAAAATCAGACCTTCTTTCCACAGAAGCTTTTGTTACTCAAAAAAGATGACTTTGCAATGACATTACCTGCTTAATAAAAAATTCTCTCTTTTCTAGGAGACCTTGAAGCTGGTAGAGAAGGTGTACCCAAAAGCCCTGTTTCCTTAGCTGATGTTGGCTCAGAAGAGTTCTTCCAGAAACTCACCTCCCGTATCTCAGAAATGGTATCTGCAAAAATAAGTCAGGGTAAGCAACCTAGGAAATGAAAATTAATCAGTGTAGAACAATATGTGGTCTTTTTTTTGAGGTATCATCTGGACTTTAAATATCAGTGGGCTTTATGAAGCAGTTTTTGAGGCAATCATGCTACATAAGCATATGATTACTTGAAAATGCTTAGCACTAAGAATTTTTAGTAAGAGTCTATCCCAACTGCATGTCTGAGTCTACAGTTCTGAACTAGAAAAAAAGCTATTCCAGTAACCTGTGATGCCTGATGTCCGTTTTATGTGTACAGTGTTTATTTAAATAAATAGGAGTAACTGTAAGCTTTAGAGTGGAGGGCAATTGTAAAAATGGAAGTGTATTTTGAACGTTATAGATATTTTGAATTCCTCAGATATTCATCACTCCTGAGTCTAAAAAAAATTCTGTTCTGAAGACTTCCCACATCTTCAAGTTTTAGCTCACAATGGGACTTTAAAATCAACTCAAGGCTGAAAACGGTGTGCACAGCTGCACAGTAATCCAACAATTTGTTGTATCGAATGAAAAATCTTGTTCTGTGTATCATATAATGATAATCTTGTAGTAAAATTTTATCTTGAAACAAAAATAGAGCCATTACCTCTCCTACAAATATTCTTGCAGTGCAGTAGGCATGCAACCTCATGTATTAAAACGTCCCAATAATTTATTTAATCCTAAATATCAATAGGAGGTCACACTAAATACAACAAATCCTTTTCCTAGGGAATATTTGTTTTTATGAAATTGAAAATTATTACAGGTACAGTTCGTGTTCAGATCTTTATTTCACACTTTTCTGTTGCTCTGCTTTTTAGCTACACTTCGAGTGCCAGGGGCAGAAAGTGATGATGAATCAAAAACTCCCTCTGCATCTCCTCGCCATGGACGATCCAGACCTTCATCCATTGCTCAAGAGTCCTCCTCTGAGTCTGAAGATGGTGATTCTAGAGGAGAGGTAGGATTTCTATATGGACAAGTTTGACACAAGGGGAAAACTTTGCATGGAATGACCAGTCCCTTTAGGGATGTGCTTCACTTTAGCAGGTAAATTTAGTAGTTAAATATTGGGTCTGTGATACAGAGCATAAAGTATCAAATTCTGATGCTCACTGTGTGGTTCTTGAACAAGTTGTTCAAGTCAACATGGTCAAAACATATCCACAATTTGGCACCTTTTGCTTTCATGACTGAACTTAAGAAAGACAGAGTTGGATTTTCTGTGGCCTTGGACAGAGTAGGTCAGAAGAATTTTGCTGAGAAGTTCTTCATGAGAAAAATTAGAATTTTGTGAAAATTAGAAAATTTTTTGGTGTTCATTTCAAATGCTTCTTGTAAAAAAAAAAAACAAAACAAAAAAACCAAACAACCAAAACCATAAAACACCAATACAAAAAGGCCTTAAAACTTTGGAAAAATGTTAACTTAATCTGACACTTTCAGGACCACTGTTTGTTTTGCTTTGGGACAAAAATCTACTACTTCATGGTGTAAATCCAAACATCTCCTATTTTGAAAATATGGCCTGAGCCTCCTAGGGGCATAATCTTCCACTGGCAAAAAGCAGTGACTCTCTTTACCAGACAAGAGCTGGAGAATAAAACATTAAACACAGATTAGCACTTAGGTCCTGGTGGTATTTTTGCATTCTATTTTCAGAGCACAAAATAACTGTCGTTTCATTCCTGCAGATCTTTGATGTCTACATGGTCACAGCTGACTACGTGCCTGCTGCTCCTGACAAGGAGACCATCACATTGAAGGAAGGCCAATATGTGGAAGTCCTTGATTCAGCCCATCCTCTGAAATGGCTGGTCAGGACTAAACCCACCAAATCCAGCCCTTCTCGACAGGGCTGGGTGTCTCCAGCTTATCTGGACAAGAAACTGAAGGTGACTGATCAGGCTGTGGTTTTTTTTTCATGTAAAATTACTTGTTCCTGATGAAATTTAGAGCTGTTCCTTTTTCAGGGAGTGACAGATGAGGAGGTTGTTGATGGGGTCTGTAACATGGTTGGACTTTTCTTGTTTTGATCAGACAATATTTCTGTAAGCCTGCAGGGGTACCTGGGTTTGAAAGACCTAATCACCCTCCAGAAAAAAAACAAAAACACCTTCACACTGGCTTAGCAATTGTTGAAAGTGACTGTGAACACAGGATATTCTACAGAGTGCATTGAAAAAAGTACTGTTAATTTAAAAGAATAATGTTTCTTTTTTCTTGTATTTTAGTTGTCACCAGAGTGGGGAACAACAGAAGCTCCCGAGTTCCCTGGAGAGTTTGTTTCTGAAGACGAATATAAAAGGAAGCTGAGGTGAGCTCGTGTCATTTGGTATTTGTGCCTTTGAGTTTTCCTGCCTTTTGAACTCACATGAATGTTGGCATCTAGGTCCCTCCTGTCAGAGTCACTGTCTTTGTTCTGCTGACTCCTGCCACCTCCCCTTTCCCAGAATCAAGTGAACCCTCGATTTTCTCAGACTTGTGGATTTTGGGATGTTTAGTTGGGTTTTGTCATTGATTTCAGCCTAGGAAAATTTCCATTTCTAGGAAAATCTAAATCATATTGGATGACTTAAAAGGAGATGTTCACATAATGTAATTCCAGAAGCTCTCTGATCTCACAAAATCCTAAACTACAGTACTGATCTACTTTGGGGTGCCCTATATGGTGATGTCTAAAGAGGGCATGAAAGCGCTCAGCCTTGTGTTACTCCTTTGTGTGTCCAATAATTTATTTAATCCTAAATACCAATAGGAGGTCACACTAAATCCAACAAATCCTTTTCCTAGGGAATATTTGTTTTTATGAAATTGAAAATTATTACAGGTACAGTTCGTGTTCAGATCTTTATTTCACACTTTTCTGTTGCTCTCGAAATCGAAAATTATTACAGGTACGGTTCGTGTTCAGATTGGAGATCTTTATTTCACACTTTTCTGTTGCTCTGCTTTTTAGCTACACTTCGAGTGCCAGGGGCAGAAAGTGATGATGAATCAAAAACTCCCTCTGCATCTCCTCGCCATGGACGATCCAGACCTTCATCCATTGCTCAAGAGTCCTCCTCTGAGTCTGAAGACGGTGATTCTAGAGGAGAGGTAGGATATCTATATGGACAAGTTTGACACAAGGGGAAAACTTTGCATGGAATGACCAGTCCCTTTAGGGATGTGCTTCACTTTAGCAGGTAAATTTAGTAGTTAAATATTGGGTCTGTGATACAGAGCATAAAGTATCAAATTCTGATGCTCACTGTGTGGTTCTTGAACAAGTTGTTCAAGTCAACATGGTCAAAACATATCCACAATTTGGCACCTTTTGCTTTCATGACTGAACTTAAGAAAGACAGAGTTGGATTTTCTGTGGCCTTGGACAGAGTAGGTCAGAAGAATTTTGCTGAGAAGTTCTTCATGAGAAAAATTAGAATTTTGTGAAAATTAGAAAATTTTTTGGTGTTCATTTCAAATGCTTCTTGTAAAAAAAAAAAACAAAACAAAAAAACCAAACAACCAAAACCATAAAACACCAATACAAAAAGGCCTTAAAACTTTGGAAAAATGTTAACTTAATCTGACACTTTCAGGACCACTGTTTGTTTTGCTTTGGGACAAAAATCTACTACTTCATGGTGTAAATCCAAACATCTCCTATTTTGAAAATATGGCCTGAGCCTCCTAGGGGCATAATCTTCCACTGGCAAAAAGCAGTGACTCTCTTTACCAGACAAGAGCTGGAGAATAAAACATTAAACACAGATTAGCACTTAGGTCCTGGTGGTATTTTTGCATTCTATTTTCAGAGCACAAAATAACTGTCGTTTCATTCCTGCAGATCTTTGATGTCTACATGGTCACAGCTGACTACGTGCCTGCTGCTCCTGACAAGGAGACCATCACATTAAAGGAAGGCCAATATGTGGAAGTCCTTGATTCAGCCCATCCTCTGAAATGGCTGGTCAGGACTAAACCCACCAAATCCAGCCCTTCTCGACAGGGCTGGGTGTCTCCAGCTTATCTGGACAAGAAACTGAAGGTGACTGATCAGGCTGTGGTTTTTTTTTCATGTAAAATTACTTGTTCCTGATGAAATTTAGAGCTGTTCCTTTTTCAGGGAGTGACAGATGAGGAGGTTGTTGATGGGGTCTGTAACATGGTTGGACTTTTCTTGTTTTGATCAGACAATATTTCTGTAAGCCTGCAGGGGTACCTGGGTTTGAAAGACCTAATCACCCTCCAGAAAAAAAACAAAAACACCTTCACACTGGCTTAGCAATTGTTGAAAGTGACTGTGAACACAGGATATTCTACAGAGTGCATTGAAAAAAGTACTGTTAACTTAAAAGAATAATGTTTCTTTTTTCTTGTATTTTAGTTGTCACCAGAGTGGGGAACAACAGAAGCTCCCGAGTTCCCTGGAGAGTTTGTTTCTGAAGACGAATATAAAAGGAAGCTGAGGTGAGCTCGTGTCATTTGGTATTTGTGCCTTTGAGTTTCCCTGCCTTTTGAACTCACATGAATGTTGGCATCTAGGTCCCTCCTGTCAGAGTCACTGTCTTTGTTCTGCTGACTCCTGCCACCTCCCCTTTCCCAGAATCAAGTGAACCCTCGATTTTCTCAGACTTGTGGATTTTGGGATGTTTAGTTGGGTTTTGTCATTGATTTCAGCCTAGGAAAATTTCCATTTCTAGGAAAATCTAAATCATATTGGATGACTTAAAAGGAGATGTTCACATAATGTAATTCCAGAAGCTCTCTGATCTCACAAAATCCTAAACTACAGTACTGATCTACTTTGGGGTGCCCTATATGGTGATGTCTAAAGAGGGCATGAAAGCGCTCAGCCTTGTGTTACTCCTTTGTAGTGCAACATGCTACTGCGTGTGATCTCATGGAGATATTTGCTTTCTTGATTGCATAAAGTGGAATTGAAGTTGCTACTGTCAACTTCACACAGATCTTTTTGTGGCTCATGCTGTCTTTTGTCTGCCCTGACAGTAGATGTCTATAGGTGTCACTCCATGAGCAGGGTGTCCAAGTTCCTCTTATGGCCAGAAGGGATCTAGTCAACACCCTCTAGGGACTCTGCTCCTCTGATCATATATATCTCTACTTTAGAGCCTAGAAATCTCTCAGCGTGTCAAGGATAATTGTAATGATTTTTCTGTGATTTCTTTTTGCCCATTCGTCTTCCCTTCAGCATTCTTATCCAAGAACTGTTGATCTCAGAAGAGGATTACATTCAAGACCTACAGTTCCTCCAGACTCATCACCTTAGGTTCACTGAGACCTGTCCCAATGTCCCAGGAGCTGTCGCCAGCCAGAAATCCACCATCTTCAGAAATATTGATGACATTGCTCGCTTCCATTCCAGGTGGGAACTCCCATGTGACTTCATTTGAGACCAAATTGTGGCTTGCATACCTGGTGTCAGCACCACAGTAATTACTGTTACTGTGAAGGACGTGGAACATTGGCAGTGCTGAGGTGCAAGGGAATTGATGGTCCTTTTGGAATATTCCATTTTGGAATATGATGATGGCATAGTCATCAGAGCACAGTGTTGGGATTTCCATCAGACCTTCAAGGCTTCACATGTCTAACTTATTTCTTACCCTTTTAAGCAAATTTAATTGAGAAACAGTAAATTATTATTAAAAGGCAGCACGGTCTTACAGACACTTCAGTGATGTCTTCATAGAGACACGCATTCATCTAAAACTGATGCCAATGTCCATGCTTTTGAAACATGTCCAGCTGTAGCAGGCTGCCCAGGTACAACACCGTGGCATGATGCCTCTGCCTACTCCATGAAAAGTTTTTCTGGGTCTCTGCAGTTCACAGAGTGACTTCCTAGCTCCAGGCTGAAATACTTGTGTCCTCAAACCAGGACAATTTGGTAGGGAGAGGAGGTGGTGTACAATGTCTCACGTGCTTTAGGGGCTTCCTTTTATACCTTGATACCCTTCCTTGCGGGGCATTTCATACATTCAGGCCAAAAGGGACAGCATCATGCTGGATGAAGAGGCATTGAGAAGTTTAATGCTAATTTTAATGTTAATTTGGCAACATCCCTCATTTCCCCCACTCATTCCCTTTAACCTGAAATCGCCTGATTTAAAAGTCTGGCTGCTGGGGCTGTGTTCTAACCTCATTCCATCACCTCCTCCTCAGATGTCCTTTTTTTCCTCTGTCTCCACAGTGTCTTCCTGCGAGGCTTGCAGCTGTGTGACACTGACGACGACGTGGCCATGTGCTTTATCAAGCATGAAGTGGAGTTTAATAAGTACATCCAGTACCTGGTGGGGAGGGTACAGGCTGAATCGATCGTCGTCAGCAAAGCTGTCCAGGATTTCTACAAGGTAAAACAGCAGCCCAAGTACCTGCTGAACGTGCATCCTAGAACCCACTGCAACAAGAAATACAGTTATTAATCACAAATGTGATCCTGAAAACGATTATTAAAAACTTTTTTGGGAAATCATTGCTAAATATAATAATTTTGTATTCACTCTCTAGCTCTTCCTGGTCAGTACAATCAATATGGGAAGGTATTTACATATGCTTATGCATTTATGAATATTATAAAGATTATACGGACAAGAATGTGGCTGTGATTATGTCATTGTAATTAAGGGATGTTTTTAGGGCCACCACATCATCAGACCAAGTGAACTCACAGAAAATATTAGTATACATAGGGAAATCCTCTTTCTCTTCTCCATCTGCTCAGGATTGAAGTTCACTCGTGAAAAAAACACACACAACATTCCAGATCCATGGTCTGCTCAGGATTGAAGTTCGCTCATGAAAAAAAACACACACAACATTCCAGATCCATGAGCAGATGCGTGTTCGTGGATCCCTTGAGCAGCAGCACGGCTCCTCTGTCCATCTGATACCCCTGCCCAGAACCTGAGCACTTTTACCTTCTCCATGAGCCTCCTACTCCTACTCTAGTCCAGCCTGATGCTCGCTAGAAAAATAATGCTCATATTCATGCTCACCCCACATTCACAGCTCAGTGGAAAGGGTAGCCATCCAGCTCAGTGGCTGATGTCCTCACACATGGACTCCTCTTGACAAATTTAACATTTCAGACACCTTCCAGTCTAAAATAATAACTAGCTGGAAAGGATGGAGAGAGTTCTAGACGTCCAATACATGGGATGTAAATTCTGGTAGAGCTATCCAGTTTGGGCTGAGATAAGCCTATGAACCAGCATCATGTAAGCATCCTCCAGGGAGTGATCCTTTTTATTGTTCTTTCTAACAACCCTTCCTCATTCTTCTATGTATTTTTTCAGAGATACACAGATGAAATTTTAGTGAATGAAGATCCTTCACAGCCACTTATCCCACCACTGCAGCACTACCTGGAAAAACCCATAAACCGGATCCAGCAGTATCAGACTATAATCAAGGTGAAGTGCTTTTGTTATACACTTATACCTTATAGGTTTATGTTCTGCTTTGTGCAGCTTATGTAGAAAAAAGACTTTATTTTTATTTCACATTACTTGGCTTCATTCTGATGCAACCCAGATTGAAAGCTGCTTGAGTAATGCAGATGGTAATCATCACTGGTGATGTTGCTCTCTAAATAGTTTCGTAAATATGTATCCAGCTAGAGATTCACAGTCTCCAACCCCATAAAGTTCAGCAAGCTCTATCTGAGTGATTTTTAAATATATGTATACACATATATAAAAAAATGTATGGTTATATACATAGATATATGAATACATATATGTATACATCCACGACAAGTATGAAGTTGCTTCACACTCAGCAACAGGTATGTTATAAAAATAAGCAGTTTCCAATGTGTAAGATACTTTGGGTTTTTTTCGTTTTCAATTGCTGCAACGTATCTGGTACTTGCTTCAATTTTGTCTTTATTTAATATCAACTGATGTAAGGAAAAGCCAGACTGGCTACTCATTAAACCTGCAGAATAGGTAGGAAGGAAGAGACTTTAGTAGCCAAATAGCACATGGTGAAAGAACAGGATAAAAGTTGCTCAAATGACAGAGCTGGAACAGGTACTGGGAAACTCTATGGACTCAAGGAAATGTGTTGGTTTTGTTTTTGTTTTTTTTTTCTTTTTTTGACTGCCCAGTAACATTTGCTTCATTCATCTACAGGAATTAATCCGAAACAAAGCAAGAAATAGCCAGAACTGCACTCTGCTGGAGCAGGCTTATGCCATCGTGTCCGCGCTTACCCGAAGAGCAGAAAACAACCTCCACGTCTCACTCATTGAGAATTATCCGGGGACCTTGGAAAGCCTTGGAGAACCCATCCGACAGGTAACTGGAATTTCTCTCTGTTGTGTTGGACAAACCATTTACTCTGCCTGTTTTTATCCCATGTCTTGTGTGGGAATCATTGTGTAGTGCTGAGTGGAGCTGTAAGGCTAAATTACAATGATAGTGAGACATTGGTGGGGATTCATCTACCCACATTTAGACATCCAAAAAAGAGTCCAATCACACACCAAGCGTGCTTACTTCTCCCTAATGATGCCAGGGGGAACCCGTGTCACCCACGGGTTGTACACGTCTGAAAGTATGTGAAATGAATGCCCTGCTGTGGTGAAGAAGACCAAGTGAGCATATAAAGTGTCTGCATAACACACAAAATACAATTTTCCATTAGCATTTCCATTTCCAAGGGTGTGCCTACCTGCCAAGAGGTCTGTATTTTTCCGGCAGCAAAGAATACCATTTAAAGGACAATGTAATGACAATCACTGTGTGCGCCGCCAGTCTGATGCATCACCTTTAGCATTAGAAACAACCTGCTGTGCTGTAATAGAGCAGAAGACACACGTACTAGTAAAGATTTGTTATCTGTTCACTGAAAAATGATGGTGAGACATCATTATAGTAATTATTCCACAATTATCACTATGTGCTCTTTCTTCTGTTTCTTATCAGGGCCACTTCATTGTGTGGGAAGGAGCGCCGGGAGCTAGAATGGCATGGAAAGGACACAAAAGACATGTGTTCCTCTTCAAAAATTATATTGTGATCTGCAAACCAAAGCGAGACACAAGGACGGACACCTACAGTTACATCTTCAAGAACATCATGAAGGTCTGATCATTATATCCTCACCAAGAGCATTCTTCTGTCATTGAGAACTTCATGCTTATACCCAGCTTCTGCTCATCTAAATGAGACATTTCATTTATCCATTTGAGTTATTTCTTTGTGTCTGAAAGTTTTTCTAGTAGAATATAGCATTTGTAGATTTTTGGTTTGGCCAGTCTGTAGTGTTGGTACTAAATTGGGGGAAATGCCTCCAGGAGAGGTTATGTCCTCTCCTGACACTAATTCCTGTTTAAAAATGAAAAATTCAGAGGATTTGACCAGCTCTTCCTCAGACATTCAGGGCTCAGTTTAAAACTGCAAGAAATTGCAGAAAGAGTTTTCCCAAGGCAGTAGATGTTCAATTCCAGTAAAAACCAAACAAACAAAAACCTCATAGAGTTTCTGACCAAGCCAAGGCCTTCTGAAAGTCCTAATCTCTCTCCTTTTTCTTATTTTATTATCCAAGGAAGGGAAAAGGATGCTCTGTTCAGTGAGCTCCTGCTCTGTAATTTTTTTTCACATAGTCCTTAATTGTGCTGTTCCTGGGCTGCACACATGCATTGACTTTCTTGTCCTTCTGTCACGCAGCTGAACAATATAGATGTGAATGACCTTGTGGAAGGGGATGACCGGGCGTTTGAGATCTGGCACGAACGAGAAGACTTGGTCCGCAAGTACCTCTTTCAAGCGCGTACAGTGAATATCAAGAACTCCTGGGTGAAGGAGATCTGTGGCATACAGCAGCGGATCAGCGAGCCTGTCTGGAGTGAGTATGGCCCTAGTTAGAACCATTGAATTATGTAGTTTGGAAGGGAACTTTCAGGTCATCAAGTCCAACCGTCAGCCGAACACTGACAAAGCCACCACTAAACCATGTCCCTCAGCACCATGTCTACCCATCTTTTAAATACCTTCAGGGCTGGTGATTGCACCACTTCTCTGGGCAACCTGTTCCAATGTTTGATAACCCTTTTGGTGGAGAAATTTTTCTTATATCCAATCTAAACCTCCCCTGGTGCCCAGACACCCCAAACTTCCTAGTTCAGCAACAAATCCCATTCTTTTTTTTGTGGCCCATTTTTATAGCCAACAGCAGACATTTGACAGGCTGGATTTAGTCTCAGAGAAGCAAGGAGAGCATGTCACCTGGGGAGTCATTAGCTGCTGAAATTTCCTGTTCTTCTTTCCATTCTGAACCTCTCAGATTTGCAAAAATTATACCTATTTTTATCCTACTTTGCAGCAGCCACCCTACAGACAGAGCTCCCCTCCTCCAGACTAACGTGCTTATTCTGATGTTTCAGTACCTCCAGACTTTGAGGAAGAGCTGGCGGACTGTACAGCTGAGCTGGGAGAGACGGTCAAGCTGGCCTGCAAAGTCACGGGAGCTCCCAAGCCATCTGTCAGCTGGTACAAAGGTACGAGCAGCGAGTCAGGATGTGCATCCTGAAAATTTGTTCTCTATCTTCATTACTTTGTGCTAATTAGGGGGTAATCTAAAAGCTGACCACCCAGAGATGTCCAAGTCTAGTCTTACAGATAGTTGCTAAACAACCCAAGTAATGTAGATGTTACTGTGAGCTCAAATACCCTGCTTTTTCAGGTTTGCCTATTAGTCCTTATGAACCCACATCGGACAACTTTTAGGAAATTAACAACTTGTTTGAAGTAGCTCAGATGTTTCCATGTCATAGCACAGGTCACTGTGTGGGCATACTCTTTGCCCCCAACATTACTGTACTGCAGAAGAAACAGCTTTTCTATTAGTTCACATCTTGTGAAGATCTGTTCTGCATGTTTACAGTCACTTTGGATGGGTTCCTTTGGCTGAAAAATCAGAGCTATAACTGCACAGCACATACTCTGGTAGAATTTAACTTTTAAATGAGGATTGATGATATATGAGGTCCCTCAACAGTGTTTGCCCAGAGTGTGTTTTGTAGACAGCTGGACAAAGATGAAGAGCTCCTTCCTCCACTACCAACACCAGCTGCAAGAAAGCAAATACAGCTCTCAGTCCTCTTGAAAAGCTGGATGAAATTCCCAAGGAGAAGACATAATTGATACTAGGCTATTTTTTAAAAAAATTCCCTTTGTTTTTAAGATGGAAAGCCCGTGGAGGTGGATCCTCATCACATCATAATAGAAGACCCCGATGGTTCCTGCACATTGATCTTGGACAACCTAACAGGGTTTGACTCGGGACAGTACATGTGCTTTGCTTCCAGCCCTGCTGGAAATGCCAGTACCTTGGGAAAGATCCTTGTTCAAGGTAAAGTTCTGCACAGATGTGTTGTTTTAAAAGGGTCTGCCATGTAGTACCTTAAACAGGAATATTAAGACATTCCAAAAGTTCTGGATAACACCTACTGGATAATACCTTAAAAAATTATTTGATGTACAGGTGTAGTCAATTTTTCTTATGTCAAAAAATTTGATATTTAGTGTCTTGTGTGCAGACATCATTAGAATTATCTGCTCAGGGACACATCCTTTGTATCTGGTCATCTTTCTAGCTACATTTATCCTTGTTTTGCAGTGCCACCACGGTTTGTGAACAAGGTTAGAAATGCTTATTTTGTTGAGGGTGAAGATGCTCAGTTTACGTGTACTATCGAAGGAGCACCTAGGCCTCAAATCAGGTCAGTTCTTCAAGTTACACTGGAACAAATCCTGTTTTCCCATTTTCGCATGGTCAGAAAAGTCTCCTGCCCTTTCCTTCAAGGTTATGACCCTTCCTTCTCTATGTCTTCCACCTTAAACCCATCTCAGTGCTGGCTCTTCCTGATCCCAACATTCCTGACATTTTCAGCAGTTTATTCTAGCTGGCATCTGAAAAGAAATACCTGCAGATAATACCTGCTGTAGGATTGTATCAGATCTAATGCCCTGCCAATATTTTATCATTTCTTTATCCTCCCTGCCTTACACTTGAATTTATTTTATCAGTAACCAGTCTGGGATATTCAGATAAAAGGCTCAGCAGAGCTTTGTACAATTAGAAGCCCTTTCCTTTGCATTGACTGATGAGATTTCTTGAGAAGCATCTGACAAACCTGTGCAGCTCAGTACCCATGTGTGATCTACCCACCTGTAGACCTATCTTCCAGGATCCAAACTTTTGTGTAATGATTAGCTCTTGAGTTTTTTGCCCACTGCTTTGACAGATGGATCGTTGAGCTGGGGATTTCTTGATACTGCATAATTTTTTGTGGCTTATACTCAGTGTTTTCCATATGCAGGTGGTACAAAGATGGCGTGATGTTGAAGGACACAAGTAAATATCAGACTTTCACTGAACCACGGAGTGGCATAATAGTCCTGGTGGTCAAGAACCCTTCCAATGAAGATATGGGACACTACGAATGTGAGGTAAGATCACAGAGATGTAAAGATCTGTTGTCTGATGTGACATAGATAGAAGAATTCATTTTACCAGGAAAGATCATTGCATGAGATTAGTGGCTGAGTAATTGTTGCTGCCTGTTATATCAAAAAGTCTACACAAGTCAGATGCTCCTGGATGAGATCTGGATTGTGAGCATCCAAAACTTCAGATTATTCTGACCTGAGAGTTTAATTTTGCACACAGTGATGGAGTGAGCTTTCCTGGAGCTTAGATCCAGACTCTAGAGGGACCTCGTACAAAGTTTAAGACCATTCTGATGTAACTTTTGTTTATGGACTGCCTTTAAATTGGAACAGATTCATGTCACCACAGAGAAACCATCAAAAGCCAAAAGAAAGGAATAGAATATAAATAGAAGTGGAAAACAGTGAAATTCCTGTTTATTTAGCAAGTATGCATGGAACTCAATGGTCTAAAAGGCCCCTTCCAAGCTAAATGATTCTAAATATATAATAAAGTAAAATGAATGTGCTATAAAATATTTTCTAAAAATTAGTCATAATCCATGCATTCATTGTAATGAAGCACTAACAACCTCTCAAGACTCAGCAATAAAGACAGTTGACCTTGATTTAGGAAATGGGCATGGGTCAGGCTGACCCATGGTAAGCAACGCAGCTCCCAGCAACTTCATGGTTATTCCACAGAAATGTTTAGGAAGTTTGATATGATTTAAAGACTCCTACTAGAATTTTTGCAAAATCACATTGTCTTGCATTTACCATTACTTAAGATAAAAAGTTCCACTATTCTCTTGGCTGAGTAAGACTCAGTGGATTAATGGATGCTAAACAAAATACCCTCTTTAATTACCAATTAAATGGCAATGGCAGGAATCTGTACCTGTTGGTAGAGACAGAGCTACCTCAGGACCAAGTCACAGGCTGGAGAGCAAATTGCAAATAACTCTGAAGTTAGTTGATGTGCTGTAACTTGTCTGGGGGAGTCATTTATGGTAAAGGATTGTCACGCGCTCCCCTGAGCAGCAATGTGTTCATACAAACTCTAGCTTGGGTTTGGGGTCACATCTTCACCCACTTCTGTTGCCATGTAATTGCAATGAATTTCTAATGTAATACAGGAAGGTTTTATTACACAAAAATGTCCTGCGTTTCATTCGGTGCTGCATGATTCTCTCTAGCTGGTGAACAGATTAGGGTCTGCAAAAAGTGGAGCAGAACTTTACCATCACAGTGCTGCAGCCCTGACGCAGGAGAGGAGAGGAGACCAAGCCATTACCATAGAAGGTATGACCTTTAGCAACTCCGTAAGTATCTTAGTTTATTTACTCTAAAGCCATCTGACTGAGGTTCAAACATATTTGCCATCTTATCCATGTTGGTTGTTGGTGTACACGTATCTGTATGTCTATCGAGATGTGCATGGGTATACTGCAGCTCAGCTCTATACCCATCACCATCCGTTGATTTCCAAACCTGGCAAATCAACTGCATCATATAATGCTCATGAATGCATTATATGAAAAAGGAGGAGCAAATGAAGGGTATGTCACACCACCATTAGTGCAAGAAAAATGTTTTTATTCCTGTTGGAATACTCGAAAACGTGTGTCAGTCTGGCAGATCATGAGTTATGTATTGCTGAAAAAAACCACCCCAGGGGCCAGTCCATAAAGGTGCAGGCACATTGGGATTCTTGCTGAAATACCACTGAAGACCACCTGGAGTGACTGAGAAAGCAGAACTGACAGCTTTACACCCTGAGCAATATTAGTTCACCCATTTTCTAGGGCTGTTCAGGTATCACACAGTGACAGAGTCTATTCCTTTGGTTTCTGTGTGTTTCACCTCAATTGGTCGGTTAATATGGACCAAGTCACCTTCTTATCGAAGGGATTTCCACAAGCAGCGTGTTAGACAGGCTTGCTGTAAACTCATCATAACTGAGCGTAAATCAGTGACTGCATCTGCATAAGGAACATTTCCTGGCACAGGAGACTGGTTCTTTGTACATCTTAGTGGTGTCCTTGGCTGGCTGAGCATGGGCCAGAGCTGCCTTTCTTAAACACCTCCCAGCAGTGGTTCAGGAGATAATAGAGCCAAGGGACCATCTATAACAGATAAGAGATGACTTACTCTTCTGGAGGCCAAGAGAGAGAACTAGAATAGGCACAGACCATTCCATGCCAGTGAAACTCAGTGTCAGAGAGCTATCCCAGGTGTGGTCAGTGGAGACAAGACTAACAAAAACCAGAGGTTTACCAAGAGCTGTAGGACTTTCTTTCGTCATCTTCAGTGTTTTCTCATTGTCTTGTGATAATACCAGGGGTTCAGCTGGGCTTTTGACAGTTTATTTTCAACATCCACTGAAAGCCATCAAATACAAAGACATTCTTACTCAAGAAGCTGCTGGTTGTCAAACAACTGGAGTCTGGAAAAAGTATTCAGTGAAAATGGCCCTCCACTCATATTTTTTTAATCATTTTCCATAGGCCTCTGCTGTTGGCACTTTCTGAGACACGATTCTGGTCTGGATGGACCTTTGGGCCAGCCCTCTGTAGACACTAATTTTGTATTATTACATTAAGAGGATTCAGACACATCAGGCTGTGGAGATCAGAATCCTAGTCTCTGTACTTGCTTGTCTTGGTGTCATGCTCTCTTTCCTTGTAGTCCTTTCCCAGAGGACCATGAAATCATTCAAAATCATTACAGGGAGAATGGTGTTAGCAGTATAGAAATTGAATTGTTTCAGCAGGATAAACCTTGAAGCACTTGAATGCTTTTTCCTTGCTATGTCCTAAAGAGAGAAAAATAAGCTGGATATAGAGGAACACAAATAAATCACTGTTAGGGTGGCATATCTTGATGAAGTTCCCTTGTATCAAGGAAAAAGATGTTATAAAAACTAACAAGGGCTGTAAAACAGAGGTAGGAGCATTGCTCAGCTCTTGGGGTTGCAAATATACACGTTCAGCCCCAAATTACTCATGTGCTGTTATTCCCAGTCATAAATGAAAAATTTCATGAGCTTGGTTGAAGAAATATAATTGGATTTTGCCCGGAAGCTTCAGAAATGTTATGAAATAGTTTTTGATCTGTGATGTGCAATTGCTTGAACGTGGTAATAGGGAAGGGAATAGATCCCTGAGTCATCTCCAGGGAGAATCAGAGGGAGAGCTGCTTCAGGCCAGTGGAGCAAAGAGCAGGCTCATCCATGGAGCAAGAGGATTGTTCTGAGCAGAATCGCATGAGGGATGCATTTGGTAATAATGCACTTGACCGAGGAGGGAATTCGTTGCTTTCTTGAGAATCAATATCCAGCCTTGATCTACCTATGGGAAAATCAGGTTCATCTGGCAAGGAACTGGAGGACGGATGGATCTCATGAAGGCTTCCTCTTTCCATCCTCACAATCCTTTCTATTTGTGCAAATGGGATGATTTGTAACTTCACCAAGAGGACAACATTTCTGCTGTGTGGTACTATTAAAACAGAAAATAGATGCTGTGTCTGTTTCTCAGCTCACCTGCACGGTGGGTCTAAGTTTTGCCTGATTTATCGTTGGTTCTGTGAAATGACTATTGTCAGAGTCTTCTGACGCACCCAAGGGCCTTTAGTTGCAAATATTTTAGTTTTTATCCTCCTGCCTTTTTGTACTGTTTATTATACTGAACCAAACTCTACTGTCACAATTTGGGATACCATTAGTACAGTGGTTTATGAGCCCTGACCTGCAGTCACTGATTGTCCAACACCATGGGTCTCGAAACCAAACTTCTTGTCATTAGCTTTAAATTCAGATTATGGGGATTTGCTGATCCTTTGGAAGGACCAGATCCCCAAGGGATGGAAACCACTGGACTAAAGGACCCACAGCTTGGGCTGCAAGCCTGAAACGCTGAGTTCCGCTTCCAGCTTCACCTGCACTGAAGTCAATGGAGAGCTGCTTTAAAAATCCTTTTTTCTGTGGCTATTGGAAGAATTTTAGACACTTTAGAAAAAAATTGTAATTGAAAGAAGATCCTTCTCTTTGACTTCAAGTTGACTGTCTGCTTTGCACCCTGCTGCTTAACCTACACATGGCAGATCTGGGCTGCTGTGCTCTGCCATCCCCTTTTTAACGTCTTACCATTGCAGTCCGTTCATCCCAGGCTCACTAACTTGTTCGTTTTTTAAAGAAAAACAAAGCCCAGTGTTTTTCAAAGGTGTTACCTTCTCACCAGGGCAGACAGGGCCAGGACGTACAATGAGATGGTTGATGGTAGGGGAAGGAGTCAGCTACACAGGTGGAGATAAGCAAAGCCATAAAGAAAGATGCTGGGTGCAGCTACAGCCAGGCAAGAGGAGTTTCTTCATAGTCTCACGCAGAGCTTTGGGCAAGTTATTTCATTGCCTTCTTTGGTAATACCCACCTTAGAGGGAAAAGCTAAAAATTGGGGTGCTCAGATTACAGATTGCTTTAAAAATGTAGAGGAGTGTTAGATCACTTTGTGCTGCCCTGTTACTGAAGAATTAAAGCACAGGAGTTTGTCCCCTGACCTACTTAAAGTTCCCTGGTTGGGGTGATGTTTAGGATATTTACCTTGTTATTTTTATTCTGTTGTCATCTTCGATTAGTCTCATTTTTGGGTTGGCCACGTGGTTTTCAGTACAAATTCAAGAGATCACAATCTGCCTCTACAACCATCTCAGTCACCACAGGAGGGGAGAGTTTTTATTTAGAGAGACTGCAAAACACTTGCAGTTCATTCAGACGACTTAGGAAACTGCATTGTGCCCATGATATGCTCATTTTAAGATTGGCTTCAGCAGTTCATGTCAGATTTGTCCATCTCCTGTAGCAGGTGAATCTCCCAGGAGTAGCAGCAGAGGGATGAAAGCAGATGAGGGCTCCTGTGGTTTATGCCAGCAGCAGTTACAGTGCAGGAAAAATAGGTTTACGCTTCTGTAAGTGGAGAAAGCAGACTTAAAATTTGTAATAAAGACCATAGACCATAAACCAACCTTCATCCATTCAGAGCAACAAGAACTGACTTATCCTAAGTGTTTCATCAATTGTAAGTCCATGATTTAACGTATTAACCAAAGAGGAGTCTAGTCCTGTAGAAGCACTGGCTGATCTTAATGCTTCCAGCTTTTAACCTGCTTATCAGGGGCTCCTGCTTTGCAAAGCTGTGTTCCTAAAACGCTATCAGACAAGTTGAAATGATAAATCCGGTGCTAAAACGGATGCAGAATATTTTCCTCTCGGGGAAAAATAAAAAAAAAAAAAGAAAAGAAACCCAAATTCTCTCATCCTACTTTCATGTGGTTCTATCCTTCATATGGGGTTGCTGAAATCCTCCCTCACACCTTGATAGCACATATAAAATTGATCTGTCCTGTGCCAAACTGCATCATCAGGATCCATTTACTATATGCCATTTACAGCTTTCTCATCCCAGGCCTGCTCAACTTTTGAACACATATAAAAATATAGAAATATTGCAGTCGATGAGATTTGGGAGGAACTGCAAGAGCAGGAATTAATAGAGTAAATGTGAAAGAGACTTCCTCTTACAGGGAGATTTCATGAAATACATATTTAATTATCATCTAAATACAGTTGCGTTTAAAATTATTGTATAAACCACCTATGATTAGGTGTATAATCAAATTAATTGCTACTCTTGCTGCTTATGGATTAATCTCATGATATTATTCAATGAGGTTTTCTAAAAGTTATGTAAAACTTGCACAATATTCATTTAAGGATTCAAAAATTCAGTGAAGATTTCTAACCTGGGTGCAATAAAGTGTTCAAGCACTCAGTTCACCTTCCATCATTGTATAATTAAAAAAAAAGTTTTAAATTATTTTAAAAATATTCACTAAGGATCGGTAAACAGCTGTATTGTAATTACGTTCAAGGATAAACATTTGAAAATCATTTGCCCTTTACTTACCCAGTGTGCTATAATTTCCAAACAGACTTGGTTTAAACTCACCTAATTCTGTAGTAACTCCTTTGACTCTACTGATTTAAAAATTCAGTGAAGATTTCTAACCTGGGTGCAGTAAAGTGTTCAAGCACTCAGTTCACCTTCCATCATTGTATAATTAAAAAAAAAGTTTTAAATTATTTTAAAAGTATTCACTAAGGATCAGTAAATGGCTGTATTGTAATTATGTTCAAGGATAAACATTTGAAAATCATTTGCCCTTTACTTACCCAGTGTGCTATAATTTCCACATATAAAAATATAGAAATATTGCAGTCGATGAGATTTGGGAGGAACTGCAAGAGCAGGGAAATCCTCCCTCACACCTTGATAGCACATATAAAATTGATCTGTCCTGTGCCAAACTGCATCATCAGGATCCATTTACTATATGCCATTTACAGCTTTCTCATCCCAGGCCTGCTCAACTTTTGAACACATATAAAAATATAGAAATATTGCAGTCGATGAGATTTGGGAGGAACTGCAAGAGCAGGAATTAATAGAGTAAACGTGAAAGAGACTTCCTCTTACAGACACAGGGAGATTTCATGAAATACATATTTAATTGTGAAAGAGACTTCCTCTTACAGGGAGATTTCATGAAATACATATTTAATTATCATCTAAATACAGTTGCGTTTAAAATTATTGTATAAACCACCTATGATTAGGTGTATAATCAAATTAATTGCTACTCTTGCTGCTTATGGATTAATCTCATGATATTATTCAATGAGGTTTTCTAAAAGTTATGTAAAACTTGCACAATATTCATTTAAGGATTCAAAAATTCAGTGAAGATTTCTAACCTGGGTGCAATAAAGTGTTCAAGCACTCAGTTCACCTTCCATCATTGTATAATTAAAAAAAAAGTTTTAAATTATTTTAAAAATATTCACTAAGGATCGGTAAACAGCTGTATTGTAATTACGTTCAAGGATAAACATTTGAAAATCATTTGCCCTTTACTTACCCAGTGTGCTATAATTTCCAAACAGACTTGGTTTAAACTCACCTAATTCTGTAGTAACTCCTTTGACTCTACTGGAAATTATTCCAGATTTTTATACGCATAAAAGAGACGAGGCTCTGCAAGGGAAACATAGAGCTCTAGGTCAGATATTAACATCAACCTTTGCACAAAATTCTTTTCATTACTGTGGAAATTGTTGTTTTACCTAGTGGCAGAAGAGAGCCCTTGGAAGTCAAGTGGAAGGAAAATTAGGTTAAATTAGCTTAAACTATTCCATCAAATATTGTAAATGTATTTTTAATTTTCAGTCAGTGCAGTTTTGAGACACTATTGAAAACATCAGCACCATTCATAAGTTATTTAACAAATAATACAGGCACTACAGGTTCCCTGGGCAAGAACTGTTTTGTGATTTTATAGATATATTTTTAAGTTGCAGTTCACTTTCAATCGTACCAACCAAAAATTACCAGAGCTAATTTATTATAGGCTGGCTGGAAGATTGCAAACCAATTGCTGGAAAAATTACTTTGAGATTAAATTTAGGGATTTTTTTTAGAAACTTTACCAGTTTATTAAATGAAAAGTGGGGCTTGCTGTTGTTTTTTCTAGTTCTCAAGTAGGTACAGCAGTTCAGAGCGTGTTCAAAACAGTCTGGTTCAAACTGTGTCTAAATTTTATTCCAGCAGGTAGGGTGGAAACCTCCCCAAAAATGTCTATTAGCTCTTCTTATTTTTAAAAATGTCAATTTTAAGAAATATTTGCAAAATCATTAAATCATTTCTTTTGATCTTGATATGTATCAACAGCTTCTAGTTTGTGATGGGACAAGGGTCAGGAAAAATTGTAAATTTTAGCAAAAAAAGAGATGGAGTAGACACAGGTGTGTTATAGGGCTCTCCTGGATTTCCTAGGGTTTGGGATTTTTTTTGATGCCGATTTTCTGTACTGATGATAATGATTTTAGTTTTCATTGTTATCAGCTTGGATTTTGCATCTAGTCCACAATAGCTTGGAAACTGTTCAGTGTTTGGGGAAACTCTTTTTTCTTGGAAGTCAAAACACAGGTTAAAGAATTTCAGCTCTCCAGGATTTTCCTGATGAAGGCATTTTCAGGTTTCTCACACCATCACTACCTTATTATAGGAAAAAAAAAATTAAAAAAAATGGACCTTGTTTTCTAGCTTTGACCTGCCAAACAAAAATGTCAGAATCTCATGATAGAATAAAAAGATTTTGCAGTATTGTTCTCCACAAAATATTTAATTTCAAAGCCAAATCATTCACTGTTCAGAGAGCGCTCTGAGTTCTCATTCTTGGTCAGAAACACTAAAGATGATGCTGGAAATAACCACAGAAAGCATGGATGGGATGGTACAGTTGTTTTTTTCACTCAATTTTATTTTGATTAACTGAGCAAAGTTAATTTAATCATTTCAGCTTTTGCCTTTCTTTAACCCCATGCTGTTCATACTGTTTTCTTTGTAGTCACTGAACAAGAGACTAAAGTGCCCAAGAAAACCATCATCATGTAAGTGCTGATTATTATTTTTTTTTTGGTAACATTTGTGTTTTGCCTTGCTGCCTATGCATGATCCAATAACAAGCTTGTGTTTATTGGCCATGCAAGAGTGTTCATTCCCATCCCACCAGATCTCATGGTATTCTGCGCTACGTGAAGTGACCACCTGAAAAAAAGTCTTATTATCCCTTTGTAAAAACAGCAGCACTGGTCTTAGACACAACCTGGGTCAGTTTTTAATGATATTACATGTGAAAAAAATCTACTGAATACTGCTAAAGTTGCACAAGAGTTCACAAAGGTAGAGTCTGACTCTCAATGTTGAAAAGAAACCACCTTTGAGAACTGGTTAATTGGAAAAGCAGAAAAATTTAACAAGTATCTCATAGTTTACAGTGATTTCTTCTAGCTTTCTACTTAAAATTCTTTAGGAAAGCCTTTTATGATGAAGCAGGGAGATGTGCACTTTTAAACCCTTTATTTCTAATATGAAATTTTGTTCTGATAATGACTTGGTCTGTTTGGATACTTTGAGCCTGGTTTATATTGGGTGCCTACAACATATAAAGATTAACTGCAGCAAAAAGTGATACTTTCTCAGTCATAAGTAGACAAGAATATCAGCCATTAAAATCTTAAGGTATCTTCTTGGTTTTAAGTATCATAAACAAATACACAATAAAACTGTTTCATGTGCTAGAAGGGGGGGCATTGTCCTTCTGGTAGGCCATCAGAGCACCTCCAAGCTATTCAAGTCATGTCCCAATGGTAGTAGGTGACTCTACAATGGAAATTTTGGGGCAACACATTCCCTCAAGAGTTGTTCTGTTGCTAAAATCAGTCCTTGACTTGGACATGATACTAAATTTCACTTCTTTTACTTCTGTTAGATGGTGAGGAGGAACTGTGAAATGACAATTCAAATACTGTTAAGAATTGCTTATCTTTTATCTCTTTGATTGTTCTCGATGATGACTATTTGTTATAACCCATGCATTTAGCCCATTTGGAACCAGTGGCTTATAAGAAGACATGTCCCCCCTTCCTAGCAGCTTCCACCTCCAATAGGCAAAGAGCAGACAGGAGAGGCAGGAAGGGGTTCTGCCTTCTCCCCTCTCTCTTGCACATCAGTTCAGTTAACATCTCCAGTCATTAGACTTTTTTTTACCCTGCAAAGACGTGAAAATGAAGCTATTTCTGCCTATACCATCTCAAGGACCAGGGTTCAGATACCAGTGGGGTAGCTAAACAGAGATGTATTTTTTTATATCATGTTCAAAAATATCCCAAGGAAGTCCTGATCAGCAAGGAATCACTCAGAGCCAGACCACATTTAAAGCTTAGTAAATCCCATCTTTCTACACCTCTCTGCCTGTAAATCACCCGGAGGGATGCTTTTATTTCACATCTCTCCTTAGTCAGCTAATTGTCCTCCTTAACCCTTTATGATTTCAAATCGCAAGCAGCAGAATTAATATTGGATGATTAAATAGTACTAAACTAAGACTGAATACCACCAGTTAAATTTAAGGCTGCAGCTCTAAAGGAGGTTTGTACGTTTATGAGTGGCATCTCAGAACAACAGAAATTCCCCTCCTTTTGCTAGTGGATGCAGTCATAAAATTAGAGCGGACCTCAGCTGGAATTGGGTAAAGTTTGGAAACCACCCTTTAAGGGCACATTCCAGCTCACCTTAATGTGTAGCGAGCTGAGGAACAGAAGCAGTTTCAAAACTAGAAACAGTCGTTTCAAAATTACTAGTAAAAAATAACAGATTATTTAGTGATGAGATTGAACAATGTTTATATCTGCAAGTCCCAGACCCAAAAGTAAGCATTTTAACCTTGAAATGTAGAGCAAAGTCTAGTGCAAGGACACATGGATTCATTCTCATCTTTATCTAAAACGATTTCGTTTTGTGTAATTCAGAAAGGCACCAAGGCCATGATTAAGGCTCTGCATACATCATAAAGCTCTATAGTAAAATTGCAGAAAACTTGGCGAAGGAGTAAAGCAGTAGAAACGAGCAGTAGAAGAGAGGGTGCTCTAGAAGAGAAGAAATGTCATTGTAGCTGATCCAGTCCTGGACTTCCCAGCATCCTCAAAGGGAGAGATTGATGTTAGAAAGAAATCTGATCTCCATGGGAGAAGGCAATGCCTCTCCAAAGACGAGACCTATAGGTGAGAAAGGCTACGAGAGATCTAAGAGGATTAGTCTTCCATGATGATCGGAGAAACTCAACAGGAGAAACAGGCTCTCCTTTCCCAAGGACTCGTTCCACCCTTCTCTGTATCTCAGCACAAGAGCCAGAGCAGAGACGGCTGGAGAGCAAAGGTGGTGACTTTCAGCCCTACGTGGCTGTGACTAGAGGCTGGTGCAAAAGACAACACTGTCTTTACCTTCAAGTTTCTCCATGTAAAAAAGGCCAGTGAAAAACCTGCAGGAAAAATTCTATGTTAAACTTACAAATTTAAGAGCATTGAAGTCTGGATTTAGGTGTTCCTGTCCCCAGATATTAAAGCTATTTGATCCAATTTCCTCTGTAGCTCATTTAAAGCCAAAGCTTTTCCTGGAATGGGAGCCAAAGACTGTTTAAACTCAAGCTGTGTATCTATACAGGGATGCTGAGAAGTCCCAATTGCTTTGGATACATCAAAAAATCTAAAGTAAGGAAGGCCAGCAGAAATATACTGAGAAATGATAACTGTGCATCCCAGATTGATACATCTGATACCCCTACGTTAATTGGTGGTTGTAGGATCAGGCTGTGTCTGCAATAACGGTGTTATGAAGAGTAAAAATCAGTTCATTTTGTCAGAGAGGACCTCTTCAGGAAATTCTGACTTTCTTGCTTAGTGCCCTTTTAATGTAACTGGTCTGCACGTGAAAATGCAGATCTCGGCTCTCAAAAGAGTCTTTGATCAGCAAAGTAGAGATAACACACTTTATTAAAAAAGAAGAAACTGCTGACCCTATTGGAATAAAGGGCATTTTGCCATTGAGTTTGATGAGGCCAGGATTTGAGCCAAAGACACTCAGGAAAAGGTTAAATTCCTTAAGTGTTTAAAATTTTGGGGATGAAACTGCTACATGGGTCCAAAGTAGCACAGTAGGCAGTCAGCACAAGGACATGGAATATAGCAGGATCCAGAAGAACATTTCTCAGCTGGACATACTTGTTGTGTTCATGCACTCAAGGAGGTTAATGGAGCAGATCTCCTGGGGGCATGCTCCTAAGATCTTCCTGTGGGGTTGCTCCTAGGATCCGCCTTGGGGAAAGGGTGTTGAGGTTTTCCCTGGGTCAGAAAGTAAGTGGAGATGGGCATGTGGGTGTGTGCGTTGCGTGTGTACCCCTTCCAAAATGACACGCTTCACCAAAAGCTGGAGTGCTCACAAAACTAACCCCACTGTAGCGCCTTGACAGTCAATGGCATGTGCTGATGGAGTGTGGCTCCCCGAAAAGTCTCGTCTTCCTGCCAACTCCGTGTCAACCCTTTCTGTCATCAGAGAGGAAACGATAACCACTGTGGTGAAGAGCCCGAGGCAAAGGGGAAGGGTTTCTCCTGCACGCTCTTCTTCAGGTCACTCGCCTTCCCGCTCCCCAAGAGCGGAGCCAACTCCAGAGCCGGTTTATGTCTCAAAGATGAGGCAGCCCGTCCACAGGTATGAGCAGGAGGCAGCATCAAAGTCGGCTGTTCCCGTGCTTTTTGTCACAGAAGCAGAGGACAGGCAAGGAGCAGCAGCGCGAGACGTCGTCATAGAGACCAAGGTGGAAGAGAAAAAGCCCAAATGGGTCGAAGTGGAAGAAATAATTGAATTCAAGGTGAAAAAATCACCAAAACCTACAAGGAAAAGAGGATCTTCCCCAGCAAAACAAGAAAAAGACGACTCAGGGGTGTTAACATTCACTTTTCCCAGCTCAAGGCCTAGGCGTTCTCCAGAAGATGATCCAAACACAAACAACTCCAACAATAAATTGGTGGAACAGTCAAAATCTATGCCTAGTGACAGTCTCTCTGAGGCTGATATCCAGCCCTTGGTCTATGCAACTGAACAGGAAGGACCTCAAGTCAGCAACGAAGACAGAAGCTCCCCGTGTGGGTCCGAACAACTAGGAAATAATTCATTTATGGTTTATGGAACCGAAGGAAAGAGCTTCCCACAGGAAACGAGTGGTCACTATGGATCAGACGTTGATTCCCCGCTGCTTGCCTGTGGGGGCGAGCCTTTGATCTTCAGTTTTGAGACAGGTGCTGCAGACCAGCAGGAGCTTCTGTTCTCACCAGCGAGTCCAGAGGTTACAGAGGACGCAGATGACTTAGACCTGTCTTGGCCTGTTGAGGAGGGGGTACCTGAAGTAATCCCTGAAGTCCTTCCAGAAGAGGATAATGTCATTATAGTTGATGAACCAGAGGAACTACAGGCAGATGATGACCTTAGCACCCGGGACCGCAAAATCTTAACCCACAATGGCAAAGTATTAACTTTGGAGGATCTTGAAGATTATGTTCCTGAAGAAGGTGAGACCTACGGGTGTGATGATCAGAACCATTCGGCAGATAAACCCTGTGAGATCTCCGTGCTCCAGACAGAAATCAACGAGCCAATGATTGGGAAGCCAGTGCTGCTGAACCTGGGGAGACCTGTGGTTTCTGAGCCCAGGCAAAGGTTTTTCAGCCAGTTTGAGGAGCACGTTCCTGGGAGTGTGTTCATGTCAGCATCTAGAGTAACCGGTGTGCAGTCTTTAGGTCCCTCAAACATCTCCTTCCATGTGAGTGACACCTGTATGAGCATGACACCTGGAGTGCATGCAGCAGCAGCAGCTTCTCCTGCTCCCTCCTTCACAGTGAAACCATCTTTCTGCACCGAAGTCCAGCTCTCAGCAGATAATGGACAGTCAAGCTTTAAAACTGAAGTTTCCACGAGAACCCTCAGCTATGGGACTGTTGGCGAGCCTGTTACCTTGCACATCAGCACAGAAGACCTCTCCCAAAGCTGAGCAGATGCAAGCATAATTTTCAACACAAAATAAAGCAGCGTTTTTGAAAAAAAGAAACACTAATCAAAATTGTTGTAGGTGAGGGGAATTGGTGGTAAAGATGACAAGGTAACATGTATGAGGGAATATCTTTGAGGAGAATATATTTAAATGTATTTAAATATGATATGTCGAGCTTTTCCAGTCTTAAAGGGAACATGTCTGTCAGAACAGTTTGTAATTTAAAAAGCTTTGATTGAGGTGAACATATATCATTCCATAGGGGAGCGGTGATGGTAGGTTTAGGTAAAGCCCGATTCTCCTGCCTATGACAGAAATATAAATGAATAACTGCATTTTCGTCCATGAACTTAAAAATTACTTCAGGTGCCAATTTGTAAATTATGGTGTGGCAAGAAGGTGAAAGTGCCTAAGCTTTTCAGCATCCTTTGGCAGCCCAGGGTAGCAGGACTGTCTCCAGCTAAAGCAGTCTCCTGTCCCTGTGTGCGCCCAAAGGTCATGAAGCTTCACACTGCTCTGACTCTGCCGTATGCTTCTGACACCAATTAGCTCCATCAAAATTTCTTCATAAACCTTTCAACATGTGCAGTCTGGTTAAATTATTTTAAACTTCTGCCACAGAATGAAACACATAGAAAATATTGCATTTACTAGGGCTGTTCAGACCTTTTGGTTGAAATCCTGATTTGACTAAAGTCAATGGTGAAAGACCCACTGACTTGAGGAACCAAGGATTTCGTTGTTCTCTTCTGCTTTATGTAGAAAAAGAGCATCCTTTTTAAATTACTGCTATTTTCAAGTCCACTGCCTAGATGTCTAAAGATGTAGGTTTCGTTATTCTGCATTCTAGTGCAGTGGATCTATAAACCATATCTTTTAAAATATAGATTTACCTAATGTGCAGCAAAAGATTAACGTGCTGCACAAAATGACTTCTGTATCTATAATAAAATGCTAATACTTTTATAAAGAACCACAAATGTGGTCTTTGTCGATAAATATTGCTGGAAGAATTTTTGTTCTCCTGTACATGCCAGTGGTGAAACGTTACTTTTAACAGATTGATGGATAATATTTCCTATATGTAGTAAGAGGAATTCACCACTGAGCTACGGCGAAGCAGCAGGAGCACAAAGACAGCTTTAAAAAATAAAAAAGAAAGGAAAGAGATACTTACCATAAATACATTGGGCTGCTTGGAAACACTGACAGTTGCAATTGCATCGTATTACTGTAACCATGTTCGTGGAGCTGTCTTGTAGAGGTATTGCCTTTTGTTGAGTTGCTCTGGAGCTTTGCAGCTCAGAGGGAGTGCTGATTGCCTGAGGAAGGCTAAGAGGCCGTGAGCATGACCCATTCCTGTTGCACAGACCTTCCTCAAGTTGCTCAACCCTGGCAAGGAATGAGCTCACAGGCCCAAAAATATTGGTCCCAGTTGAAGTCAGCTGTCATTGATCTTGGTAGGACCAACACTGGCCCTCTCTATCGTAGACAGAGATGTGGGGTAAAAAATCCCAACATCTTGTCCCAGCTGAATTGTGTAGTGCTGTTGCTACAGAAAATGTTTTTGTTTAGATGGTGCAGAGAAACCAGAAATGCTGAATTTCTAACTAGCATGAAGAAAGGGGATTGAGTGAGCTTTTGCCTTGGAAATGTTGACGTGTGATGTTGCCTCAGTGTTTTCCAGCTAGGTAAAATTGTGAAGCTTTTTCTGGAGTTCTCCGGGCAATATTCCCACTAAGCGGGAGTGAGTTCACAAAAGGTGCTCGTAGAAAAGAGTACTTTATTTTCTTTTCCTTCTGTGGATGCACCTTGACTGTATACTGACTAAAATGAACGTAGTGATTTCACAGCCTTTTACTTTCAATATCCAAACAGGGCGTTATGTGTAATATCCTGTGCACTACCCTCATGGTATAGGATGCTTTTCCAGTGATTACATGTGGTGAAAGAAATCAAGCCTCTTTTATGTTACTCTCCCATTTTTTATAACATCTCCTTGGTTTTTACTGTTTGTTTTATAATTGAGCAATACAATGGATATATATTAGTGCTTTTTTCATATATTGCACTCTACATTGGAAAGTAACAAATACACAACAGAGAAATATTTTCAAACCTGAAAATATTTCTTTTTTATTGGGCCTGATTCTGATCCCAGTTATTCCAGTATCAATCTAGAAGAATTCCACAGAAGGAGGTGGATTTGATTCGGATTTACAAAGATACTGAGATGCTGAGAAAAGAATTGGCCCTATTATAGTCTGCAAAAATATAATATCAAAAAATAATAAAGATGTGTAAAGGATCATGGAGGTCTGCTCCTGTTGTGGATGATGCTCAGGTTGGAGCTGCAGGATGCAGCTGAAAGGTTGCAGTTCAGATGGTCATAGAAGAAACACCTATAATTCGTTTCATTAGCCCAAAGCAATTGACATCTGTTTACATTTTTGTTTGAAATTTAAGCAAAAGAGAATAAATTGAAAGGAATTTTTAAAATCGTATGCAGGATTCTGTTCAAAAAGTGAAAGGTTATGAAAAGTTCATTACATATACTTTCAAAATGTTTTCCTAGAGGTTAAAAATTATGCTTGTAAGTGATTACAGTATGTAGATAACTAATGAGATGTGTGGGAGTTTATTTCCTGTAGATGAAATCATACAGCTGTATTAAAAATTTTAATACAAGGAATGTTTTACTAAAATTCCTGCAGGTGAATGGGTATTAATAAAGTGGAAACTTCAGTTTGCTTGAGATACAAAAAGAAAAAAAAAAAGCCACCAAAAAAAAACCCAAATAAAAAAAAATCAAATGCAAGATATGCTGTTAGATGCTGAGTTTATATCAATAAATGTCTTGCATCTGCTGTCACTGAACTCACTGGCTTCTTGTGTTCTTTTCTGTTCATGGCACTCGATAGTCCATCAGCTCAGCCACTTTTCTCATTGACTTCAGCAGGAGCTGGGTTCCAACCCAGGAACCCAGCTCCAGCTCAGCTTCTTCTGGCCACCTTCAGAAGTGTTGCAGTGAAAGAACCTGTATTTAGGGAAACTTCCAACCCAGATCTAGGAGTCAATAATTTTGAACAATGCTCGTTCTCTTGGGTCCTTCTCTCAGGCTGAACTGAAACCTCAAAATGTACATCAGTCTGGTGTTCCTTGTTATTGGCTGAAGGACGTGTGGGGCGGCAATGTTTATGGTTAAGATTTTAGAACTGGGAAATGGGCTGTTCATCAGGGTTGTGCCCTCACTGCGGCTTTAGTTTGAGGTACCTCAGCTAATAGTGAAGTTTCTCATAGTGTGTAATATCCCTAAACAGGATGGAAACAGGGAGGAAAGTGGTGGTATTAGCAGTAAGGTGGAGAACTGTGGTTATGTATGAACTGTGTGTATATATATGTGTGTGTGTGTATATTTTTATATATATATATATATAAAACCTGCAAATATATTTTCTTGTTGACAGATACTAAGTGTGTTTCATGCCTCTTATATAAAACCTGTGAATATATTTTCTCATTGACAGATACTAAGTGTGTTTCATGCCTCTCCAAGCAGTGTGGTTGTTGGCAGCTGCCCAACTTGTCGGACAGCACCAGTTGGTGGTAATCACAACACCAACATCAGGGAAACAAAATATTTATCTAAAGAGTTATTTAAACGTCTTCCACCCTGCCCAGTGCTGATGAACACTGATGGGCAGTCTGGGACATCCCGTGAGCAGGACTTGATTTTTCCATCAGCACACCCAGAACTGAAATATTTCATAACTGCTATGCTCATGGGGAGGACACTGAGATCAAAAATCAAGTTGAGACTTTCTTCAAAGGGGGCTGATCCAGTTGTAGCCTTCAACTTTACTTGCTAAGGCCTATCGTGGGATTTTACTTCCTTAAGGCCAGGAAAGGAGTAGAATCAAAGCAGCTACAGGCCATGCTCCTGTGTCAATGACATTAAGCCAGTCAGAGGTGTTTGTGTGCAAATGCTCTTATTTTTTCTTGAATCGCAAGACAGTTTGAGTTTGCACTCTTGTTGGCAAGTCATCACATCGTGGGCGTGATGAATTGTATGAATCTGGCATGCATTTTGTCTGCCTTTAAGGTTACTTGGAGGGTTTCCATAGATAACATCTGTCCTTTTCTTGTGCCTCTTCAAGATTTGTGGAAGGTGTATCGGGCTGGAGATTGGATGAGATGAGCTCCTGAGGTCCTACAATCCCATCCTAGCCTAGCTTCTTTTACCTGTGCTGACTGGGGATGAGACCATGGTTGTTTATCTCCTGGGTGGCTGTTCTGCAA
Organism: Calidris pugnax; assembly: GCF_001431845.1. Lineage (NCBI taxonomy): Eukaryota > Metazoa > Chordata > Aves > Charadriiformes > Scolopacidae > Calidris > Calidris pugnax. The sequence goes on from NW_015090864.1 coordinate 2,014,909, forward strand.
AGATGTATGCTTGAAAATCCATTTTTATGTCTGGAAAGATTTTGTCTTCTCTCTGCCTTCAAGACAGTGAGTTTCTTGAGGCAGGAGTTATATCTTCCTCTGTATAATGCTTCCCTACACAAAACTGCTGTGCATTACTGTATGGACCAAGTGACCTTGCTTCCAGAGTATCTTGCAAAGGTGTAGTCCAGTATGAATTTAAAAGTTTCAAGTATATTTCAGTGCAAAGCCCAGCAAAAACATTTAAATATTGCCCAGTTGGACAAATTAATTATTCTGCAAGGAGTCACATTTCTGCCACCCTCTCAGACTCACAGCCTCATAAAGCAGTGCAGCCTTCCCTTCTTTCCCCTGCCCTTCTTCAGAGCCATCAGGGAGGCTGGTACCTCCTCACTCCTCCTCCTTCCCTGTGAGAATAACATCTTTGCACGTAGGGTCTGTATCAGTGCAATGGGTCACCACTGGGTTCATTTCATTGACTTTAATAAAGGTATTTCTGGAAGACCAGCCAAGGTAGGGTTGAGTTGGGAAATGGATCCTTCATTCTGCTGTCTGGGGAGAGGTTGGGTGTGTGCACAGTGTCCTCAACCTGGTGAGATATGTCTTTCTGAAGCATGTTGTGACAACCTTCTTATTTTTTGTCTTAGCTGTGTCCCCTTTTGCTGGAATAAGCATTTTTGCATCAGCTCTCTCCTCTAGGAGGGGAAAACGATATGATTGCAATTATTTCCATGGGATGGATGATGCTGCTATTTTCTTTTTATCCTGAAGAGAGAAAAGCTGTTCTTCTTGTCTGTAGGAATGACTTCCTCGCACTCAGAGATGGAGAATTCTGTCCAGGCCTCGCTACAGCGTGCTGATAAGGAGATCAAGACAGCTCTAAAGAAACTCGTGGACTCAGCATCAATGCTGGTGACTCTTCCCCCAGGCATGCGAGGAGGAGCTGGTGGCCTTGGCGGTCCTGGGTCTGCTCTTTCAGACCACTCAGAAACGGCAGCCAGGCCCTCTGTGCTAGTTCATGAAGCCAGTACCCAAACCCAGGCTGCTGCAGGTCATGGTAGGTTTGGCATGAGTATGTAAAACATCCCATGGGAGTCAAGAGAGACAACAATATCAAACACACCATTTATGATGTTTTTTCCCTTGTTTTTCTGTTTTTTTATGAGCTGTTGCAGATCAAGAGAGGACATTCAGATCCAAAGGAATGTGGAACTGTGGGTTGGGGTTAGGTCAGACACAAGTTTGGGGCAGATCTTTCTGGAAACAGGTGGTGTTTGAAAACTGTGTCTGAAATAGAGTTTGGTTCATCACCTGCCCAAAATGGAGGGATTAGGGATTTTTCCACCTTCGGTCTTTTCACCCTGGACTTACTTCATGTTTTTCTAGGGAGAAGATGGGATGGAATCCACCCTTTACATTTATAGAAGTAATTTGGGTTTTGATTTGGTTGGGTGGGGAGGTTGCTTTCCTTTTATTTTTTGCCATAAACAAAATGGAAATCTGTTTAACACCCCTGTATCAACTGCCAGAGTCTTTCTAGGATGTTGGGCACATCAGGTTCACCTTCATTTCACTGGCCATGGAGCCTTGATAGACTCCTTAACAGTTTCTGTGTGGTTAAATCCTACAATGTGTGTGGCTGTGTCTTGACAGAAGAGCAAGTCTTTTGTCTTTGTGTTGTTTGTTTTTTTTTAAAAAAAAAATACAACACTAATAGCTGGCAACCCTTCCTGTCTTCCTTCTGCTTCTGCCATAACAACTTGTCTAAGCCGTCTCTGTGTCAGGTCAAAGTAACTGTCCTCCATCAGTGCCAGCTTAAAAATATAATGTCAAGTAGCCTTCAGCCCTTGAACTCCAGATGCTGTTTAAAAAAGAAGATATTCTTGCCTAAAACATAAAAATGAGAATAGAAGTATTTCATGGAATCAGACCCAAATAGCTGCGTTAAAAAATGACAGGGTTTTAAAACCTTTTTTTTTCTTTTTAGTAGGAAATAATCTATGAAAATAATCCTCTGGTGAAGAAGGATGACTCAAATATCATAAGTAAAATGTCAACTAGCAGATTATTTTCTGAGTTGTAACTACAGAAAAAATGGAATAGTGAATGAGGTGGTTTTGCAGTCCTTTCATCTGAGAAAACTAAACATGTCATTAATAAGGGGAATTATTTTAATAAGATGGGGACTTGACAACTGTCCCTATCATCACATGCTTTGAATAAGAAGACAAATATTTCGATAGTGGTGCCAGAAGGAAAGCATAATCCCACCAACCTGGGATGTCTGATCCTGCCAGTAATGTCTTGAATAACCATGTTTTCCATCCCAATAGAGCTGTTTCATATGATTTCTAGAAACTCTTGCTTTTTTTCCCAAACCAGCCGGCACCGAGCATCCCTAGAGAGCTCTCTAAAAAGGCCCTTCCTGCTGGGGAGAAGACTCCACTTGATTTAATCTTTTCTCCTCAGGTGAAAAAGGAGACGATGCACTTTATCCTATGGGGTAACTCCAATGGTCAATATCAAAAGATTTTCTGGTACTTTTTGAATGGGAAATGGAACCAGTTTTTGAAGATATAGCTGGTAAAATAATTAATAATGAAAGAAGGAAAATACCTGAACTGCTATTAAGCTATACCATCTTTTAATTTCCTTGTTCCTATAAACCTGAGATGTCAAACCTTCCTCTGGTGTAACTTAGAGTTGTATGAGGAAATTTTCAAAGAACCTAGGGAAGGTGTACCAATGCTGACGTTATAAATCACTAGGTCCTCCATATGAGCATGCCTCCATATTAGTTTTATCCCTACCCAGGGCCTGTCTTGGCCACTAGTTTTACAGTGATGTCAGCTTATTTATTTCACTGATGCTGCCTGTGATTGCATCAGGGAGTCAAGAGCTATTCTCATAATGTAAAGTTTAATTGAAACATTTCTATGTAGGAAGCTAACACTGGGCATCCCTGGAGGTATTTAAAAGAGGTGTTGACAGATGCTGAGGGACATGGTTTAGTGGTGGACTTGGCAGCATTAGGCTAACAGTTGGAGTCAATCTTAAGGGTCTTTTCCAACCTAAATGATTCTATGATTTCATCATAGCCATGAGCTGGAACTCAAACACAATTAAAGTATCTTAAAGGTCCCTAGACAACTCTATGATTCTATAACGAATGAATTGAACTAACACTATCCTTCCAGTCATCTTATTTATTCTTGTCTTTACTGACTCTCTTTCTTATTTGTGTCTCTGTGTGTTTCCTTACAGAAAAATCAGTTTTGCCCAGTCAGAAATGTGCCACCATTCAGTCTCTGATGTCATTCAAGCCTTTTGCTTCATGTTCTCTTCTCAAAAGAGCCAAATTTTCCTGTTAGCTTCAGTGATTGCACCCAGCTGAGGTCAAAAGGACTCAGTTCTGACACAAAGCAGACTAGAGATGGCTCCAAAGGTTTGCTCTGGGTTTCAAGTGTGCTGTAAGAGGGGACATGTCTAACTTGCCCTATTTCTTCTGCCAGGCAAAGCACAAAGACAGGTTCCAGCTGAAGAACCAAGTGTGCCAAAGCTCAGGCCTGGTCCTCCCCATGAAGATACGGCTGCTGGAGATGAAAGCACGCAGGAACGCACCGTTCCTATTACCAGGTAAATAAACACCTACCCCAAAACACAGACTTCTGAATACAGCAAACTTTGTTGCAAGAAAAGCAAGTCCTCTGTGGTGGATGAAGCAGGTGGTGGCTTGAACTGATTCTTGTAGGTTTGTTATTACTTTTAGAACCCTGTTCACGCATGCATTGTACAAGAAGGATAGAAAAGGTTGGAGAGAAATTCATTCCTCCAAAACAAAATCCTTCTTGTATTAATTTTAAGTAAATAATGATTTATCTCATGGTTAATACACAGATCGATGGCAGGGTATAATCTTGCATCTCTGTAGTTGTATGTGACTGTGTAATCTTTTCTCTTGGGCTTCACGAAAGAACATCACCAGCTGCGGGGGCAGGTGACTGGTACAGAAGAGAAGGAGACATGGTCTGGGACGTACATAGAGAAGTTTATATTGAGACCACAGAAAGAACTTGTGTGTATAAGACTGAGCAGAAGACCCCAACAAGTAAGGAAGAGTCTTGTTTCCCTCCCCTACATCCCATGATTGTCATTGTCTTTTCCTTGGTAATAGCTCTTGACCGCTCTTTTAAATACCTCTATTTCTGGAGTAGTAACTTTTTATTAAGCAAAAAGTAACAGGTAAACATGAGGATATGAAGCCTAAAAGCAACGTCAGTGTAAAGAAACACAAATAAATTGCTGTGATATCTTTTGATTTGACACAAAGCTAATGCCATGTTCTCGTCTCCTGTAAATCCCATTTGAATAACTCAACCGCCATCACCACGAACGAAGCTGTGGTGTTGTGCACGTGGCCAACCCTTGTGTCTCACCAGGTCCTCCCTACATGCAAGTGACAATAGAGGATGTGCAGGTGAACTCTGGGGAGCGTGCCAAGTTTCAGGCAGTCATTGAAGGAACCCCTCAGCCTACTGTTTTGTGGTTTAAGGTAAGTGCAGACATCTCCCTGGCTGAGAAAGGACTGGAGAGAAGTACTTCCGTGTGGAAATACTTCTTACATACCTCTTACATTGATTCTGTATCATATCTACGGACTTTGATGAAAGAGCCGCCATTCTTATGGAACCACCAACCATGCATCTCACCCTGCATTGTCTCCAGTGCCCAGAGAGGGCAACCAAGATTTTTTTGTGAACCAAGATGGGCAGGAAGGGAGATTGGTGTCTTTCTGAGAGCCACCAAGATGCGTACTGTAGTTTTGGGGTCAGGGATGGGATTAAGAGTCGATTATTCCAATTGTCAACAGGACTTCCAGGCTCTGTATCTTTTCCGTAGCTAATTGCTAAAATGGGTGTGACAAAAGACAATGAATATCCGACGGAAAGGAAGGAGAAATCATCTATTATTCCTCAGAATATTGTCATGCCCCTGAAATAAGCAGTTGTTGTTCTATGATTGTCTGTAACTCTCTGTCCAACTAACTGTTTTGTATTCAAAAGTTTTTATTCCTTTTTTTATACCTTCGGTGTGGCAAGTGCAAGGATGAGCTACTCAAAGAAAATAATCTTTAAAAATGATCAAAAATGCAAAGAACCCCCTCCCACGCACACACACACAGGCACATGCTTGAACATATAGAAAAGAATAAGATCAAGACAAGAATATACGATACACCCTGTGTATCGTGTTCCCCCAATCCCTGACATTTTCAGCTCAGAGTTATCCCGAGCTACCTGAACTTTTATCTATTTACTAACCCACAGTAAAGCTCTCCATATGTTTATCAAGTCTCCTCTTGCACCCTTGCAAATGTCTTGTACATACAATGTCCTTTGCCAAGGAGTTCAACTCAATGACAGAATGCTGCCTCCAGTGCCACCTCTTTTTGGCTGTTCACTCTAAATTTGTAACAAGCTTCACGTGTTGTCTCTCACATCTTGTACCAGGAAAATTTAATCCCTGCCCACTCACGCATCTATTCAGAATTCTGTACAACTCTGTCATGTCACGTCAAGCCTCCCTTGAGGCTGAAGAGCCCCAACTTGCTCTGTCAATCCTCATCTGGAAGCTTTTATGGGAAGAACATTGCTGCAAGAGTACCACACGCTAGGCAAGCCAAGGATTTATAAGATGATGCTTTGTGTCTTGTTCTTCATTTCTTCCCTAATAATTTCTAACATCTGGTACTTTAAACTGCCACCAAGCACTGAGCTAGTGCTGCCATGGAGTGATCTGCTGTAACTCAAATTTTGCTCCAGTGGAATAAGGAACAGCCCAGAGCCTTACATTTCATGTGGGGGCATAGAGTTGCATCACTTTACATTTATTTTTATTATATATATTTATTTGGTGTTTTACTGACCTGTCAGGTGGTCTTAAAATGTCCTCTTGCAAATCTTCATAATCTGCTCTCTGTGTCACACATGCTCCCTCCTGTACCCTTCTTTTCATAGCATTTATCAATATATTAAGCAGCAAAAGGGCCAGCACAAGCTGGAGACCGAGCAGAAGCAAAGTAGCTGATCCTCCTGCTCCCTGGGCTGGCTGCCCAGGCATGGTGAGCTGGGAGAGCTGGAAGAATAAACCACATAGCCCTGGTGACCCCTCCTGAGCCTGTATTCCTACAAATGGGTTATGAAACAAAGTGTTATTGGGTAACGTGGAAGCGGATAAAATTATCCATGGAGCACTTCTTTAGCCAGAATTTTGTTACTGAGATTTGCTTGCCTAAAAGGTCTGTGTTGTAGCTCTGTTCCTGTATCTCATTTCTAGAAGAGAAGAAACATCTGTTTCCAACTTGTTTTTCCCAGTGCCAAAATGTCGTTTCATTCTTCCAGGGCACGACATTGCTGTCAGACAGCAACAGGCTCCGCCAAGGGAATGAAGGAACAACATATTTCTTAGTTGTGGACAATGCTGTCTTGGAAGATGGTGGTGTTTATACCTGTGTTGCCAAAAACGCAGGAGGGGAGGTGTTGTGCAAAGCAGAGCTTGTTGTACGTGAAGGTAAGGTCATTCTTTCAGCTGCAAGAGTTGCTTCCATGGCCATTGCAATGTGTACTTGGCTGCAGTCATCTTCTGGTACCCATATGCTCTATATTCCTACATAGCATTTCTATATTAACAGGGTGGCAGGATCCAGTAGAAGGGCAAATGGTCTAGTGACCTACATATATATATAAAAATGAGATATTTTTTTCCTTCGCTTCAGATTACACGATGAACTGATACAATGGGCCACAGAAATAAGTGGGGCCACGTCTCTGATGGTGTTCTGCTCCTTAATCTGGCTCTTCTGATTTATCTCAGATGAAGATGCAGCCTCAATGTTCATGTTTGATGACAAAACCTGCCAACGGCTCCACTAAATTCTGTGCACAAGTTTAGAGGACACCTGCAATTTTTTCCTGCCTTAAATTATCCTGCAATAACTTTTCATGCTATTAGCGAGACATCGTTGCCTGAGTATTAACACTGACATTTTCCTTCATTTCCAAAGCTAAGAAAGAGCAAGCAGAAAAGAAAGTGGCCACCAGGAGAAAGCTCCATTCTCTTTATGAGGTGAAGCAGGAGATTGGAAGGTAAGTGAATTTTCCAAGATTACATTATCACTGAGAATACCTAATTGCCCATCTGAGCTGCTCAGTATGTGGAGCCAGAGGCAGAGGTGGACCCAGCTGTGGGAAAGTCTGAAAAGCTGAAAGTACTGGCAGAGGTGGGAGGTCACCCCATTGCGGGGGAGCTGGAAACACTTCCCTGAGGATTCTGATAGAAGATGGGAAAGTTCAGGCAGCCCATAGGTCCAGGTAGCTCCAAGCAGAAGAAACACCAGCCACCAGCCATAGGTGGAAATTTTAGCATCACAAGCCCACGGCGACATACGTACAAGCCCTGTGCCCATCCAAGGGATCCAAGAGCACCAACCTTTGTCAGCAGAAGGCTGTATCACCTGAAACAGCTTTTCCCTTGATGTGAACTCGTTGCTTAGTGTCAGAAACAACCAGGAGAGGGCAATAGCACCTCGCATACCTGAAAAACAGCTTTTTTCTGTTGGAGAGTGTAAGCCCTGAGCAGTAGGGAGCTGTCAAAGGCTGGGACGTGGAAAAAGATCCATGCCTGCTGTGCAGAGGGCTTTGAACCAAGTCTGAGCATGGCTTGTCCTTTGATTTGACACAGGGGCTGCTTCAGTTTTGTGAAACGAGTTGTACATAAAGGGAACAGAGTGTCTTGTGCTGCCAAATTCATACCTCTGCGAAGCAAAACGAAGGCTCGAGCGCACCAAGAGAGGGATATTCTTGCCTCTCTGTCCCACGACAGAATTACCAGGCTCCTGGATCAGTTTGAAACACGGAAAACACTGATTTTGATTCTGGAGTTGTATCCTTTTCTGTGCAGCTTCTCCGAGGAGGTTGGGAAGTACTGGGCAGAGCTCCTTTAATAAATAACTAAGCCATTAAACATTTTTAATTTTTGCCTGAGATAAAAGGACACACATAATCATTCTCTGCACCACAGGATAGGATGCTCTGTGAAATCCTCACTGAAGTACTATGTTTCTGGCAGTTTGGGGAAAAATCATGATACTTGTATATACAAGTAAAAATGAGTTGTTAAGCTCCAAAATCTCTCTTCTGAAACATCTGGAGGTGAAGGACTCTGGTTCTTTGAGATCCAGCGTAGAGCAGAAAAGCCCATAACCAACAGGCAGATTCTTTTCTGAAACATTTGGAGGTGAAGAACTCTGGTTCTATGAGATCCAGTCTGGGTGAGCACCAGGAAAATGCAGCACAGAGCAGAAAAGCCCATAACCAACAGGCAGATTTTAACATGAGCGATACCCTGCTCCTGTGTGTAGGGAGCACAGATTTAGAAAAACCCAATCCAATTACACTTCCCCAACAGAGATTTTAATGAACTACATGGTCATCATGTTGCCAGATATCACCTTGTGAATTCTGCTCCGTTATCTGGATAGAGGTGGTTACAAAGAAAAAATAAGCATTTAACTGTAGTTCTGTGTTGCCTTAACACCGTTGGCAGATGCTCCAGCGAAGAGCTCCTTGACCGTTTATTCAAGAAGGGTGTTGTCACTGAAGCTGAGGTAATCTTTCCTTCTCATTGCAAAGTCCAGAGTCGGTGGGTACCACCAGAGCACCTCCCAGCTGCATTTTCCTTTTTGAATATGAGGAATGTCTTTAAGCCAGCGACCATCTGTCAAAACAGAATCAGCCTTTAAAATGTGTTCCCACCAGCTTTCATTACTAAGTTGAGTTTCTTCAGGGAATTAACTAGAAACAACCAGTGGTTTTGACCACCAGCATTGCATTCAGCCTACTACAGATGATATTTGCTCTATTATCATCTTTTCTTTGCTATCTGTCACCTGGAGCTCTGGTATCTTCACTGGCTTAATAACACTTTCTCCCCTCGCAACTGTACTTCTATCCACTCCCTTTTAGTCTCCAAACCAAGGGCTGAAATTACAGTTTCTACAGGTTTTTTTGAGATCTGTGATGCTCAAAGTTCAAAATGTTTCACATGTCCCATCTAGTAGCCAGGTGTCCTGTATTTATTGGTAAAATTGATTTTTCTTTTATATACTGAGAGGGGAATATCATAGAACCACAGGATGGTTTGGGTTGGAAGGGACCTTTAAAGATCAGATGTCAGCTAACTCTACAAAATGTCAAAGGTTGAGAACTTCCAAAGCTGAAGCCAGCTGTAAATCTTCGTTCCTTCTTCAGTAATAGTCAAAAAAACAGGTTTACAACACAGTTTTAAAATGTATTTTAAATGTGTTTGCCTGATTTACACGAAGCCAGAGCTGAGTCTGAATTAGATAAATGAGATAGTGGATAAGCTTCATAAGACTTGGGAATTTCTATGTCTCTTTTTTGCATGTTTGTAGTGTTGGGTTGTTTTAAGTAAGGGCTTTTTTATAGATAGAGGCTCCAGCAGGGCACAGCTTCATTCCACAGGGTAATGTTTGGTTCACAGGTTATTTCAACTGCAAGACAATTACAAGAAGTTCATTCTAGTTTTAAAAATATTTCTATTTCAATCTCTCCCTCTCTCATATGTTAAATGTTACCAGAATCAGGGACTCTCTTCTTTACCGTTATATCTTTAGTAATTGCTTAATAATTGATTTCATTTTTAGGTCAAATTGTATATCAAGCAAATTTTGGAAGGAATCAAATATCTTCATGACAACAACGTCCTTCATTTGGACATTAAGGTAACATGCAATGGCAGGGCCAGCTTCTTGTGGGCCAGGGAATGGGCATTCTCTGTTTGACTTATCCTTACTTACAACTGAAAATATTGCCTGCTTTCAAGAAAAGTTTCTCCTTTTGATTTTATTTCATTTACTAGCCGCTGAATATCCTCATGGTTTATCCTGAAAGGGAAGACCTTAAACTCTGTGACTTTGGATTTGCCCAGAAGATCACGCCCTTTGAGCCTCAGTTCAGCAAATATGGGTCTCCAGAGTTCGTTGCCCCAGAAATTGTTTCTCAGTCACCGGTGTCAAAAGCAACTGATATCTGGTAACCTGTCATCATTCTAAAAAGCTTTTGCCCTAGCTGGCCTGAATTTCCAGTTACTGTTAATAAGTAAAGGGAGAGGCGATGATAATACAGGAAATTGAAAGTGAACACTGAGAATCCAAAAGCCATCAGGGCTCTTAAAAGCTCCTTCTGTCTGCTTTGTTCAACCATAATTGAACTCTGACAGCTAATTAATGCAAAGGGGCATCTTAGTGAAGATGATCTTTCTTAGAGGCAGGAACTAGGGAGGGATGATCCTAAGTGGCTTTCTGGAAAAGGCAAACAAGCTCCAAAAAGAGTATTTTGAGTATTCTCTTCTATCGATGCTTTAAAAATGGAGGATTACTTGAGAACATTTTTTAAAAACGCTGAAGGGGAGAAAACTGAAGAGTGAAAGCAATAACTTTTGGGATATATTTTCCTCAGAAAAGCAGGCAGAAGAAGGTGATCCTACTGTGCCGGGGTGTCTAGGGGAAGGAAGAGGGGTTGTGTGCTTGAGAAAGAAGCAGAAATAATAACAAACAGCTGACATTTGTGTTCTCTCTCTCTTCAGGGCTGTTGGAGTCATCACATATTTAAGGTAAATAAATCTTCTTAGCAAGACTCATTCAATATTGCTTTGTCAGTCAGAGCCCTCCAGTACCTTCAGGTGAGGGATTTGAATGAAACATCAAGTTGTTCTGTAACGAGGGCAATTTCTTTTGTGGTTTTCTCCCTGACTCTCTCTTTCCCGGTTGCCCAGGGCTTTTGGTCATTGTCTCTTCTTGAAGACCCTGCTCTCCTTGCCATTAGCAATGAGAGCAGTGGATGAGGTTCAGTCTTCTCCTTGCTCATTTTAGCCAACACCCCACTGCAGCTGAGCAAAATCAAACCCTTAATTCCTTATCTGTGAAATGGGGATAAATAATTCAGTTCATGTAACGCTGGGGTGAAAGATGCTCTGTTGGTGGATGCACTGCTCACAAGCACTGTGAGTCCCGTGCATAGAGTCCCTCCAACGTTTTAAAGCCCCACGTAAGCATTTGTGCTTCTGTCATTTGAAGAGCAAATAAAAGTTCTAAAGTCTGTCTCCTTTTATTTTATGGTGTTCAATAAACAAGCCTAACGTGCAAGTCTCCATTTGCCGGGGAGAACGACAGAGGAACCCTGCTAAATATCCAGAAAGGGGAAATTTCATGGACCGTTCCTGATTTTGTTCACTTGAGTGAAGAGGCAAAGGACTTTATAAAAGGGATCCTACAGCAGAACCCCAAGTGAGTGCACTTTAGCCTTTCCTACAGCCAGCGTGCAAAGATGTCGGTGTCTCAGCAGGCAGACCTCAGCTCATGGGAGCTGCAGTTCTTTTGAGCAGTAGAAAGCTGAGTGAGATGCGTCACGTTATGCCCTGATTCTTCTTTCTTATTCCCCATTACCCAAAAAACCAACTTGGTGATTTGCCAAATTGGCCTGTTTCTGGTATGGTGAGGTCCTGACTCCCTGACCCCTCCGGGCAGATGAGTTTCTGAAATGACATAGAGAAGTAGGAAAAGGGACGGCTGGCATAGAGGGAGTTATGTGAGAATTAAATAATATTAACCACATTCATTAAGCAATTTCAAGTACAAGAGGTGGCTTGAAGGCATGTTTGCAGGCACTTGCTTTTTAATTTCATTTCTATTCTTTCTGCCTGCTGCCGAAGCTATTTTTCCTCTGGCCACCTAAAGAGTCAAAGTCACACTTAAGGCTGCTCTCAACACCCTTGAACAGGCTCCATGTGGAGAGCCAGGGGGTCTTCAAGAGGATCTGCAGGGAGGCTTAGACTCAAAAAGGAGAATTGTGTCACCTCAAGGGAAGGAAACTTTGGGTTGAAAGCCTGTCTGTTTGGCTTCTCTAAATCAGAGCAGCCTAAGGCCATGCACAAAAGTGTATGTGTGTGTCCATGTGAAGCAGGGACCTTCAGGGAGCTCTTGTGGTGGTTGTTGGAAGTGACACGCTACTAAAAAGGTGATTTTTTTTCTCTTATCAGTGCCAGGCCTAGCGCTTTGGATTGTCTTTCCCACAAGTGGTTCATGGTAAGTTTGTCCTGGTTCTTTATTAGAGTCATTAAAAATGATAAGGTTTGAAGAGACTTTTGGAGGAGCAGCTGCTTGATATTACTTGCTGGTTTATTTTTTCTCTTGGTCTCTTGCTTTCTGTCCTACAGCGAAGCTCAGGAATGGCTCACATGGTGGTTTACATGCCAAGATAGCTTTCTGTTCAAAAGATAAAGATTACTACTGACATGAGCAGATAGAATGTGTCTGTATAGAAAGGAAACGGTGGCTTTGCAGAGCAAAGTTATGGTTTATATTCCAGTGCCTTAAATTGCTAAGGAGAAGAGATAAAAGGCTAACAACAGAAAAAATGAAAAAAGAGAGAAAAGAAAAGAATTTAATGACATGCATTCAACAGGGCTTGCTTTTATCATTGAAAAGCTGAGATTGTCTACAATTTAGCCATGAGTGGACTATCACATTTGGTCTATTCTAACTTTCCTAAATTAAGCAATTCTGGAAGGAGGGAACCCTAAGAAAAAACAACTTTTCAGGAAATGAAGTCGGGATTTTTTAACCAATTGTTTTCCTCTCATTCCACCGGGCAGCATAACCTCCCCCTCGAAGCAGCTCATTTCATTAATACCAAGCAGCTCAAATTCATTGTGGCTCGGAGCAAGTGGCAGGTGAGTTGGTTTTAATCAATGCTGGTTCTTTTCAGTTATATATATTTTTAATTACATTTGCATCTTTTAAAGTCTGTCAGACTAGGACAGCAGGCACAGCAGAGCTCTCAGCTTGGCTGAATGGGGAATAAGCCCAGGAGAGAGTGGTTGATGGATGGGGCAGAAATAAATTATTTAGGCTTTTACTGCTTGGAAATCACCTTGTCTAATGCAGGTGCCTGTAAGACACATGGTTGTGTCTAAGGTACCCTCAGCTGTCCTTATGATTGCAACTCAATTATAGACAGGTCCCAAGAAGATTCCTCTTTTCCTGAATTTCTCTAATATAATCAGACAGATTGCCTTCCGAAGATGCCTGTTTTTCTCTGTTGGCTGTAAGAAAAGGCCAGCAGCTCAACTTCAGCTGAGATGTCTCAGAGGGCAGAAGCTAGAGCAGATGAATCCTACCTCCTACAGCGTGGCAGGTCTTCTGTTGGCCTAAGTCACTGTAGGTCGTATTTGCAGCCGATGGATTTAAGGCCATTAACTCCAGCTAGGCTCTCATCTGATGTCCCGTTAGAAACTCCTTTTCCATCTGTTTTGAGTGGCCAGATTATCTTTGAAAATCTCAGACAGGGTCTTGCATCCCCATTTGCAACAGCAATTATGTTCCCTGAAGTCAATATACTTTCACCTCTGTGAATGAGAGAAGAGAAAGACCTGGAGACCAGATAAGACCTAGAGGGCAGAAGCTAGAGCAGATGAATCCTACCTCCTACAGCGTGGCAGGTCTTCTGTTGGCCTAAGTCACTGTAGGTCGTATTTGCAGCCGATGGATTTAAGGCCATTAACTCCAGGGCAGAAGTTAGAGCAGATGAATCCTACCTCCTACAGTGTGGTAGGTCTTCTGTTGGCCTAAATCACTGTAGGTCGTATTGCAGCCGATGGATTTAAGGCCATTAACTCCAGCTAGGCTCTCATCTGATGTTCCGTTAAAAACTCCTTTTCCATCTGTTTTGAGTGGCCAGATTATCTTTGAAAATCTCAGACAGGGTCTTGCATCCCCATTCGCAACAGCAATTATGTCCCCTGAAGTCAATATACTTTCACCACTGTGAATGAGAGGAGAGAAAGACCTGGAGACCAGATAAGACCTAGATTTGATGATATGTACAAAAGGGTGAAAATGTGTTATTAAACTTGTATGTGAGCTATTTAAGAGTGCAGAAGTTATTTTTGCTATGCTTGCTTTACCATACTGCCACTATGTTTCCATCTGATTGTGCTGGATTTTGTTTTGCTTTTCAGCGGTCTCTGATGTGCTATAAATCCATACTGGTAATGCGGTCTATCCCAGAAATCCTAGAAAGGACTCATGACAACACCTCCCTGGCCATCTCCCGACATCTTATTGAAGAAAGCACTTCGTCCAGCACCAGTGGCTCCTCTTCAGACAATGAGAACTCGCATTTCCCCAAGAAGAGGCACTTTGGCTCCACACCCGAACTCCACTTGTCCATATTTGATGCACCAAGCCAGCAGGAGCCTCCAAAACATGCAAGTGAAGAGAAGCACTCCAAAGCCCCAGTCCCTCCAGTAAAACCCATGAGGAGGAAGTATGCTTCGACGAAAGCTGAGGTGGGGGATAAATCACCTACAGAGAGCAAGGAGCTCATGGCAAGTATCTTGAAGGAGAAAGAGGAGGGGCTCCATCCCAGACTTCGAGATGAAAGAGCAGAGCAGTCCCAAAGAAGTGGTGCTGCTGAGCCTTCATCAGCAAGGACTTCTGCAGAAAGCACGTTGCATCCAAGTCAGAAAGAAAAAACAGACATATTTTTATCTGATAAAGACAGAATTGAAAAGGCTGGGGATGGGACAGAAAAGGCATCTGTCTGTGTTCCTAGACAGAGTGTCATTAAAAGCACTTTCTACAGCCAAGCAACTGAACTACCTGCAAGGGGGCCTTCTTCACCAGGCAGGGAGTTCAGAAGGCACCTGGACAGAGCCAGAAGGACTTTCCGGAAAGCTGGATATTCAAAGGTACCACTCAGTGGTCTCCGTGAACCCCTTCTAGAGCAGTTTGAACTGGAAGAAGAAGAAGGAAAGTCCGATGATGATCACAGGGAAAGCCTACTTGGTTCCTTGACCAAATCAGCTTCGTTTGACACTGCAAGGAAACCACCACATCCTGCCATCAGTGCTAGCCGAAGCCGTTCCCTGGATGACTACAGGCTGAGAGCCTCAAGATCAGTGAGGGAACAAGATATTTTGGAAGAAGACTGTGATATAACGTCACAGGAAAGTTGCCCTGAAGGCAGTGACCACTGCGACATTTCTGCGGGGCCTGGCAAGGGATGTTCTGTAGATACTTCAAAGCAAGAGGACTTCAGGAGAGCCAGCAAGGATTGTTCAGAAGAGCAGCCCTCCCCTTCCACACATTGTGAGGGTAACGGGTGCCCCTCTGTTTCTGTGCAACAGTTAGAGAGACTTCCAGTGTCACCTCCCAGGAGCGAGAACAGGAAGCATTTACTGAAGAAGTCAAAAGCAACTTACGTTGAGGAGGAAGCTGAAGGTTTAGAAGGCAAAAGCCCCACTCTAACTGCCCAGTGCTCAGATGTAACTGTCCCATCAGCTCAAAAACGTGAGAGCATGGAGGCTAAATCTCCCCCTGGCCATGTCTCTGACACTGCTTCTCAGGAGGGCAAACAGTCCACTTCAACTCTCACACAGCTGGAGGCCACCTCCAAGTCTGCCCCTACAAGTCCAGAAGGGGTGTATCTGCCCCAGGACTCTGCTCACAGGACTGACATCCAGCAGGATCTAAAAGGCGGAAGCTTGCTTGTCAAAAGGACAGCCCCAGTTCTACCTTGGAAAGACAAAAGGCCGAAACAGTCACATGAGAAGACTTCTTCTCATAGTGTTGCCAAATCTGACCTCGTGGAGCACGAGAGCTCTGCTGTTTTAACAGGCCCACAAACAGAAACGCATTCACTTCCAGTAGGTAAAGGTAAAAGTCAGGAAATTCCTGGTAAAAATGTTCCAGCGACTACAGTGTTGGTGGGCAAACGGCCAGGTACCCTGAGTGCTCTGCACACAGCTGATGAAGGTGATCATCAGGAGCTGAAGACCTATAAAAAGGTGAGATCTGCTGTTCTGGAAGATGAAGGACCAGATATTACAGGAATCACTCCACCTTCAGCCCATGATGGTGAAAGCCAAGTGCACAAGAGGGCTCCTGCTCATATAGACACGGCATCAGCTGCCCTGAAGGGAGAGCATCTCGTTGTTCCAAAAATCCCACCTCCAAAATCAGTGCCAATTTCAGTTTCTGATGGAGCACAGCAGGCTGAAAGGAAACGTCCAGCTCATAGCAAGGAGAGGCCTTCTGCTCTGAGGAGTGAAAGCTCAGCTGTCGCTGAGGGTGTTCCCAGTTTGTCCCATGAGGCTGAAACGGAGGGAGCTGAACCCCAAGAGGTTTCTGAAGGCAGTGTCATGGTGCCTGCTGTTTTGGAGAGCAGACACCCAGCTAGAAGTGTGTCCTCCCAAGATACTGGCCTCCCTTCGGTCTGTGAAAGGCAAGAACATCCGAAGGCATCACTTCGCAGTGAGGTGAGATCTGTTGTGACAGCAAGTGGAAGCCGAGCAGTTGGACAGACTATGCCTGCTCCTTTCCCCAAGGCTGGACATCAGGCTTTTGAGCAACACAGGGCTGCCTATCCCAGTGGTAGAGTTCCTGCTACTCTGGAGGGTGGACCTCCAGATGACTTAACTGCTTCACAACCAGAAGTTGCTCCAGCTTCAGTCTATGAGCTAGAATATGAGGAACATCCAAATGTTTATGATGAAGGTAGAGGTGTTGCCTCAGAAAGTAGAAGCTGTGATGCTGGAAAAACTGCCCCACCATCACTTCGCGGGGGTCAAAGTCGGGAGCTCTCACATCACAGATCTTCTTTTTACAGTGATGAGGAGTCTGCTGTGCTGGAGGGCTTAGTGGATGAGATGGTTTCCCTCTCTGAAGAGATGAATGTTTGGGCAGAGTCAGTTTCTGGTGAGGGGGAATGCAGAAAACACATCTCTCCTCCCACAGAGATGTTCTACAAAGGTTCTGGTAGCCAAGAACCCATGGACACTTCCTTCCCTTCTGTACAGGGGGGCAAAAGAGAAGTCTCTGACCTGAAAAACCTTGCAGAATCCCACCTTTCCATGAGTGAGGAGTCGGTAGCACAGGAAGGACAGAGAGCACAGACGATTCCTCATGAATGTGAGCATCTAGAGGACTTAGCGTTTGAGACCGCTACTTCTAGCCCAGTGAGCACTTCCTCAACAGAGAGCCTGGACACTGGAAAAAGACCCAGCCAAGTGTCAGTGAGCAAGGACACTGGTAAACACCCAGAAGTTTCTTTAGTGAAAATCAAAGACCTGTCAGATGAAACCCCCAGCCTTGGTAGTGGTCCTCCAAAATTTGACATATCAGAGGTAGAGCCTGCCTATTTGAATTTCTCTGACTTGTATGACATTGTCTATTTTCCATTTGAATTTCTGAACTATAAGAAGCCTTCACCCAAACCAACTGGTAGAAGGTTTATACCTTTTAGTGAAAGGGCAAGGTCACCTCCTGCAGGACATTTGCATAAGGATAAAAGACTGTGCATCAGAGAAGAGGCAGAGAACAAGAACAGGAAGAACCATTTGGAAATATCTGAGGATACAAAGGCCACGGGGAAAGGGTCAGAGAGTCATAAGGAAATGTATGGCCCCCAAAAGGACTCAAGTGGCAAGCAGAAAAGCTCCTACAACAAGCCAGGACTCTTCAAGCCATATGCACGGTCTCATTCAGTGGAGCAGTCAGTGGAGCAGAGTCTGAAGAAGAAAGTAAAAGCTTCTGTTGCCCATATCTCAAGAATCCTGAAAGGAAAGACATCTCCTGAGCCAGAGGCAGAGGAAGGTAAGTATTTTATTCTGTGCCTTCAGAGGTTTGCTGCTATAACTGAGCTCTGCTAAATCTGCCGTTTTGTTTTCCCCCAGTGTATCTGAGACTGTGGTTGGAGGGTCATTGCAAAACTTGGAGTGACAGGTTATGAAATGAGCTGTCTTCACCACCAGCTCTCTGTTCCTGGCTCACTTCACTGCAGAGTCAGCTGGCTTAATCTGCTGATGGAGGTGGTTTAAATTCCCCTGTCTGGGTTTGCATAAAAGCAAATAAATCAGGGCTGGATGATGCTTTCTTTGCTGCAGTTTCTTCTGCAGTTATCATCTGACCATGGCAAACCTTTAAACCTCTAAAGTGACTGGGAGATGTTGGTGAAGTCAACCTAAGTTGGTGGCCCTGGACAATGGGATCTTTTCTTCTCTGCCATCCTGAGATATGCCCTGTTCTTCCAGGACATCATTTTATCTTTAATAGCTGTCACAGCTTTGCTGTTGCCTGAAGGCTTGTTAATAAGGAAACCTGTGATTGCTGAGCTATTTATGGGCAAATGGCAGAACTGTCTGCCGTAAATGGATGCCACAGGGAGAAGGATGGCCTCGAATGATTTCTCATCGTTTCTCCAAAACAGAGTTTGGCGAGCTGGGAAGTGAGGCAGCAGAAAAAGAGCTGTTAATAGGGGCTGAAGGATCTCTGAAGAGGAAATCGGGACTCTCTTCATTCAAGTTACCAAGCCTCATGCCAAAGGAGAAAGGTATTGCTATTGCTGAAGTCAGCAGTTAGTTTTATCATGAAGTATCACTACTGAATATGGCAGTGCTGACTGAGGGTGGTTTCTAAGGATGGATCTGCAATGATTGTCTTGAGATGACCTGGACCGACTCATGCAACATGAACCAGCCACCTCTGTTTACTTCATAACTACTGGCCTTGCTAAAAATGTCTTGTCTTGCCATTGAAAGGCAAACTGGAGTCATTCTAGGAAGCCACAGCAGAGGAATGACATCTATTTGTACGCTAGAAAGAGAAGAAATGGAGTATCCGAGGGTGGGATGACAGAAGCAGGGATCTGTGAATTCCTACGCTCCAGTCCTGTGCATTAGTGGTTGAGGCACCATCCCTGGAGGTGTTTAAAAGACGGGTTGACATGGTCCTCAAGAATATGGTTTAGTGATTTATTTTTTTTTATTGCTTATTTCTTATTTATTTTTTGTCAGAGTTAGGTTGATGGTTGGACTAGATGATCTTTAAGGTCCCTTCCAACCTAGACGATTCTATGTGTAAGATTTAAGGAACACCAGAGCATGAACCAGAAATGCTCTTGAACCAATTAGAACTGCTTTCTGATGTCCTCCGTGCACTTATTTCCCACATAGCCCTCCTGGCCACTCTGAATCACTGTTTTTCCTCCTCTTTGCAGCCCCTTCGTTCGTTGAGGAGCTCATCGACCAGGCTGCTGCCGTTGGACAGTGCGTGACGCTGTCGTGCCGGACGGCGCCTCACTCCTCCCTACACATCAACTGGTTCAGAGGTGACATTGGCATCCTTCTAGGGAGTCCCCAGCATCTGGGACAGGGGCACAGGGAGGGTTTTGGACACTTTAGTATAAATTTGCATGGTTCTTATCTCTCTTATCTTCTGCTTTTCAGATGGGATACCTGTCCACAGCAGCAGCCGGATCCTCATCTCATCCACACTCAAAAACTTCCAGCTGTTAACCATTCTCTCCGTTACTGCTGATGATTTTGGCATTTACACCTGTGTGGCCACAAACTCCTTGGGCTCAGCATCCACCTCCTGCATCATAAGAAAAGCAGGTAAGAGAAGAAGTAGCTACAGAAGCAGACATTACAAGTACTTCTGCTCCAAAATATGACCTGTAAATAGCTGAGAGATGAGATTTCTGCAGATGGGTTCAGAGGACAATCTCTCCCTTGCCTGCTCTGGTCCTCAGCCACAGCCCTTGCTATCTGGAACCGTGGTGCATTTTGTAGGGTTCATTCCCTCCTCTTCACTCTTTAGTCTCTCTCCTGGATTTGGAACCACTCCATAACCATGTGGTTCTAGAACCAGACTTCAAAATCTTAATACTGAGTTTAAATTAGGCACGGTTAAATTGCTTTTCCACTAGGTGTGTGTGCATATATATATATAAACAAAAACATATACATTTATATATATATATATATAAAAAGAATACATGTAACTGAGAAATGCTGGGTGTAGAGGTATGTATCCCAGCAGCGCTATTGCCAACAGTCACTGGTTTTTGTGCCTCCTCTCGGCAGAAGTTCCTCCCAGCCCTCCACCCCCTGACATCGTGGAGGTCTATGAGGATGGAGTGCAGGTGGTCTGGAAACCGGTGGAAACCAACATCCCCATCCGTTACACTCTCCAGTGCAAGAGCGAAGGTAAAGCAGAGCGCTGCCCACACGCCTTGGTTTGTGTGATTCCTTCACCAGCTGGAAATTTTCTGTTTATTCAGAAGCAGCCTCATTTTAGCTCCCTTGTTTAAAGTTAGGAATGAAATTCGTACCGCCATCACCTAACCATCTAAAAGTCAGATGTTGTGCTGGCTAAATCGGCCTGGAATATACGAGCTCATACAGAGGCTTTGTTGAAGTGTGACTCAAAATATGTTGCATGGAATCTGTGACTAAAAAAGTGAACAACTACAGAATACACACAGCTGGTACCAGATTCACAGTCCTGTCAAAATATGGTTCTGACAACATTAGTCACTAATAATGCCCAGGAACAACGACCAGCAGACAATATCATCCTCCTCCCAGCCTTTCTCTACAGTCTGTGGAGAAAGACGGTCTATCGAAAAGGCAATTTATCCTCTGCCAAACAGCCATGCTTTGTTTTTCCATCATCTGTGCAGGAAGCTTAGGGAAAACAGCCAGGACAAGATGATAAAAGTTTGGCAAAACTGCATCATCCCTTTGATATTCTCTTCCAAGGCTTGGTCCAGAGCCTGATGAAGTCAAGGGATGTTTTCTCGTTTAATTCCACGAACTGTGAATCAAATCCCCAAGCCTGCTCTGTGTCTCCTGGGACTGCTTTTGCTGTTACTGTTACGAATGCTATGCCTGATAGTAGTTTCTGCTGCAGTCACACATACACAGCCCTTCGGATTCAACTGCTCTGTATTCCTTCTTTTAATTCTCCAAACATACATGCACATCTCCGTGGATTAGCACGAGCATGGACACTTTTCCTCCGACACAGCTTTCTTTTTTGTTATTCCTTTTGACACAACTGTAGGCGAGACTTTGGGGGGGATACAAGCGAGTTATTTCAACTCAGGAAGAAAAACAGGAAACAGCATCTACTCTCTTCCACGGCATTCCGTGCGTTTGGCAGGAACATGCAAAGTCCTGCTTTCCTGAAAACAAGAGGATTAAGATATGCAGGAAAAAAAAGTTCCTTGTTTTATCCATTAGACAGTAGGCTTTTGCCTGCAGCTTCTGCAGACACTTCTCTGTTTCTGAGCTGCATCTGCTTTTTCTTACACACCCCCTAATTCAACCAGTACCCCACAAAGTCATTGATGCCTTTGTTTTGGCCGGCAAATTATTGCTTGTCCTATGGTTTGTGGCTCTTTACACACGTTTATTTGAATCATAGAGTCATAGAATCATTCAGGTTGGAAGAGACCCTTGGGATCATCGAGTCCAACCATATAATGAAAGGATTGGTTTAATCTCAGGCAGTCTCAATTTGAGTCCAGCCTCGAGCACAGCAGCAATGGCAAAGTTTGGGGCACAAAATGAACGATCGTGAAATGTTTGCTGGTGATTTTCTATTTCCCACTTTAGTCCCATGAATAATGAATTCAGGACAAACCCACAAGTTCAGTTCCATGAGAAATCACTCCAGTTTCATAAAAGTTGAGTGAACCCGGCCCCAGTTCACTGGGTTTACAAGGAGGGTGTTAGTGGATAGTTCTGCTCCGAAATCCTGCACCTCATGGTTTCAACTGGATTTAAGATAGGGCCAGAGGGGGGAAAAAAAATATGTGATTTTTCTATACTTTTGTTTGGAATTCTTGATGTATACTTGCTTTAGAGCTTGGTGGTAGGAATTAGATAAATAGAAACTGTACAAGAAAGTTTCACCGTTCCTCTGAAACAACATTGCCACACCTTGGACTGACTAGATGTCAGCCAGCTGAATTCAGAAGAGAGGAGTTCGGCACACACACAGAAGTTGGCCAGAGCAAGTCAGTTTTTCCTTCACTGTAAGAGATTCCGCTGTTTTTCCATATTCCCAACACATGAGCAAAGCTGATGGGGAGAAAAAAAAACAGAACCACCACAAAAACTCAAATCCCCCCCAAAACCAGAAAAAAAAAAAAAAAGAAAAAAGCCCAAACCCTGGTGTCTTAAATGAGTCCTAATCTCTTTTTCTCTCTTTCCTTTGCCAAGATGGGGAGTGGGCGACTGTTGCTGTTGACATTGCTGACTGCTGCTACTACGCCAAAAATCTCTCCAAGGGCTTTATCTACTGCTTCAGGATAGCCTGCTCCAGTAAAGCAGGAATGGGCCCCTACAGTGACCCGTCTGCCAAAGTGAAGATCACTGGGAAGGATCAAATGGGTAAGATCAAATGCCGAGAAAGAATGGTGTTTTTCCCACACCCAAACAATTGCACCCTTTTGGATGTGGGTCCGGAAGGCAGGAGAGAGGGTATCAAGACCAATTCCACTTTTGGTGGAATTTAGGGCTTCCTCTTCTTTGGCTTTCTTACTAAAAGTAAATTATTTTCTAATTCTGGACACAGGGGAATATGTGTGAATATATAACAAATAAATATTGAAATAATAACATTATGTAAATATAAATAATATGTAAATATATATAAAAATAGAATAATAAAATAAAAATCTGGGAACTGTAGATTACCCACCAAAGACATGCTCAGTTTTTGATGGGAGATCATGAGGAAACAGATCTGGGACAATGAATATCTTACTGGAGACACTGATCCATTGGTATAGATCTGCCACTGGTGAAAGTCCTGCACCTGCTCCTTGGTAGGGACCCAGTCCCAAGTTCAGTAATTAATTTTTGTGTTCTGGTGTTTGCTACTAGGAATTATTTCCCTGTTGTGGTGAATTTTTCAGCCATATTTTGTCTCTGAAGTAGAGAAAGCTCAATTTACTATTTTTTTTTCACCTGTTTGAATGCTTTGTTCTCTTCAGATGTTTTTAAAATTAAGAAATCCATAACCCCACAGCAAATATAGCCTTGTTGCAAAGGAAGTGTCCTTTCTGTCAAGAAGTGGAAGAATGGTCTAGGTGGAATTTCCTCCCAGTGGAAAAGATTATTCTGTAAAAATCAGTTCACAAGAGATATTTTTAACTCACCCTAAATCCTCTGCTTTCCCTCAAGCCCGCATGTGTTAACACATCTCTACATACCCAGCGTTTCCAAGCAGAAGCTTTAATGTGTCAAGCTTTAATACTTCAGGGAGCACTTGAGCACAACCATATGCCAGAACCAGAGCAACAAGTTTCAGCTGCTGCCCTTGAAATATCCAACTAAAAGAAGTTTCTAATTCTTTGTCAGTGTCTTACTGACATCAGTGCCCTGATGACTTGTTACGTGAGAGGATGAGAAGCAGTGGCTAAGATGTTTGATGGCACACAACATACAATCTACCTCCTATAGTCTGGAGTGGTCACACCAGGGAATTACAGGGTGGAAAGCCCAAAATCTGTTGCATTCAAATAAAATTGAGTGCCACAGCTGGGAGACAACCTGCACATTTGTCTGGAGAAAGCTCTGCTGTCACCTTTGTCGTTGTTCATGGATAGCAGAGGGTGGCTCGGAGAGACTCAGGTTTCCAGAAAAAGGTTTTCCCATGTAATCCCTGTCACTTTTTCTCTGCAGAGATTCACGCTGCAACGCAGCACTTCCCAGCAGCTGCTACTGAAGAAGACAGCGAAATAATCACACCATCTGAGCCTTTCCCAACCTACCAGACCTACGCCTTCCAAACAGAGATCAAAAGGTGAGGAACTGAACTGAACGCTCAACCAGCCAGAGGGAAATGCCACACGTAGCTGGAGTTTAGAAAAATCACTGTTATAAACACACTGCTCAGTGGGTGTCATGGTGTTTTGTTGAAAATACCTCCACGGTAACACCTCTAAACCTGAGGTCATTGGCTGAGCGATCTTCACCTTGGTTTGGTAGGATTCAGGTGTGGATTTTCTGGGAGAGCAAAGGGGTCTGTGCTGAGCACCAGGACAGCCCCTTAATACATCACGAAGTGAGCCCAGGGCTAAGGGAGGCTCCTCTCCTTGCTGCAGCTCCTGGTTTCAGATGTGGCCTTGGGATTCAACTTTGCCTGCTTAGAAGACAGGCACCAACTTCTGTGCCCAAGAGAAGGAGGCAGGTGCCTGCAGGGGGTAGTTCTGCAAGAGACACAATGAGCCACCTTCCCTCTCTCCACAGGAGTTAAACTCTCATTCTTGCAATGTAAAGTGACTGTTCAATTTAGAGACACGGGAGAAGGTACAAGCTGTGACAATAGATGCAGTAACTCCACATCGGGGACAGATGAAAAACACAGCATGGGACCCTGGTGGTTTTAAAGAACAGAAGCTCCTGGCTCTTCCAGGAGTAGTGGAGAAGCTTAACTTGCCTTTGTATTCCTTTGTACCAGGGGGCGTTTCAGCATCGTCCGACAGTGCAGGGAAAAAGTAAGCGGCAAGACTTTAGCTGCTAAAATCATCCCTTACTGGCAAGAGGACAAGCAGAGCGTGCTCCTCGAGTACCAAGTCCTGAGGAAGCTTCATCACACAAACATAGCTCAGCTGAAGGGAGCCTACGTCAGCCCACGGCACTTGGTGCTGATCCAGGAGATGTGTGTGGGACCGGAGCTACTCCACTCTTTGGCATCACGGTAATAACGAGGGGAGGGAGGGGTTTCACAGGCAGGGCTGGTGTAGGGAGCAAAACCCCTAGTGCTTTCCCCTAACAAACTGGATCAGTGTGCTCTCATGGCACACGGGATTTGTGATGCATTGTGATGCATTGATTGGAGAAGGACTCTTTGCCAGGAAGGGTAATGATAGGACAAGGGGAAACGGGTTTAAATTGGAAGAAAAAAGATTCAGATTAGATCTCAGGAAGAAATTTTTTACTATGAGGGTGGTGAGACACTGGAACAGGTTGCCCAGGGAAGCTGTGGCTGCCCCATCCCTGGAAGTGTTCAAGGCCAGGCTGGATGGGGCCTTGAGCAACCTGCTCTAGTGGGAGGTGTCCCTGCCCAGGGCAGGGGGTTGGAACTCGATGATCTTTGAGATCCCTTCCAACCCAAACCATTCTATGATTCTATGATTCCTTCTGCAGGTTCTTGTGACATGAAAAAATTACTGAAGCTCCCTACAAGGTTGGGGTAGGGGACAATTAAGGGTCACCCAGTTGAGATGCTGAAAGGAGTTTACAGCAGCCGATATGAAACCTCCTCTCCCATAACAAGGAGATTATCGTGGCTCAGGAAGCCTCATTTCTTCTCCGTGTTGTTTCTCACAATGGCAGAAATTGGATCTGCTGAAATCCACTGATTAAAGGAGAGGGAATGGTGGGCATCAAGACTGCATTTTGATTTCTGCACTACCACTGCTTTCTCTGACATGTAGCTCTACAACCTCCTGAACCTCTTGCAGCTGTAAATGTGACTCGCAGTCTGGACCATCCTCTCCATATACAATAAATTTGCTAAATGAGTCAAGTTGTTTCTTCTCGACTCTCAAGGCCCTCATAGGATTAGACATCCAGGGGAGGACGACAGTGGGTGCAGAAGGGTGCCCTTGGGCATGGAGAGAGGACCCCCCTTGTTTTATTCCCTTTCTTCTACTAGGACATCGTACTCAGAAGTGGAGGTCCGAGATTACCTGTGGCAGATCCTCAGTGCCGTTGAGTATCTCCACGCACACAGCATCCTGCACCTGGATCTCAGATCTGAAAACATGATCATCACCGAGCCCAACCTGCTGAAACTCCTGGATTTTGGCAACGCACAGTTCTACACGCAAGACAAAGTTATTACCATGGACAAGTGCATGGACTATGTTGAAACCATGGGTAAGTGGAGTTCAGTCACCGCAACGTTGGCCTTGCGCGCAATCTGTGGCAAACAGAAGGACAGAGCCGTTGCACAAGGCAGCAGTTGGCCACCGCAAGCAAAGTCTCCCAGGCACTGTCCTCCAGTAAGAGTGGGAGTTTCCAGGAACAGCTAGTAGTGACAGCTCATCCCACTTACAGACCACAGAGGACAAAGCCAGAGGTCACAGCCAACACCCCTCTGGCTGGCATCCATGTGTCCAGAGCTGAGGGATATAGTATTACTGCCATTTGGACTGAAGCTTTTTCTTCTTCACTCTTAGCAAAGCATAAAAGTACCTACTGTTTTTGTTGCTGGTCTCTGCACTGGAGTGGAGCTTGGCTCACACCGGTTTGCTTTTCTAGCTCCAGAGCTGCTGACAGAGCAAGGAGCCCTCCCGCAGACTGACATCTGGTCCATCGGAATCACAGCCTTCATCATGTAAGTCAGTCTGTGTTTCCCCACCCTACGAGCAGCTTCAAAAGTGTAATTTCATAGTCATCAACACAGGGGAGGTGCGTTGACTCAGAGGGTAAACCTCAGCTGTGACCCTCTTGGGGCCAGTTGGCAACTAGGACCACGCAGCCACTCGCTCGCTTCTTCCCCCCACCTCAGTGGGATGAGGAGAAGAATCAGAAAATAAGAAAAACTATGTGTTGAGATAAAGACAGTTTAATAAGTAAACCAAAAGCCACACACAATCAAAGCAAAACAAGGAATTCATTCCCTGCTTCTCATGGGCAAGCGGGTGTTCAGCCATCTCCAGGAATGCAGGGCTCCATCATGCATAATCATTACTTGGGTAGACAAATGCCATCACCCTGAATGTCCACCTCTTCCTTCTTCTTCCCCCAGCTTTATATACTGAGCATGATGTCCCAGGGCATGGAATACCCCATTGGTCACTTGGGGTCAGCTCTTCTGCCTGTGTCCCCTCCCAACTTTTTGTGTCCCTCAGCCCACTCACTGGTGGGGCAGTGTGAGGAGCAGAAAAAGCCTTGAGAGCTTAGAGACAACCAAAAACATGAGTGTGTTATCAACATTACTCTCATCCTAAATCCAAAACACAGCACTACACCAGCTGCTAGTAAGAAAGTTAACTCTGTCCCAGCTGAAATCAGGACAGCCCCCTCTCCTTGGCAATGCCACAGAAGCCTGTGTGATTGGAGAGCATGGAGCTGGATGCACCACGCAAGGATGCCCAGTCCCACCAATGTCTCCGAGCAAGGCTGTTTTAACCACAGCAGCTGCTGGTGTTTCTCAGTCAGTCTCATCCGAAAAGCCCCAAATGTAACAAGAAAATTCAAATTACGACAAGTAGAAAAGCAGCCAAACTCATGAAACCCACAGAAGAACCAAAGCCTCTGGGATTTTGTTTTCCCATGTGATGTTTCTGTGTGCCATCACGACCCTCCTCTCTCTGCTGGGTGGGAATTCTTAGGAGAAGCAGCATCTTGAGCGCGGTGCCTTTCGTGCTGATCAATTCTCTTTTTTGGGGGGCAGGCTGAGTGCCAACTACCCCGTCAGCTCCGACGTAGCCTGCGAGTTTCTGCGAACGGCCAGGAAGGGGAAAGTGAAGCTCACGAGGTGCTACGCGGGTCTCTCCGGGGGAGCAGTGTCCTTTCTCCAGAGCACGTTGTGTGCAAATCCCTGGTAAGATGGTGCCTGCTCTCCCAACAGCACAGTTGGTGGAGATCCCAGCTATTGTCCTTTCTTTCTTTCTTTCCATTTGCAAGGAGCCTCCTCACCCATCATGGATTCAGCTCCGACGTAGCCTGTGAGTTTCTGCGAACGGCCAGGAAGGGGAAAGTGAAGCTCACGAGGTGCTACGCGGGTCTCTCCGGGGGAGCGGTGTCCTTTCTCCAGAGCACGTTGTGTGCAAATCCCTGGTAAGATGGTGCCTGCTCTCCCAACAGCACAGTTGGTGGAGATCCCAGCTATTGTCCTTTCTTTCTTTCTTTCCATTTGCAAGGAGCCTCCTCACCCATCATGGATCCCCAACTGATCTTCTCACTTTTCTCTGTCCTAGGGGAAGGCCCTCAGCCTCTGAGTGCCTTCAGAGCCCATGGCTCCAGGAGACAGGTTTGGACAACAGGCAGCAAGCACTGGTCACCTTCCCAACCACCAAACTGAGGAATTTCCTCACCGAACGGGAAAAGAAAAGGGGCCTCCTGTGCTCCAAGTACGGCCTCATGATTGCGCAGTGACGCGGATGTGACAGCAGATGCAACTTGTCTCCCTTTTCCCCTTCTGAACTTAGTGTTTGGTACCACCGAGTCCTGCCAAGTTGCTGTGCATCAGCTGAGCCGGGGTAACTGCTCTCCACGCGCGTGATTTACCATAACTGAGCAAATTAATCCACGTTTTGTGCATTGCCAACAAGGTAAGAAAAGAAACGCAGAGCTAACGTGGCTCAGCTGACTAACGGTAACTTGACAGTGCGTGTGTCACCTGGCTGCACGCCTCCTGGAATCACCAGGAGAGATTTGTGGAGCTATTTCTGGGATGATGGGAAAATAAGAGTGGAAAATAAGCACTTTTGTTGGGCTGACTTTAGACAGGAATGTATCTTCAGGCTTTGGATGTAGAAATCCAACCAGGTAAAGCCCCGAGCAACCTGGTCTGAGCCGATAGCTGATCTTGCTTTGAGCAGAAGGTTGGTCTAGAGACCTCCTGAGGTGCCTCCCAACCTGACTCATCCTGTGATCCCATGTCCTTGCCAAGTGCCACACACAAGGCTGGAGTGGTGGGACCCTGTGAGCATCCATCAGCAACCAGGCTCAGCATGTCGCTTGCCTGGCCAAGTTCTCCACCACCTCCATGGGGCTGGAGGAGGGTTCTTCTAGCTGTGGAGCAACAAGAGGCTGCAAAGGGAGGAGGTATGTGGTACAGGTGTGACAGTGGTACCACAAAGAAGATCTTAGTCAAGGCTTTTCATACTCTGTAAGGAAACTCTTTCCTGCCTGAGTCACAAGGAACAAGAGGAGCCAGTCTCCATCAAAGCAGCCTTGTAGCTCATCCCTGTGGCACAAGGTGTGTACAGGGAGGGCAGCAGCAATGGAGCTTTCCAGTAACTGATTAATTGCACATCTTCCTCATCCTACTCCTGCAAGAGACCATAGCTTGCTTGGCTTTGAGAAGAGTTAATGTTCTCCCTGGGGCCCAAGTGGACCCTCTGAATGCCACTCTACTTAGACAGCCTGTCTCCTGCTCACTTAGGGTCCAGCTCGCTGCTCAGTGAGCTGTGTGGCTCCATGGAGGGTCACCAGCTCTCCCTGGACACCTGCACTGTCACGTCTGCAGAGCCAACCGAGCTCCTCAAAGGTTTCAAGGTTTGAAAACACCATAAAACTTATTTGGGGGGGCATGTATTTGAAGTCTCCCATTACACCTTGATGACAAAGTTACCCATCACACAGGATCTTCCAGTAACCCTTCACCTGTCTGACTCTATCTGCATCAACCACATTAAAAATGTGGTAAATAACAAACATTTTCTTGAAGAAACCAAGCTGTGACTTGGTGTCTGGGCATCTCTGGGGAAAGATGTTCCCTATGGCCGGGATGCTGGCACACGGAGCATTTAGTTGAACAATTTTCCTTGCCAGTGGGACTAAAAGGGGCTTGTGGAGAAAGCCTTTTCTGAGCCCACCCGAGACTGTCGGGCGGCGGCGTGAGGGGCTCGTTGCAGCCTTGCTTTGCTCCCCGTTAAAATCTCTCCCCTCCTGCCTGGCTTCACTGCCTTTGGATCAGTGCACCCTGCCTGCTGCAAGGTATTTTGGCATAGGCCATGACTTGCTGGGAAGAATTTGGCAGTAAAGGCAGCAAACGCAACAGTGGCCATGACCCCGTTACCTGCAGATGTTGTACCACTGAGAGATGTTGCCAGTTTGAAGCTGGGCTGCTCTTCACCAGCAGGTGCAGGAGACGTGGCAGCAGTGCCACTGCCAAATCTTGCACGTTTTAATCCTTCAGAAAAACCCTCAAACTTTCATGGCTCCCCTTTCTCCTTCAAAAATCTGCTTTCTCTTGCAATGGGTGGTGTTAGCTGCATCGTTGCTTTTTACTTATAACCTCAGCGTTCCTTTGAGTTTCTCTGGAGTGAATGGTGTATCTATTGGTGCCGTTGAGTTTCTTCAATTTGCCTCACAAGCAGCAAGAGGAGGTTTTCTCTGAGCTGTATCTTGCTGTGTTTAGAGGAACAAGGATGGGAAATCAATCAGTTTCTAACGCATCACCATTTAATACCAGAGGTGATGTTGTCAAACCAGGGGGTTGGTCTTTCCCAACATGTTTAACCCATATTGTTCCGAGCCTGAAGCGTGCAGCATCGTGACTCCTTGCACGATGTGCAGAGCAGGGATTGTAACCGAGAGCAGAGAATCTTTTGCTGGGCTGTGAAGAGCAGACACTGACTCAAGAGACTGAAAAGCTTTGAATGTCCAAGTAAGATTGTCTTCATGCAAAACCAAGGCGTTAGGGCCAGGCTCCATGCTCTGTTCTCTTGGGGGGACAAAAGATTTACACAAGACAGACGCTGCGATGAGGTCTGCCACCCCCCTCCAAGGAATTTTTCAAGACCCTGGATTCCTTCCAATTTAACTCCTTCTACAAATCCAATAAGGTTTCTGTTGGCACAGGTTAGTTCTTCACTCTTGCTGGTACACTTTGGGATGGAAAGCTCAGTGCCAGGGGACAACCCAACTAAGCATCAAACTGAATTGCAGATTAACTCATTTGGAGCTTTCACTCTTCCATATATGACTCAAATGAAGTGATTTTTATTTTATTTTATTTTATTTTTGCTTCTCAGAACTGCATGCATTTGAGCATGTCTGAAGTCTTTTATAGACTCAATACTGTTTGGTTAAATAAACCACTCTGTCAAGGAAGTAAATCAGATTTTTCTGCTGAATCATTGTCATTGTCATTCTTTTCATATATGTTTTTTTTCCCTGAAACCAGTCCGTGTTTGTGCAGCACCTGTCCCTTATCCCTCAACTCTAGCCTGCTGCCCCTATAAGCGATAATCACAAATAAACCCTGTGTATGAACACAGAATGACCTTCAGGCAAACCACCCACATGAAAATTTCTCTGGCCCTGGAGCGAGGACATCACTTGGCCAGGATGTCACCATGGCTTTGACCTGCCCAAGGCATGGTTTGGAGCTTGCAAAGATCAACCCATTGGCCAGAACGCGGGAAAAGCTCCAGCTTCATTCTCAGTAGCAGAGCAAACAAAGAACCTACAGCTGACAAAAAAAATAAAGAGGTGAGAGCTATAATGTGGAACTTGTGAAAAGGTGCTGGATTTATTAATGGGAATATGAACTGACACAGCTAAGCCTTGTGCAGTTACAGGTAGGTTTTGTTTTCCTTGGCTCTTCTACAGCTGCTTGATGTCTCCTTGAATTTCCACCACTGCAAGGTCTGGGCTAATGCCCAGTCCTGGCAATATGGGACAGCTTACCCTTGAACATGCAGTTACAACATAACCCTGTGCTTTGCAGAAGAAAGAAGAACCTGGCTTTGATGCCTGGACACACATGAAAGTGTTTTGAGTTTCAGTCCTCGGTCACGCATAATCTCCAAAGTCCAAGGTTAGTGTCAGCATTCAAATCAATCTGCTGTCCTCTGCACAGGTAAGGCTGTGATGTGACTTCTGCAAGGACTGATGTTGTCAGAACCCAATAATTATTAATAGTAATAATTATTATTGAAGTTGGGGAGGGGGGGAGGGAGAGAGAATCCAGAGTAGAGCTTGTAGAGCAAAGTTTTATCCTGTTTTGGAGCCAGTGGATAAAACAGAGGTGTTTAGGGTCTCATAAAATCACAGTGGCTGTAGCCCAAGAGGGATTGAGGTTGTTTCCTCATGTCCTACTTGGGTTTTCTAGCCCCTTCCCATCACCCCATCCCATTCCTTACAGCCTTCTTGGGCCTTCACAGAAGATGGGGGCTAAATCTGGAGGGGTGGGTGGTGTGGTGTGGCACTTTCCAATGAGCATCTTCTGGACACCATCAGCCCGTGGGACTTGAGGATAGTGTGGAGGACCATCAGGATCTCAATCAGGTTCAAGCAGGAGCCGGGTTCTGGGAGCTTGCCCCTCACCAAGGCTCAGGCACCGGCACCCCAGCCAGCCATCCCCTCGAAGGAGGACAGACTCATCATGGAGAGTAGTTTCTAGGCTTGTGCAATGTTTTGGGTTGAAACGGGGAGCTGTGGGGTACCCTGACTCAGCTGGACGTACCCACACTCCAGCTGTGTTATAGTTGGTGGGGTGAATCCAGACACACACAGGGAGGAGCTTTTTTCATCCCCAGAAACTGTACACAAGACACAGGGCTTAAACACAGAGCTTCCTGCAGCTCTGGAAAGGTTTTCATAGATACGGGAAAATGATTATGGAATCATAGAATCATAGAATGGTTTGGGTTGGAAGGGACCTCAAAGATCATCGAGGTCCAACCCCCTGCCCTGGGCAGGGACTCCTCCCACCAGACCAGGTTGCTCAAAGCCCCATCCAGCCTGGCCTTGAACACTTCCAGGGATGGGGCAGCCACAGCTTCTCTGGGCAACCTGTTCCAGTGTCTCACCACCCTCAGAGTAAAAAATTTCTTCCTGAGATCTAATTTGAATCTTTTTTCTTCCAATTTAAAACTGTTTCCCCTTGTCCTATCATTACCCTTCCTGGCAAAGAGTCCCTCCCCAGCTCTTCTATGGGCACCCTTCAGGTATTGAAAGGCCGCTATAAGGTCTCCCCGGAGCCTCCTCTTCTCCAGGCTGAACAATCCCAGCTCCCTCAGCCTGTCTTCATAGGATACCGTAGATTATTCCTGATGTTTGCACCTCCCTTCTCCTCCCACTGATGTGGTCAATGAGATTGGCAAGATTTCTCCTTTTCTTAAAGGTGAACAGGGAATGAGCTGTCAGTGTGTCCTTAACTCAAGACATCCCACCCTGGCTCCCTTTGGGGACCTCACAGGGGTATGTTTTAATCAGATACAAAAAGGGGACTACGGGCAAGGCAATTGGAAAACCTCAAGGAAATTTTTATGTCTGTGGAGAGGGTATTTGTTGTCTGATCTATCAGGGGTTTACTGCAAGCTGGTGTCCTCCTGCCAACGATACTTCATGCCAAAGGAAGAAAATAAACGTGTCATTAAGGCACTGGGTGTGCAGAGGAGCTTTTATCACATAACTCAACACCACAATAGCCAGAGAGACAGAGCACTGATAACACGTGAAGGAGTAAAGAGAAAAACCATGGTAACAGTTAAGCAAACAAGACCGTACGAGTGTCGGTGCCACGCGGACCGGACAATTCATCACATGGGATCACACAATTTATGTCACAGAACCAGAACAAACAGTGCCACAAAGACTTCCCAAATTAAAAGCGTAGCCGGTATCTGAACCGAACGTCACGGACGGGCTGCATGGTCCCGAATCCCCAGCGGCTGATGTCTATGGCTGGGGTCTCTTCTCTGTTGACCAGCTCCAGGTCATAGTGACTTAGCATCAAGAACACAAACAGTTTAATTTCAGTGGTAGCGAAGAACCGCCCGGGACAGATGGATACTCCTGCCCCCCAAGGCATGTTGAAGTATTTCAGCCTTTTCCCGTTTTTGTAGAAATCTTTCTTGGTGCCGTCTGGGTTGACGAAGCGGTCGTACCTAAATTCGTGAGGCTCAGGGTGGATTTCTGGGTTCATCTGCACGGAGAGGTAGGGGAACAGAGCCAACCTGTCTCCTTTGCGCAGGGTGTACTCTGTCCCCCTGCTCGTCTTCAGGCTGATGTCCTGGAGGACAGCTCTGACCAGTATTGGGGCTGCAACCAGCCTCAGGGTCTCCTCTACAGCACTGTCCAGAATTGGAGTCTGGTTTAACATCTCCCTGGTGATGTTAATTGGTGGGCCGCCCGGCTTCACTTCCTGGCCATTCTCCCTTGAGACTTTATTCACCTCTTCCCTCACAGCCTTCATTGCTTCTGGGTGCTTCATTAGGTAAAAGAGGAGCCAGAAGGCAGTTGGGCCTGTGTTCCCTTGGGATGCCCAGAGGAGCATAAACATGAAACGATCCCGCATGTACTCGGGGACACCGTTTTCTGCCAGAAGCTGGTTTTGATCACTTATCCACCCACTAATATTGTCCTTCTGACAGCATTTCTTCACAGACAGGATGCTCCAGAAGAGCCTCTTAAGACGTTCAGCTTCCATTTTGTCCTTGGGGGGCAAGACGGCATAGGCCAGGCGAGGGAAGAGACGGTCATACTTCCGAAACTCATGGTACAGCTGGTTGGAGTGGATGAGATCTTGCTCATTAGCTTTCTCTTTGCTATCTGCCCCTTGGTGTGGCTCCGTGCCATACAGAGCCAGGTACCCAGCTCTGAAGACGATGTTGTAGCAGTAGTGGAAGAGGCTATCCTCTTTCCACGCTTGCTTCTCCTCTCCTGAGCTCAGACTGAAAAGCATCAGCTTCTGAAAGCTCTCCATGGTGGCCTGTGTCATGACAGTGAGTCCATCTCCCATCAGATGCTTCATGCTCGATGCATGAATGATGCTATGGTTGGCTTCGATGGGCTTGTAGCCAAAAACCTGCAGGACCAGTTTAGATGCAAAAGTCCTAAAGTCCAGTTTAGACCGTGATTCCTTCACGATGGCTCCAAAGCAGAAGGGGTCCATCACGAAGGTGAAGTACTGGCCTCCGATCAGCACCGTGAAAATATCCCCGTGTTTCCTCTGCATCTTTTTTAGAAACTCTAAACTGTCCTTTCTGAAATCCAGCAGGTAACCCAGCCAGGGAATTGTACCTTTGTCCAGAGGGGGCTCATTGGGTCTCCGTCTCCGAAACACACCCAGGAGGTAGAGCCCACCCAGCAGCGACGCTACCAAGGTACAGAGGAGAGTCACCCAGAGCGCCATGAGAGCTCTGCACCCAACCGGGAGCTTGGACTAGAGACAGGTTGGGCAGGAGGGTGCTTTTTATGCCCACGTGCAGATGTGTGGCTGACAACCTCTGTCCCCATTGGCAGCAAGTGTTTGCCTTTCCCCCGCAGGGCGCTCCGCTGTGGACTTCTCCCTGGACCAACCGCCAGAAATTTTTAAGGTGGAAGGTACGTTCTAATCAAGTTGGAGTTACTGGGCTGCTGCGTGAGGTGGATGCAGCTTAAGCAAATTCCCTTTTCCAGGCTGCACGGGGGGGTCACGTTTTTGAAAAAGAGGGTTGAGAGCATTTGACTCAGTGATTTCTGCCTTTCAGACCAGGTTATAGAGGCGTGCTGCAGGCTGAGAAAAAAACAGAGAGAGGATGTGTGAAATGCTACTGGAAATTTGCTCAGAACAGGGGAAAACGGGGTTACAGCTGAGTTAATTTGGTCTCAAAAGCCAGGAGAAGGAAAGAACATCAGAACATTTTGATGTTCTCCAATTCCCAATGCCTCGTTAAGTGCATTGCCGGCGAAGAGTGCAAGCACTGCTAACCCACACGAGGACAAAGCAAAGCAGTTCTGCTTTTCTCACGGGTGATGAGGGCTTGAATCAGGTCCATTTGCTTTGCATTAGATGAGTTCAACATCTGCATGTCACCAAGTCCACCTCCTGGAAAGGAGCAGCACCCAGAAGGACAACAGCACTTTCTTCTGTTGAAAATCAGTCGTGTCCCCTCCAGCCAGTGGAGAACCCTCAGCCCTCTTGCTCCCACCCCTGGAGCTGGCATTTTTCCCCATTTTCCCCTTCTGTTTCTTGATCTCCCCTGCTCCCCACTCTCTGGATGGGGTTTGGGGATGCTGCCAGGGCCCCCATGCCCCATCTGGCACTGTGACCCGGGGTGATGTCACCCTGATCTATGCACCCAGTGACCGCAATCCCTGGTGCTTGGACCTCCCAACACCCACATGTAGGATAGAGAGTGACATATGGAAAGAGAGTTAAGGAGAAGGTTTTAATAAGGAGACAGGACAGACTGCCGTGACCAGTCTGTCCTTGTTTGTTGTGTGGGTGTCTATTTTTGTCAGTGAGGTTGATGGTTGGACAAGATGATCTTTAAGGTCCCTTCCAACCTAGAAGATTCTGTGATTCTGTGACCAGGCACAGGGCACTCTGTTTACACACAAACAGCCCCTTTTATACCCCCCCTGTTATTTTCCCACCCTTCTTCCTCCCCAATCCCCCCTGAATAATCTCCCTCTGCTATTTCTTCCACCTTTGCCCTTCCCCTGAGCATCCCATCATGAGTTTTGCACAGTCCCATGAGCCCTCCTCCGTATGGGATCACAATCTTCATCTTAGTTTTTTTTTGCTTCCCAGCTGCTCTCTCCTTCCCCATTCCCTCCCAGTGACCTGACCCGTGGAGCAAAGGCCACATCGTAGCATCATTTTGGCTTTTTTGTTTTATTAAGGAAAGCTCCCAGCCATACCATTTTGGAAACCCGTTGTAGCAACGTTGGCAAGACAAATAATAGCAGTGAAAACAAATCACCTTTCTAACTCAAAGCCATTCTTGGTCCAGTGACCTTGTCTCACAATAAAATTAAGATGATGGGCCATTTTCTCTTGAATTATTAATTTCATTTGTACAGTTCTAGGCAACTCCCACACTTAATAGGTTTCCAGGCTGGAAAGGGTTCATTTAAGGTTCCAGAGTATTTGAGATGAATACTATCTTTGAATAAAGGTCAGCAAACTAATAACCTTGAACTGTAAACCTACACTGGGTGAAAGGATTGGCTAACAGCTACCCGTGCCCTTCTGGTCAGGGCCATGCTCTCACTGTAGTGTTGCAAAGCCAGTATCTATATTAGACAGTATCCATGGATCTTTTTTTTTATCTTGTCAAAACAGATCTTTGGGAAGGCCAATACCTCCATTGCCATTCTGCTGTGCCCATTTTTCTCTCTTTCTCCCTGATTCCAACTTGTTTGAACTTTGCTGCTGATTCGACTGATCTCAAATTGGTTGATGATTGAACTGATCCTCTTAACCAAGGATCTGTCCCTTGGAAAGACACAGTTTCCTGCTCAGCAGACCTGAGTGCAGCACAACTCATTGTCAAGGAGAAATCCATCATTGGTCTGAAAACCCAGTTTAAAGGTGCCAAATGTTGTCTCTCCTGGTAAAGAAAGGGATGAGCCTGGTTGAACACATCCACCCAGCAGATGGTGAAAGCCAGGAGAAGCAAAGCCACCCCCACAGGCTGGGCTTCTGGCCACCTGTGTCTAGCCTGATGGATGAGCATGGCAAATTCACTCCCCAGCCCACACCACGAGCTGGAGGGATAATGGGATCACTCTCCTCCATCAGACCTTTGGGATCTACTGGGGAGAAGTTCTGCCCGAGTTTCAGTTCCATTTTTAAGGGCACAACATCTAGATAAGCTGCTCCTTCATCCACTAATGCCTCACATAGTCCAGACAGGAGCTGGGCTTCTTCCACGAGCACAAACCCAGGGCAATCCTTTTATAATAATTCCAGTTCTAGGAGAAACAAATCCCATGAATACTTTTCCAATCCCAACATGGAAAATCCTGTTGGTGCTGGCGTTAGAATGAAATATCTGGTTATGCAGTGCTTTGGGCTCACACCGACCCCATTGCGTGGCCAGGATCAGCATAGAGAGCTTACAGGTAATGTAAATAACGTAAATATTCATCATGCTTTTGTGATACTCAACATTTCGATCTCAGCTGCGTATCTGCTGCAAGACTGGCTTGTCTCCGAGGGCTGGACCTCAAAGAAAGCTCTTCTTCTGAAAATGGCCTGGGGGAGCTTCTGTAAATATAACCTGAATCGTTTTTTCACAAAAGCATAGAGCAAAGGGTTGAGACAGCAGTGGACAAAGGACAAACTCTCCGTGATGTGCATGGCGTAGTCCAACCGCCTACTGCTTTCGCAGCTCCTGATCACACCCACGTCTTGCAGGGAGTGAAGGATGAGGACAACGTTGTAAGGGAACCACAGGACAAAGAAGACACCCACCAGAGTAAAGACTAAGAAGAGTGCTCTCCTTGAGCCAGGCATCCGAGACGTGGTGAGGACACACGCTATGCGGGAATAGCAGAACACCATGAAGAGGAAGGGAAAAAGGAAACCCAGGGTGTTTTGAATGACTCGAAAGACAATTTTCCAAAATAAGTGTTTCTGGCCGTAATCATGGGTGCACATGATGGTTTCGTTGTGCATTTGCCTTGTGCTGGTGAAGAGGCCATCAGGAATGGAGAGAAGTATGGAAAGGACCCATAACACCAACAAGACAAGGATGGACTTCTTCCGTGTCATGGAGCTGCGAGGAGAACAAGCGTGAACTATCTGCAGATACATGTCCAGACTCATGCAGCTCACAAAAAAGATACCACTGTAGAAATTCACAATGTACGTGGCATTTAAGACTGGGCACAACATGCCCCAGGTCACTCCCTGAGAAATGTACAGAGCCCAAAAAGGAAGGGTTAATAGCAAGAAGAAGTCTGAAACCACCAGGTTCAGCAGATACACCTCCGTCATCTTCTTTTTCTTCCTGATGTACATAACGAGGACGATAAACAGGAGGACATTCCCGGCCAAGCCCACCAGGAAGACCACAGTGTAAAAAGATGGCAAGAATACTCTGCTAAAGGAGAGTACCTCTTCTTTGGTGCAGAGGCCATACTGCATGTAATCCTCCTCGTCCAAGTACTCATACGGGTAATCACTGGAATTGGCAGCATCCAGCAAGGTGACCACGGTTGGTGTTGCCACCTTTGAAGTTGCAGTTGACACGTGGCTGCCTGGGAACAAAAGACATGGTCCTCAAAAATATGATTTAGTGGTTTTTTGGGGTTTTTTGTGTTTGTTTTTTTTTATTTATTGCTTATTTCTTATTTAGTTTTTTGTCAGAGTTAGGTTGATGGTTGGACTAGATGATCTTTAAGGTCCCTTCCAACCTAGACGATTCTATGATTCTATGACAAGCAAAGGGGATCAAAACGTTGCTCCACTCAAGAAAGACAAACATCACACTAGTTCATAGGTTTACATTTCTGCCACCTTCTGGTAAGTGTTTTGTGTCCTGCCCTCCTTGGCCTTTGCCTGCACCACGGGGACAGCTGTCCCCATACACACAGAAAAAAAAATAGTTCTGGTTTCTTTATTGCGACACGTTAAAACTCGAAGGTAAAGGAGCATGGTTTCCTCTGACACAACTCGTCACTTCCTCCTGACACCACTGCAAGCTTTTGAGGCAGTTTCTGCCCTGAATTATGCGAGATCCACCACAACACCTCACCATCAGCTGCTTTACATTCTCCTGGGTC
This sequence comes from Calidris pugnax, assembly GCF_001431845.1. NCBI lineage: Eukaryota > Metazoa > Chordata > Aves > Charadriiformes > Scolopacidae > Calidris > Calidris pugnax. The sequence continues at coordinate 2,054,032 of NW_015090864.1, forward strand.
ACTACTGAGAAAGTGGCAGCTCGGTTCTAAGTGAAGTAGAACCTGCCACCAGCACCTTTACGTTGGTGGGGCTGCTCCCAAAAGTGAAATGCTGAACATCTCACTGCTCCTGGTAGGATATTGATTCCTCTCTGTGCCAACTCTAGGACACCAAGACATGGATTCTTGAAAAGTGTATTAATACAAGTGGAAAATAAAGAGTCATAGAATGGTTTGGGTTGGAAGGGACGTTAAAGATCACCCAGTTCCAATCCCCCTGCTGTGGGCAGGGATCCATTCCACTAGACCAGGTTGCTCAAAGCCTTATCCAAGGTAAGGACATGTAGGCACCCAAATCAACTCCCAAATCAGGGCTAGAGGTAGAGATTTAGCTGGAAGGATATTGCTAGAGTTGATCCTGCATGAGCTCAAGCGTGTGTTGAAACCCTGCTGACCGAGGAGGGCGAGGGTGATGTGGTTGGCCTCTTACCGTGACTGGAAGCTGGCGTCAGTGTTTAGACAACTGCAGCCCAGATTTCAGGAAATTGAGAGCTTTCTATTTTTGGAGGCTGATTTTCAGAAAAAAAAAAATCCACACACGCGAGCACTACAAGGGTTTCATCTTTCAAAAGCCATTCAAGCTGGACAAAACTCTCTCTGTCTCCCAGTGGATCTGCCTGAGCCACCTCCCACCTGTACCACCAATGTTAATGTGAGTTTTAAAAATCAAGACTAATCTCCAGGCTCTGACAGCAAACCAGGAACACCCCGGGACAGGGGAGCCCCTCCACCCCCAGCAGGTTAAGCAAAGCACCCCAGGTTTGGAGGGGGGTGCTGAGGATGCCTGTGGGTGGGCAGCCATAAGGAGGGTAGCTGTGGACGTACCTGTTGCGGTCCCATCTCCAAAAATGCTAAAATACCAATTCCAGGGAATTCCAGACAGCTGAAAAGAAAAGAAAATTTGGGTTGGGCTGGATTGAAATGTTTTCTTGCTGTCTAACAGTTCTTTCCTCAGTGCTGTAGGGCACTTCAGACAGAGCAGCCGTGGAGAGCAGCCATCTGCCAGCGGAGAGTGCCAGAAAAAGCCTTTTCTAGGAATAAGTTTGGGTTGGTTTTTTTTTTCCTGTTTCATATTTTAAAGGAAATTTATCCTTAGCCATATACAATTCTAACTGTATGCCTTCGAGAAGAAATGGAAGCTGCCCACCCTTTTGATAGCAGCAACACCCAGCCAGACCCCTAAACACCTTCCCCACACACACACACTCTCTGCACTCACATCAGGACGATCCATCCTCAAAATTTCCATTTCTTCCAGCCCACTGAGATGCCTTTCCTCCCTCTGCCCAGCCTTCCCCCCTCTCTATCACACTGGCACTGACATTCTCATCCCCATCCCGTAGCTCATAGTGCAGAACTGGTGAATGCAACGTGGGCTGAGCTCAAAAATTAACCCCAAGCCCACCGGAGCACTGGTGCTTATAAACTGGCTGACTTTCAAGAAGAAAAAAAGATCTTCTCCAGGTTTCTCATACAGCTTTGTCTACATGCAAGAAGCAGAAAAAACGCACTTACAGAAGCTTCTTTTCCCCCGCGGGCAGCTCCCATCCTGCCAGAGGTTTGAATCAGGCTTTTGGAAACCTCTTTCACTTGTGTAAGAGGATGGACAGGAAATGTGAGCTCAGAGTGACCTCCCTGCTTTTGTTTTCTCTTTCCTCGTGTTGATCAGCGGGTGATAGCACTGGAGGAATCATCTCAGTCCTGTCATCACCCATGTGTTCCTCTACAAGGTTTATAACTGGTGCCTGCACCCAGAGCTGAGCTTTGTCACTTGAGATACCCATCAGGACTGCAGTGCCTTCTGCCACGGGTGCCACAGGGCACCCCTCCTTCAGAAACACAGCCTGCTCTTGTGCAGCTCAGGTCAGGCACCACATTAGGTATGGACAGAGCCATTGGGACCAAGGACCCAGGTCAGCACAACGTGACGACCATTGGTGGATCCCGTGCACCCAGCACGCACAAGCTGGGTGCTGACACCACCCACAAAACAGCCTGAAGGAGAATTTTCCTGGAATGTGCCAGACCAGGATCGCCCAGACAAGGACACAGACCAGGGATTTGCTTAAACTTAACTGGTTCCTTTTGGCCCTTTTCCTCTCCATTTTTCCACACACGCTTTTCCTCCCTCCATCTTCCCTTTCCTCCACCCCATCTCCTCCCAAACAAGTCCCTAATTTCTTTGTCTCTGTTGATTCTGGGTTTGCTGCACCATAACCCCAGATCTGGCAACAAGTTTCCTCTTGACATTCTGCTTTTTAACAATTAATGGAAACATCTGCCGTTGCCTGACAGATGGGTATTAAGATGATGTCTACCCTGAGCACTCCCAGCTCCCCCTGGCAGGATTGGACCTGCTTGTCTGTGCTGAGAGGCTCCCGAGGTTGAGACACAGACGTAGAAATTTGCATCTTTTCCAGGAAATCTGAATAAGCCACGTGCTACTTGGATGCTGCAGGAACCTTACCCCCTGCAAGAGCAGAAATGGGGCACGGCTGGGGCCAGCAGGCACTGGCAGCTCCACGGGGACAATCCTTTTCAGGCAGCAGTGAAGTTTTGGAATTGGTACCAGAATAAGGAGCTTATTGCTGTGGTTGAACGTGCAAACAGAGATCAACCACAGCAGAGATGGCAGGCTCCTGGCACTGACACAGGGACGTTTTGGGGACAGCTTCATGGCACAGCCCTTCACTCACCTGGCAAAGGTGTCTCTGAGAAAGTGGTTTATTGGAGAAGTTTTAGATCACCACCGTGTAGAGCGGCCACCTTCAGGCTCCTTTTCCTCACCTCTCCACTAAACGGGGCCACGGAGAACACCCTGACTGTGCCAAGACCATCCCCTGTACTACGTGCCATGGTTTATGAGCTCCAAAATGCCCTGCTAAAAATGAGAGAACAGAGCAGCAACGATGGTCACGGCTCCACACCCAACCTGCCCCGTGGCAGGTGGATCCACAGAGAGAAATATATTATTTTCACTCATTTCCAGGTTCACTACCATCAGCTGGTACACACATACACCTGCATTTAAAAGATATCCTATAATAAATATATGTGGGCGACACACACATTAGGAGAGAGCAAGAAGGAGCTCACAAAGCCAACACCAGACACACACACACACAGACACTACAGGTGACAGCAATTTCATTAGCCCAGCAATTAAAATGAAGTAAGTTTTTTGGTTTTAATTGAGTTTCTCCCCTGAAGCACATATCGCGCGGGAGCTGCGGGGAATTAAATGTGCCTCTGAGAGCCACTGGAGAAAGTAGCTTTCATTGTAATTTATTACAAGATTTTAACTCAATTCGGGAGCTGGTAATTGCATAGATTCTTTTTCTTTCAGACTGTGCAGAGCCTTAATGGCTTTGGCAATTAAAGTAACCAGATTACCAGTAATGGGAAGCACATTTAGGGAGAGACACAAGGATTCTAACAAACAGTTATCTAAGCTACTTTCTTTTATGCTGCCAAAAATGCCACATCTCAGCTGCAGAGCAGCAGCTCGGAGATGGGGAGTCACAAACACAAAACTGGGCAGGGTTTTTGGAGAAAAGGAGGGTTTTTTGGTGTTTTTTTTTGCAGTTTTGCACCGCCCCGGGTTTAGGGGAAGGTTTTAGGGATCTTCAAGGCTCTAGAGGCTCTTCCTGGCAATTTCCAGGTTGTCTTGGGGCCTCAAAATCCACTATTTCGCAGACAAACTCTGCTCGAAAGCTGAGATTCAGGGAAAAATAGTCAACAGAACAATTCAAAGCCAATGGCATTCTGGCTTGTATCAAAAATAGTGTGGCCAGCAAAAATAGTGTGACCAGCAGAAGTAGGGAGGTGATTGTGCCCCTGTACTCAGCACGGGGGAGGCCCCACCTCGAGTGTTGTGTCCAGTTTTGGGCACCTCAATCCAAGAGAGATCTGGAGGTGCTGGAGCGAGTGCAGAGGAGGCAACGAAGCTGGTGAGGGGGCTGGAAAACAAATCGTATGAGGAGCGGCTGAGGGAGTTGGGACTGTTTAGTGTGAGGAAGAGGAGGCTGAGGGGAGACCTCATCACTCTCTACAACTTCGTGAAAGGACACTGTAGAGAGGTTGGTGCTGGTCTCTTCTCACAGGTAATTAGTGACAGAACGAGAGGGAACGGCTTCAAGCTCCAACAGGGGAGGTTTAGATTGAACATTAGGAAAGAATTTTTCACCGTAAGAGTGGTCGGGCATTGGAACAGGCTGCCCAGGGAGGGGGTGGAGTCCCCATCCCTGGCTGTGTTTAAGGGCCGTTTAGATGCAGTGCTGAGGGACATGGTGTAGGGGAGGACTTTGTAGAGTAGGGGAGATGGTTGGACTCGATGATCCCAAGGGTCTCTTCCAACCTAGACCATTCTATGATTCTATGAATTAAGCAGCAGGAAAATCAGGCCAAGGGAAAGCCAGACTCTGACTTTGCCCCCTGCAAAAGAGCGTCCACCTGATGGCAAAGCGTGAATTTACACCCACATGAGATGATTTTGAAGCGAAACGCCGCCAAGTTACCGGTGAAATAAGGCAGGGCCTTATCCAGCCCTCCCCCCCGCTTCCGGGTTCCGTCCCACAGCGCCCCCTGGCGGCGGGGCGGACCGCGCCTGCCCCCGTGACTCTCCCCCGCCGCAATGCAGGGAGCCCCCCCTGCTCCACCCCTAAGTGACGTCACACCCTGTCCCGCCTCCCCGACCATATAAGGAAGTGGCGTCAGCGTGCGAGCTCTAGGATTGGCTGGGGCTTGCCGCGCGGCGGGCTGGGAGCTGTAGTTCCCGGGCGCCCGGGACGGAGGGGGCGGAGCGAAACCGGCCCAATAAGATGCGGGGGGCGGGGCCAGGAGCGGCAGACGCCGGCCGGTATCGCGAACGGTGAGGGGCAGCGGCGGCGGTCGGGGGGAACCGGGATCGGGGAGAGGAGAAGGAGGAGGAGGAGGATGAGGATGAAGCGGCAGAGCGAGGGGCAGAGGCCTAGCGCGGGTCGGAAGCGGCCGGGGCAGACGGAGGGGTGGAGGCCCAGCGTGGGTCTGAGGCGCCGGGGCCTGGCGTAGGGCAGAAGGCCGCTGTGGGGGGTGCAGGCCCCCGGTGTGGGTTGCGGGGGGAAGGCGGGATGTGAGGCCCCGCGGCCGCCCCCTCGCCCGGAGATGGGTCACTTCCCCACCTGTGTCAGAGCTGAAGGTCGGTGGAGAAGCGGGTTCTCTCCTCCGTGGCTTTTTGCCGTGCAGGGCTCCCCGCGGGTTGTCTCCCCCTCTCTGAGTGACGCTCTCGCCTTTCCTTCTCCCCATGTCAGGAGAGAATATATTTAGCAAATAAGGGTAATGGTAGAAGGCGCAGAGGGACCAAATCCTCCGGAGGAAACGGTTGGTGTGTTGAGTTTTAAGAAACAAAAAAGCAAGTCAGGCAGCTGAAAGGGATGTGTGTAACCAGGGAACTCGGCCGCCTGTGGAGATACATCTTTTTGGATGCATCCCCCCTTAAATTAAATTCCTCTTGCCGTATTTCAAAAGCTTGGAGTGCTTCTCTGTGAGGCTGATTGCCTTGATGGCAAAGCTGGAACAAAACCAGTCGAGTTTTTTTTTCCTCTAGCCGAGACCTTTGTGATGTTGCCGAGGTAGTTGTGCTGGTAGAAGGAGGCACTGACTGAAGGATGACGCCGGAGAAGGCCACCAGAGAAGGAGCAGGTCTCGGTGTCACCTGTGCCGGGGGGACAGCAGGACAAGCGGGCAGGTTTTGGGGGTTGGGTGGGTGATGCTGAGGGCAGAATCCTTGGAGGCAGGTGAGAAATCACCTGTGCTGCCACGGGAAGCTCCACTCTTCCTGCCACAGCACAAGTCTGTGCCTCTCCAGGGCTTCCAGGCTCACCCCAGCTCCTCAGAAGCTGAGGTTTTACTCTCCAAGGGGAGTTTGGAGCTCTGCTGGGGTGGTGATTGAGGTGGGATCAGCCCGAGGAGGTGCCGGGCCGGGCTGACCTTCCGCAGCCTCTCCCGCTTTCCACCCAGCGTGCTCCGGGTGCCGGCACTGGCAGGGAGGGAAGGGGGAGGAATGAAGTTCTCTGAGGTCAGCGCAGCTGTTAAGGAATAGCCAGTGAAAGCCAAGTGGTGGCAGAGGAAGGTGGGAGGCAGAAAAAGCCGGGCGGGCAGCAAGCAGAGCTGTAAAGGTGGGAAAACGATGGCAGGGATTTGTTGTTTTGCTGTTTTTGTGGGTTTTTTTCCCCACTCTCTGCTCTCCTTGCGCGTTCTAGTGCACAACGATCTCGCTTCCCAAGATTTCCTAAACGTGAGGAGGAATTTCTTTCCTGTGAGGGTGGCAGAGCCCTGGCAGAGGCTGCCCAGGGAGGTGGTGGAGTCTCCGTCTCTGGAGATACTCAAAACCCACCTGGACACGTTCCTGTGGGACCTGCTCTGGCAGGGGGTTGGAGGAGATGATCTCCAGAGGTCCCTTCCAACTCCATATCATTCCCTAATTCTGTGACTTCACTTGAATTAAATCATCTGTAGGTTGCCCATCAGCTCAAGTCTAGCTCTCGGCCTTGTACCTCGCTACAAGGACACTCACGACTGGTGGAATTTGCAGGGATTTTCTTTTTCTAAAAATTCTCTTAACTTGGTGTTTCTAAAACCTGAAGAGAGACTCTCTGTCTTTGCAGCCACCATGTCGTCCGGTCAGGAATCCGTTTTCTCCGAGTATGAGAGCGACACCAGCCAGACATCGAAGCTGTTGAGAAAATTTAAAGAGACGCCATTTGTACCCATTGGTAAGTTTAAAGATCAAGAAATGGGGTTCCGTAGTTTGGTCTCTTCCCGGAGAGAAGAAATGTTGTCCTGTGAACAGGAAACTATTTTGAAATTACTTCCTCGAGTAGGTTTTCTGAGCGGTGATTCCTGCCTGGGATCAAGCGGCGAGGCCTGTTATCTTAAATAGAATACTCAGAATCTACAATTACAAAGGAAAAAAAAGATTAAAAACCATGTTTGAGTGATCCCATTAGGTGGTAAGGACTGTTTTTTGCAGCCGTTCTGGAGTTACTGGAAATATGGGATCAGTGCAAAGTGACTGTAAAGCAAACAAAATACAAACCACAAGTCTCAAAAAACAACGCAAGTGCTAAACATTTTACCCTTCTCTGCTGCCATCCCTTTGGTTAAAATAGATAATTTTTTTAGTGGGTTTTGTGGTACCCCGGCTTGAGGAGGTTGATGAAGCTCTCAGCCTCTCTGCCAAGATCTGAAAAAACCTCTTGAGGGGAGAGAGAGGATCAGTCCTGGTTGTCCTGAGAACTTTCCTCCGATGGGGAACCGTCTCTGAGGCCAGACACGTTTTGATTTCCAGCCGCCTTAAATGGAGAGCGGTGGGGTCACCTGGGGTGAACTGTCCCCAGCCTTTGCCAACAGAAATCTGTCACTGCTTTCCCTGGTCACAGGACTTTGCTCTCCAGCTCACGAGAGCGTACTACGAACTCCACGAGCTGGGGTTCTCCCAGGCAGGTTGGCAGAACTTACCTCCAACCTGTGTCAGAGCTGGTTTGAAGGCTCTAAACCTCTTAATTGATATTTAATGAAGCTGCCACATGGATTGCACGCCAGTGAAGTGAGGGTTTTTTACAGCTCCACAAGTGGAAGTGGTGATACCCCTGTGCAGGGAGATGAGCCATCTGGGCTCTCGGCAGTAAAATATACACACCACTTAAAACTTGGCAGCCTCTTTTGAATTATTGTAAATAATCATCCTAGTATGGAATGCAGCGGATGGAATTGGGGAATTCTGTGCATGGCTGCTCTGTATTCACTGAAAGCATCAGCGTGGTCTCTTGAAGGACTAAAAGTGAACTCCTGCCTTGCGAGAGAGACCTCGCTGAACCCCTCTCCCCACAGCACGGGATGAGGAACGTATGACTTGTCCTGTCCCGGTGAAAACCATCCAAACGGGACAGTACCCAAAATAGCAACCGGTACGTACGTCAGGATGTATTCACACACCGAGTGTCCCAGCTGCAGCCACACGAGCTTCCTTCCAGGAAAGAGGGTGCAAGCAGAACTTGCACTTTCTGAAAAATATGCAAGAAACTCCTGACGCCTCGAGCAGCTGCTGTGGCATTTTAACACTAGTGGAAATCTCTCGCTCTTCTCAGCGCTGAGTTGGGTGTTAAACGAGGTGGCACTCGAGTGAAAGCCACAGCCAGGCCAGGACTTGCCATCTACACAAAACCAGAGGGATTGGATCAAAACATGATTATTCCCAGGATATCTTGTTTTGAGGTGTGTGGGGCGGGTCACTTCACACAGCTGGATGACTGGGATCCGGACTCATGAGGATGTCCCTTTCCTTGCCTTGCAGGGATGGCCGGCTTCGCCGTGGTGGTTGGCTACGGGCTGTACAGACTGAAGCACAGGGGTGACATGAAAATGTCACTTCACCTGATTCACATGCGCGTGGCAGCCCAGGGCTTCGTGGTGGGAGCCATCACGTGTGGTAGGTACTGAACAGGAGAGGATGTCCTCAGCACCGGCAAACCCCGGAGAACCTCTGGCATCTCTTCCCCTAGTGGGTAACACAGAATATCCTCAGGGTGGAAGTGTCCAGGCCATTATATTTCAGGATGTTTAAGCTCATTACTGGTGTTAGCTCAGCCTTTCCAGAGTAATATATTCAATATCAAACTCCACTACCTTGAAGAGTAGAAGTTTCAACTACTTTTAGATGTGGGAAGTATGTGGGGTCCTGCAGGTCTTTAAATTAGAGGCAAACAACATCGAAAAAAACCCAAAAAACCATGACTTATCTGATGTTATTGCTGTTTCTGAATTTAAGACATTGGAAAAACAGCTTGCATAGCCTATGATATTATTTTTTCAGGCCTGGAATATTCCATGAAACACTGTCTTGTCTGTACTGTATTCCCAAAAGGTACAACAGAAAAACTTGACCTTGGCTGCAAAGTAAACTAGAATTGGCTGGGGATCTGCATTTTCATATCCAGTGTGTTTTCTGTCTATTTTCTCTGTATATGAAGAATTTTGTAGCGTTCATCACCGTTATTAAAAAATATAGAGCAGAAGAGGAAGGAAAACATTATTGCTGAGGATTATTGCTGATAATATCTTACTGTTCAGATTTTGAAAACCATTATTCCCCATTTAATGCAGTTCTCTAACTGTGTTTATATTTGTCTTTCAGGTGTGCTGTATTCCATGTTTCGGGAGTACGTGGTGAAGCCCAAGGAGTAATGGAAAGATGACTGAAATCTTGCTCCTGCTGGTAGCTTCTGTACTGCAGCTACAAACCTCATATCGAGGGGTTCTTGAGGAAAAAAAAAAAAATAATAATAATACATGGTATTAGAGAATTGCCCTATATCTAATTTGTGTAAGGTACACTGTGTTGAAGCTGGCAGCCTAAATGATTGGGTTTGGTTCTTTCTGATTGACACTACTATATCCCAGTTTTTAGGGGATATAGTAGTGTACAATCCCTTCATGTTCCCCTCGGCTGTCAGCTCCGTCCTGAAATTGGTGACTCCTTTTTGCTGCCGTTGCCCAAAACCACAAAGTCTGAACTAGTTTCTGTTAGGCCCCGGGCAGAACCTGGAGGCCGGGTCTGTAAGATAGTGTCGTGAATGCTTTGCTGCCATTTTCTATCCTGTATATTTGTCAGCCTCCAGCTTTGTAATTTAGAAGCTTCCAGTAGCACTAAATGACTTCTAAAATATTGAGAGAGATATAAACATCTATTTTTTTTATTTAAGGCATGAGATAAGTATTTGGTATGTTGCAAGCTATTTAAAAGTTATATTTATTCATTGTTAATGAAGACACAGGCTCCCTATTTTTACTATACATTTTCAGACTCTCGGATTACTATATTTTGTAACTTTATTTACAGTGTTCTTCTTAATAACATTTAAATGTAACATTTAAATGCATATTGTGAAAATTAAACCTTGGTGTTCTAATGCTTTTAGTTAAAGTGGATGATCTAGCTCTGATTCCTCCAATATCATTCCCCACAGAAATTTAAAAACATTTAAATCTGGAAAGCCCCCATCCTCCTCGATGAGGTGTTAAAACCCTTCTGTGTAAATTGTCGCTGTTATATTACACTCGAACCCCTTGTATCTCCAACAGCAGTCACAAAAATAAATCTGTTGATAAAGCCAATTTGTAAAAAAACTCGTTTTCTCCTGTTAGCTTACATTCTGTGGTGACAGTATCATGTCTCTTTGTAATAAATACACCAGGGTACGTACTGCACCTCTGTCTGTGATGTTGTACGGAGCAGTGGGAGATGAAATACGAATAAATGTGTGAGCGCTGGAGATAACAAGTGTTTTGGCGATGGATTTGTTGGGAGGGGGGGAGAGGGGAAAGCAGCCTCCTGCGCAAGGGTGGGGTGAAGTTTTATACCTCAATAAAAATCACCTGAGTGAGTGCGATGCTACTTGTAAAGAGCACTCCCAGCTGGTACAACCCTGCTTCCCCTCACAGCCGGGGTGGAGCCGGGGAGAGGCCGTGAGGAGACGCCCCGCCGTCGCGTAGAGCTCTTTCCCCGTAGCTGCCCTCCTCCTCCCCAGCCTGGAGCGGGATGAGGAGTCGCTCCGTTCCCACAACCCCGAGGAGGGGACGGGATTTCTGCGGGAAAAAGGGAGGCTCCCGCTGCCGGGAGACGCCGGGAGCGGCTGAGGGGAACCAACATGGCGGCGGGCGCTGAGGGGAAGGGCGCGAGCTCCGCCCCGCCGCCGCGCGGCGCGTGCGCGGCCCTGCCCTTCTCCTGCCCTTGGCTCCGTTGCTATGGCAACAGCGTGGGGTTGCGGCCTGGTCGGTAACGGGACCCGGAGCCGGAGCGACCAGGCCCGGCCCTACCCTGCTTAAGCAGGCAGCCGGCGGGAGACCCTGGTCGGGGGAAACCCTCCCGCCGCCCTCGGGGCTGGGGAAGCCGGTTTCGGTAGGCAGAAGGGTGAGGGAGGCGAGGGCCGGCAGCCCCGGGGTGGGGGAAGCAGCGTGGCTTTGTTGGGGCCTATAAGGCCGCAGGGCAAGGTGAGGTTGGGAGGGGAAAAGAGGGAACCCCCTCTCCCCACGCAGCAGCTGCGTAGCAGATGCCTCAGCACCAGGTTTGGGGTCGATATGGTGGATGAGAAGCTGGACATGAGCAGGCAGTGTGCAGCTGCAGCCCAGAAGGCCAATTGCATCCTGGGCTGCATCAAAAGATGCATTGCCAGCAGGTCCAGAGAGGTGATTCTGCCACTTTACTCTGGTGAGACCTCACCTGGAGTATTGTGTGCAGGTCTGGAGCCCTCAATATAAGAAGGACATGGACCTGATGGAGAGGGTCCAGAGGAGGGCCACAAGGATGATCAGGGGGATGGAGCACCTCTGCTACGAGGACAGGCTGAGGGAGCTGGGGTTGTTCAGCCTGGAGAAGAGGAGGCTCCGGGGAGACCTAATAGCAGCCTTCCAGTACCTGAAGGGAGCCTACAGGAAGGCTGGGGAGAACCTGTTTAGAAAGGCCTGCAGTGACAGGACGAGGGGCAATGGCTTCAAGCTGGAGGGGAACAGATTTAGACTGGAGATGAGGAGAGGGTTCTTCACTGTGAGGGTGGTGGAGCACTGGAACAGGTTGCCCAGGGAGGTGGCTGAGGCCCCTTCCCTGGAGATATTCAAGGAGAGGCTCGACGAGGCCCTGGGCAACCTGGTCTAGTTGGGGGTGTCCCTGCTGACTGCGGGG
>NW_015090864.1:2066417-2108347 GCF_001431845.1 Calidris pugnax
CTGGAGTATTGTGTGCAGGTCTGGAGCCCTCAATATAAGAAGGACATGGACCTGATGGAGAGGGTCCAGAGGAGGGCCACAAGGATGATCAGGGGGATGGAGCACCTCTGCTACGAGGACAGGCTGAGGGAGCTGGGGTTGTTCAGCCTGGAGAAGAGGAGGCTCCGGGGAGACCTAATAGCAGCCTTCCAGTACCTGAAGGGAGCCTACAGGAAGGCTGGGGAGAACCTGTTTAGAAAGGCCTGCAGTGACAGGACGAGGGGCAATGGCTTCAAGCTGGAGGGGAACAGATTTAGACTGGAGATTAGGAGAGGGTTCTCCACTGTGAGGGTGGGGAGCACTGGAACAGGTTGCCCAGGGAGGTGGCTGAGGCCCCTTCCCTGGAGATATTCAAGGTGAGGCTTGACGAGGCCCTGGGCAACCTGGTCTAGTTGGGGGTGTCCCTGCTGACTGCGGGGAGGTCGGACTAGATGGCCTTTGGAGGTCCCTTCCAGCCTGGGCAATTCTATGATTCTATGATATTCAGGTAGGCCAGAAGGCTAAAGGTTGCCCTCAGGGCCTCGTGGGTGTTGTGGTGGCCTGGGGGCTGACTGAACTCTGCTCTTTGCCCTTTTCAGCTTTTAAAACACTTTGTCCACACCCGCGGTGACATGGGGCAGGTGTGGGAGTAAAGCTGTTTGCAGTGTGTCTCTGCCCATGTAGTACATACTGGGACATAGCACGTATTTTTGCACTTTATCAGGATGATTGCTTCCTTAGTGTGAGAAAGGGCCTGGGTTAATTACTCAGTGGAGGGCGTGCCTTTGGAACTTTTTACTGATTGTTTTTTTTTTTCCTAGACCAAAGGTGCACTAGATTTTTTGCTGACAGCAAATGTCAAACAGAAGGAGAGGGGGCTGGAATATATCACAAAACTGCTGGTCTTTAGTCACACTAAGTAAAGCTTGAGACATTTAAATGGGTAACAGTATTATCACTTTAACGTTATCACTTCATGGTTAGAAATTTGGGGGAAAGATGTAAGCCTCACTCTTGGTGTCTAGTGCCCAAAGAGAGCATGAGGATAAACAGAGATCTTTCTTCCTTTGTCAGTCCCATGTTAACCCAAAAATGGGGGATCTGCACCTTTCTTTGAAACGTGGGAAGGAAGACAGGGTGGACCTGGGTCGCAAACAGCCTGTGTTCCTTTTAGTCAGTGTAATGTGGTTACCACACTCGCTTGGATTTGACCCCAACTTGCCCTTCTGTAAAAATGTTTATTTAAACAGATCTGTTTCAAAATATTTTAAAACATTGCTTTTTGAATGCTAGAGTGAAAAACACCCGGAAAGTTTTTTTGAAGACTGTTTGAAAGCCATTTATGGCAAAAAGGCACTTGAAGCAAGGCAGTGGGGGCTGAGGAGTGCGGTGGCTGAGAGGAGGAGGTGGTAGGAATACTGTGCAGAGGTCAGTGATGAAAAACTGCAAAGCAGCTGCTAGAAGAAGATGTTTTTTTCAAAGCAATGTTGATCTCTGCTCTCTGTCACTTTTTATTTTCCTCTTGTTATGTTTTTAGTAAACAATGGAGTCAGACATAAAAGTGAGTGAAGATTTTAAGAGCCAGTTTAAGGCTTACCAAGAGCAACAGCAAAGGCGGCTGCAAAGTTTAATGGAGAGGAAGAAGGAAAAGCAGAACAGTCAGAAGGGTGATAACAGCAACGCAAAGGAGACTTTCAGAATCCCAAATGATCTAAACCTGTTTGAAAGAGAACAGCCTGTAAATGAAGATGACAGCAAAAGGTAAAGGTGCAGCAGTACCATTTCTTCAGGAAGTCACAGAAGTGCATTTTGCCTATGATCTTATGAAACTCGAAGTTGACAGAGCACTTTTCTGTCTTTGCATATTGGATTTTCATAATCCTGAGAAGACTCTCACTGTCCCCAACATGCTGATGCTCAGGGCATTGTGCTGGGGTCTTTATTCTATGAAACTCATACTTGACAGAGCACTTTTCTGTCTTCACATATTGGATTTTCATAATCCTGACACTCTCACTGTCCCTAACATGCTCATGCTCAGGGCATTGTGCTGGGGTCTTTATTTTCAGTATTTCACAAATGAAGAGCAGAAGGGCGAGGTCTTAGAGTTGCTTCCTGGTTAAGATAATTGACAGGGTTATTCAAGGTAGGGTTTAAAATCTTACTGGGGATGGGGATTTGGGTCTTACCTCACCCTTTGGGGTAGTATCGGGATTACCAGGACATTGGATATTCTGGTGTGGCTCTCCCTCGATCTTGTTTTTGGAGCTGAATGCATGACTCAATTTACTGGAGCAGAGATTTGAAACCCCAGCTCAGATCATTCATTTTCCTCCTAGGATATAGTCAGTCTTTCCTTCTGACCCAATTAATTTTTATTTGATTTTTTTTACAAACTAGAACAGGTCTGAAGTTGGACACATCCCAAAGATGTCTGCAGTTACTACAGTGTTGGCTATTTGGGGATTTGCTCTGTGTTAGTGGTGAAGCCAGCTGAAGATAATTCCTGTTTCTGCTCCCCACTTGCAGCTGTGCTGATACAGCTGCTTGCTGGAAATTTGATTCACTTTCTGGGGTGAGGGTACTTTTATTGCAAGTCATTTCAGTGATCTGATTTAAAGCTTGAGCCCCATAGACTGTTTTATTGGCACCAAGATGGGGTGATGCACTGTGATACAGAAGCAGGAAGGAGGAGGAAGCTCTGCCAAAACCAGCAGATCACAGGTGGAAAACCACAGTTAGGCATATACCTTTGAGACAGTTTCCCCTCCCAGAATCTGGAGTGGAAAAGGGCACCTCTACCAAAGTTTATCAAGCCACTAACCGAGGTTTATTAGGCCCTAAATGTGCAACTCCCTGCTCTGCTTGTTTCTGAAGATTGCTTCCTTAAACACCCAAGTGCATAAGCTGCTGCAGAGCTTCTGTGTAGCTGCAAGGAACCCAGGAGGGAACCACAGAAACTTTCAGGTGCTTCTGGGAATATGGCATTCATGCCTCAGGGGAGTTCTGTGTGGAAACAGAGAGCTGACCTTCTAGAAACTGATGCTCTCACCGTTGCAACATACAATTGTCTTCTTCTTCAGACATAGGTCCCTCACCACAGCTGTTTGATTTGCCAGTGTGTTTTTCTGATCTGACTTTTACCAGCTGGCCTCTTCCCTTCAACATTTAGTTTTGATAGTATAGAGAAGATTACTATAGAGATGTGATTATTTTTTAATCTATTTTTTTTTTAATGGAGAGGGAGACTGATTCCCACAGTTCGGATGCGGATTTGCCTGTGGAGGAGAGGAGCTTCGGTGCTCCCATCGCTCATCCTGGTGCAGCATGCATGCTCTGAGGTGCACAGGAGAGTCCCAGCAGTCCTTTGCCATTTAAGAATCAGTAATTTAGGTGTGAGTAATTCAAGAGCTATGAGTTACCTCCGTTTGCAGTGGCACTGGCTGTTAGAAGTCCCCATTTGACATGGCAGGTGTAGGAGATTTATCTGGACCGTCCTTCACTTATGTACGTCTGTGTTCAGCATAAGAGTGGTTACGAGTGTATCAAATCTGGGCAGGATTTGCTGCTGGAAGGGATTCACCAGGATGTACTTTGGAGTATTCCCATGACAACACGTTGGAAACTTGTTCCAGAATAACAGGACTCCATATGGTCTGCAGCGACAAGAGATTTCAGCACGTCAGCGTTGTTTATAGCAGCGCCTGGAAAACATTCTCCTCTCAGAAGTCTCCCTTCCTCTGAGCCTTGGGAATTTTGAGCTTTTCCTTCCTCCCATCCTACTCCCAAATTTTGCTTAGGCCAGTGTTTAGCTGACATTTCTGGTTTGGTTTGGGTTTTTTTTTTTTAGTGTAATTTTTTCCTCGCTCCTGTGTTTGGTGAATTTAAGGTTAAGCAATTCTCCCCATCACATGGAGAATCTGTAAGAGTTAGGAAAGGCACTTACCTGAATTTCAGTCACAGGCCTTGCTCACAAGCTTCCCCTGGCTCTGCTTCCTTGAACTAGGGTGAAAAGGTTGCCTTTCTGCAGCCTGTTTCTTTTGGCTGACTTTCTGTAGCTGAGCCACTTGGGTGGAACATGCTACCTCCTTGGTAACGTGCAGAGTCATGATGGGATAGGATGGGGTGGGATGGGGAAGTTTCTTGGGTGACTCCAGCTCACAGCATTTCTGTCTGTCCTACTGTAAATGCTTTTTGTCAAGATTTGGAAGCCAGCTCTGAGGAAGAAATCACTGATCAGGTGTGTTAAGAGCCTAGAACCATTTTTTTTCATGTTAATTCCCTAACTGTTAAAAATCTTTTTGTCCATGAGTCTCTAATTAAATCTGCACAGTTTTATTGTTCACTTCCATGAGTGGTACCTGTGGGAATAACTTAGTTTTGCCTTTTCTCTACTCAGATTGCTGGTTTCTTTCTTCTCCTTTGTAAACAGCTGCCTTTGATCTCCCTTTGATTTGCAGCTTTGAAGCAGAAGTGCATTGCTTAATTATGCATTTTGAGTCATGTGATAAATTCACTGTGTTGTTTATGGCAGTGCTCTAAGGGGTCATTTATTCTGACACGCACATATGGAGCATGTATTTAAAAGCTCCAAAGTCCAGTTGGAGCAAAAAGCTTGCTAAAACTTTTGAACAGAAAGGATTTAGGTGACTATTGAGGTCGCTGACTTGTCTGGCTGTGGGTATCTCTATAGCCACAGGTATGTACTGTAACAACTGGGCGTTACCCAAATCTCTGTGATTGTCCAAACTACCTACTTCTGTTGTAATCTGGAGCAATCAGTCTATAGGACAAAGGGGTGGGACACTATTCCAGATAAAAGTTACCAAAAATGTAAACATAATGAGCAAAGTTAGTAATTCTTGGGGTTGGTTCGTGTATCCATGCATGGGTGGCAAGTGCTTTCTTCAGGGTCATGCTGTAGATAATAAGTTAGTAATTCTCGGGGTTGGTTCTGTATCCATGCATGGGTGGCAAGTGCTTTCTGAGATGTTCTGGATTCTCTGCCTGGGCCCCAGAATTCTCCCAGAAACTCTTGTGTTGTGGCTTCGTAGAGGGCTCAGATAACCCTGGGGCATCTCAAATAGGTGCCTGAGTGCCCACGATTGAATTGAGCCCCGAAGGCCTTATCTTCTAGATTTTACACTCAGAGGAACCATCGTGTAAGGACAGCAAAGAGATTAAAGTTATTAATTCTCTGGATGCCTTAGAGAGATGAAACCCATAAATGTTACTAAATGTACTGAAGAATAGGAGAAGCAAGGCTACTTCCTCCCATTCAGAAGGCTTTTTGATATGCTTTGTTTCTAAATGACATTCCAAAAAGCAACATTAACAATACAAACTGATGCCAGTCCGTCCTGGTGGGGGTTCCAAGAAAATCGGATGAGGACACAGGAAATTGGTCTTTTGTGAATTGCTAGGAAGTGTTCAATTTTAAAGAAGGAACCTCAATAGCAGCTTTTGTCGTTTATGCTCTGTTGGCTTGGGTCAGTATAGAAAATAAAGCCTGAATGTCACGGATGCTGAATGGTGAGCTTGCCTGGTTTCCCCTGAGGAACAGGATAAGTAGGGCTGAGTGAGATGAGACCATTCAGTAACCTCAAGAGCACTGCAAAGATACCTGCTCTGTGATGGTCTGCCCCAGACAACACAGGGAAGTGCAGAATTTTTGAAGAAAAAATAATTTAACTGAGTTGATCAGATCATCAGCTTGTGTTTTGATCTGAGACTTAAGATATTCTACTTAATTCAGTACACTCACTAAGCTCAGCTCATCTAGCATACAGTCATTTCATTTTTTATTTCTGGAAGCATCTATTTGAAGCATGTTACAGTGACATTTGCCGTGTTCTACAGTGACATTTGCCATTATGGCTTATTTTTTTCCACAGGTTGCTTGAGATTGAGAACGAGCAGCTCCAGGATCAGCTTCGAGAGGTCCGAGATGAGAACTGCAGACTCTACAAACTGGTGACGGAGAAAGATTTTGAAATAAAGCAACTCCAGAAAAAAATACAGGAAGACAGATTGGCTGTATCAGGTAAATACAGTAACTTTGTGTTCCCAAGATGTTAATTCCAGTGTTTGCTTGATGCTGATGAAAATAGAGGTAGCATAACAGATTCATCGTCAGCTCCTGGCAGTGAAATAAATATTCATGTGATATCTCTTTACTTGCTTTGTGCTAAAAGGGAGTGTTTTGCTCGTATTTTTGTTGCCTCCATTTCCACTCCTGTAATAAGCTTCTGCTGGGAAGAATCAAAATTCAGCTCTCAGCTGAGAGACTTGTTTTCTGTTGAACCTGCAGTAATTTGCAATAGCACTGGAACCACTTGGCTCTGAACTTTGAAAATACTTATACAATTGGGTATAGATTTAGTCAACACCTGGAGTTGTTTCCTAAACTTGCAAGGGCCTCAGCTGACACTGCTTTGCATTTGCAGAGTTTTCTAAACGTCGATGTCTCTCCTGTGTAAGGAGTCTCATTGCTTTATTTGCAGAGGGAAGTTCCTTGCAGTGGTTTGAAATGACAGCACTTACACATGGAATGACTGTGTGTGTGGCTAAAAGATGTGCCTTACCCTCTCCTTCAGTTTCCTGAGCTGCAAAATATGAACAGCACTACTCCCCATTTTAGAGAGCTATTGCAAGGACCAAATGACTTCTTGTAGTCAGACGGGTCAGACTTAAGGTGCAAAATATTGTTATTGATAATTATATGTCCCTTAATGTAAGTATAGTGCTCTTTGGGGGTACACAGTGATCTCCATTTCCTCACAGATCTTCTGCAAACTTGCTGTTGTTGGCACAAAAAATGTTGACTCATAGGAATCATATTTTAGAAAACTTTCTGTTCGTTTCAAAGAGCAGTGCTGCAGCTTTCTGTGTTAAATTCCTTATTTAGTTTCCTTTTGTTTGAATGCCTGAATAAAGTACACGCAGGGTGCTGACTGAATGCTGAGTCCACTCCTAGAGTGGCTTGGGTGTTACTTAAAAAATTGAAAATTGTGTCGGTTGCACCTTCTCCACTGGGTGCCACTGTTGTTCAGGACAGCTGTGGGACCAGGCGAGTAGAGAAGAGGGGAAAACAGCAGTAAGCAGAACTAAGTAACACTTAAATTACACCTTCAGTCTTAAAAACTATCTGTAGCTTCTATGTAGGAGAAATTATAAGCTATTACTGGGTCAGGACCAGGAGGCAGATGTGCTGTTGCAGGTTCTTTGGCTGACACACATGCCCCTGTCTTCCCCATCTACAGTCAGGACCAGGAGGCAGATGTGCCGTTGCAGGTTCTTTGAC
The DNA here is from genome assembly GCF_001431845.1 of Calidris pugnax. NCBI lineage: Eukaryota > Metazoa > Chordata > Aves > Charadriiformes > Scolopacidae > Calidris > Calidris pugnax. The sequence continues at coordinate 2,073,739 of NW_015090864.1, forward strand.
ACACATGCCCCTGTCTTCCCCATCTACATTGTGGTAACAGACCTCACCCACGTTGCATGGGAACTAAAAGCTTTGATTAAATGTGTGCTGTGCATTTGATAGACCATTACATGGAAGCACCAGCCTGGCTTTTGGTTAGTTTAGTATTTACTGTGATCCTTAGCAACCATTATTTATTATGAAAACTAAGGAAAAAATAGCTTCAAGGTGAGAGGGGAAACACAGATATAGAAGAAGTAAGAACAGCTTTTTAAAATACTGAATTTATTATTTTCTCTGCAGTTTTTTTTAAAATAGTGACATGAGATCATATTCTGTTCTCACCTAGATTCCACATAGCCCCTTTAATATCTCTAGGGGTTTTATGGGACTCATAATTCATTTAAGAGCGATCTGTCATCCTTGCATCTCACCCTGGTTCGTGAATATAATCTTTGCAGGTGTCAGTAGAAAAGTCATTACTTCAGAGCACTGAAGGAGGATGAAAGAGTTAAAAAGAATGACAACAGCCAAGATCAATCTTCATGTATCCACCAAGGATTTGTTATTGCAGGCTGGTGTTCACTGCTGAGCTAGAGGTTTCTGTGGATGTTGCATGTAATCATATTGATTTTGCACTTGTGCAGGAACTTTTCCTCACCTATGTGAGGAAAGCCAAGTGCCACACAAGCCAGTCCTGGCTATTGCTGTATTTGTGACACTAATCAAACCCTCTCTAATGAGGAAGTGAATGAAGTATCTCTTTAAAAGAGCAATGAAGAGAGTAATACAGTAAGGCCCCATGTATAATCTCAAGGGACATATAAATAGGCACAATGAGATTTCTTGGACGTTATCCAGGACCCGACTGTAATAGTGTCCCTGACCTTTTAGGACAGATGTCTAGAAAAGTTCACACCTCTGTTTCAGCAACTCCTCCAGTAGTAAACAACCAGTGCAAACTAGAGTGTTGGTTTTTTCTGTAATACGCCTCAAAAACCTGTTCATAACTGTCCCTTGCAGTGGTGAGCAGAAAACACCTTCACCCTTTCTATGTCGTGATGTTGCTGTGACCACTGTTGTGGCCTTCTGACACGTGGCTGTTGCTAAAGTGCAAAATGTGGCTTTGCTGGCCACAACGTGATGCTGACTCAAAGGACCAAGCAATCCAGCTGGAATCACTGACACCTCTTTTCCTTCACTTGTTCATTTAAGTGCCTGGCACAGCTCTGAGAGAAATGGATTAGACAATAAAAGTACATTGTGCACTGGACAGAGAACAAAAGCCTCGTCTATTCTGAATCTTGCCTGTAAGATATGTCCTTTGCTTTTTTTGTATACTTTTCAGGGGCGTCTGGTTTAGCTGGAGATGTTGCAGCTACTAAAATAGTTGAATTGGCCAAAAAGAATCGTGAAATAACTGCCGAGACTGAGAGTGAAAAAGCCAAAGTGAAGCAACTGAATAACAGAGTCAAAGAGCTGGAGAAAGAAGTGAGGCATTTTTTTTTCTTGTTCTTTTTTTGCGTGCTGAAACATAGAAATCCAGTTTCTGGGATAGAGGACCTGTAGAAACTGGGTTTAATTCATGTTCCCATTTTGAATTTGCTCTTGCATCTATGCTTGCTTTGAGTTTTTGTAATTTCTGTCCATGCTGGGGGAGAGGGATGTGTGCCCTCAGCTGTTTCCACCTTTGCAGAAAGGAGGAGCCAGGAAAGGGTATCTGTAAGTTATAATGAGAAAATTATTTATGAAATACCAATTAGCAATGTTCACTTGTATTTGAAGCACAGAGGTCTTTCTAGCAGTATGGCAATGATCTTTTTCTGATTATTTTTGTGTGTGTGTGTGAGGAGGAGAAAATTTCATACCATTATGTCTTGCGTTCCCACCTCATTAATACCAGTCATGAATTAATACTCCATTCTTCTGGGCTTTATTCAGCCACATAATAACAGCTCTTTTCTGCCGTAAGTACTTTCAGAACTGAGACAGTAACAAACTACATGACTTCAGACAGCAAATCTTCACTCAAGTCAGATTTATTTTTGAGGTTTAGTATGACTTTTTTATATGTGCTAACCTTTCACAGGAATAATTTTACTCAGGTGTCTGCTGAAATGAAAATGAGATGCCCTGATGTCAATGTTTACTTTGTTCATTGGATACTACTGCACTCCTTTACACAATACTGGTAAAATTTTGGGTATTTTTTTAATGCTTTGCTTCCTTGGAAGACATCATTTAAATGGATCAATAGCGTTTATCATGCTATCTGACAAATGCATTTTAATCTATCTTTCACAATCACTTATTATCACAAATCATGCATGTGTCTGAATTTTACTCCAATTAAATGAAAGATAAGAAATGGTAGATTAAATGTTTGAGAACTCCTGCATAAATCCAGAGCAATCTGATCAAAGGAGTCTTGTCAAACAATTGGCAGGCTGGCTAAGAAATAGCAGGTGTAGCTGGGGACCTACAAAATCACACAAGTAGGGGAGCAAGCCATGAATAATTTCCAGAAAGATCAACTTGGTTATAATCTTGGCAGAATTGGAATGACCATTGTTCAAACAGAAACTTAAAATATTGTCAGATGTTGACCCAAAAGAAAGGGCCACAGACATTTTGGGAAAGGGAATCAAACTCAAAGCAAACAGAAATTTTCAAAGAACAATAATTGCTGGCCAAAGCAGAGAAGGACACTTTAGATGTGAACTAATCTGTCCTCAGACACCATCAAAATCAAAACCAAATGCAGCAACCTGTCTTATCCAACGTAAAGGTGAACCACAACGTGAATCCCACTGAACCATGTCTGTATTTTCTCAAAACCTCCTTTGGGATGGCTCTTCTCTAAACTAACAGTCACTGGCTGAGTTTGTGGATTGTATTTGTTCAGTAGAATTACAGGAAGATGTAAAAGATGGGTAAAATTACAGCCGTGTTTGACAGTGTATCTATGAAAAATGTTGAGTGATGAAAGAGGAGAATTCTCAGAGACACCTGCAGTGATTCACATCTCTTTAGCAACTCTTAAGCTGGATCCCCTGGTCAATGGTCTGTATTTTCTCAAAACCTCCTTTGGGATGGCTCTTCTCTAAACTAACAGTCACTGGCTGAGTTTGTGGATTGTATTTGTTCAGTAGAATTACAGGAAGATGTAAAAGATGGGTAAAATTACAGCCGTGTTTGACAGTGTATCTATGAAAAATGTTGAGTGATGAAAGAGGAGAATTCTCAGAGACACCTGCAGTGATTCACATCTCTTTAGCAACTCTTAAGCTGGATCACTGTCAAGACCTCCTCATCGTTTGCCATTGATTGTAGAAAGAACCAAGGCAACTAAAATGCAATTCAGTTGCCCACGCATAAGCAGGAAAGTAGAATCTGAGGTGCCACTTGACCACTCAGACATCCCCGTGGGACAGTTAGATGTGACAGGACTGAAAACAGGGAAAGTCTTAATTAGTGAGTTGACTCTCACCCTGTGCATCTACTTGTAGACGGTTTAAACCCTGCTAAATGAATTGTGGTTGTGGTACTAAAATGCTTCACAGTATGTACTATCACCACTGGAAAACACTGTTACTTTACATAATCGTTAACTCTTGTATTGCTTGTATGAAAGCTGAAAAATATATAAATCATAAATGTTTTAACATGACTATGCTCCCACAAACGAAATGGAGGGTGTGGCCGTTGAGCAATCACTTAGCCAAGGGTGGTGCATGTAAACAAAGACTGCAAATGATGTTTGCAGAAAATTTCTGCAGAATTTGACCTCGGAGCTGCCCACGCTGGCTGAAATTTCTCATTTGCAGTCCACTGACTAAGAGAGTGTATGAACTGGGTAGAAGGAGTGACCTAACCATTGATTTACTTGCAAAGAAGGGGTAACATTAGAGATGGGCCTGAGTGCCATGCTTTATTACTCCAGATAGCTCTTTAGTGAAGAAGATTCCTTAGAGCCTTCTTTTATTTGGGCAAATAATCAAGATTTTCTGCCCACCTCAAAGAATTAAGTCTCAGCCCTTTAAAGCAGCACTTGCCAGCCTTTCCAGCTCCAAATTCACTGCACTCCAGTCAGGAAGAAATCTTTGCAACCTCAACATAGGACAGGATTCAGAGGAGGGGCTCTGTGCCAGCCTTCCCAAACTGTAAGAGGCAATACAAGACATTTTCTTCACAGGTTGAGAAATGCTACCTTAGAGCTACCCCAGCTAAGGAAAATGAGTCTTAGCATCCTTAATAAATAGTCATATCTCTTTTGAAATTAATCTGGTAAATAGAACTATGTGCTTTTAATAAAATATCCTGTGATTTTCCTGAAGTGTGGGTAATCTGGCATCTGAAATCCAGAGACAGCATCCTGATCTGTACTGTACTGTATTTGCATTTATACATATAAACACTTATTTTATGAACCTATGGTGATAACATCTCACAGAAGTCTCAAGAAGATAACTGATGCCATCTCAGCAAGTCAGAGAGATTTTCACTGAAGGTTTTCCACAGTAAAATAACACATTCTTTGGAAAGCATTTCAGGAAAAATTGTGTGCTTTTCTACTGATTGCCTTTAAAAAAGAAGGGGAAATGAAGTTGGGGTTTTTTTCTAGAGTAAATAAATATTCAGGTTCACCAGAATTACTGTTCTATTTTTTTCTAATTAATCTTTCATGAAGGTATGCTCTCTGTTATTTACTCTATGCATCTAACAATGCATTTTTTTTCCAGCTACAGGCAGCTGTGGAAAAAATCCATTCTCTTGGTGGTGGTGATGCAGGAATCAAGCAATCAGCTCTGAAGATGATCGAAGGAAACTTGGTAGGAATTACAGTCAGAGAGAGAAAATCAAAACCTGATACTTAGTTCTCTCCTGTTGTGTATTTCGTTCCTTAGGACAAGGATGTATCCCTGTCAGTAGTTCTGTGACCAAATTGCTCTGTTTGTACCTTCTGTATGATCCTAAAAATTAGGGAAGGCATTTGAATGGGTCTGGGAAAAAAAGATTCTGTGATTCTGATGGATCTGTGGATCTTAATCACTTTTCCCTAAGGATTCTGTACTTAGCAAGTATGTTCTTCTCTTCAAAGGCTGAAAGTCCAGAGGTGAAAGCATTGCAAGAAAAATTAACCGCAGCCAACTTTAAAGTGATGGAGTATCGTAACCAACTCCAGTCTGCAAAGCAGGAGCTGAAGATGACCCAAAAGGTACTGTTGCAGGACACAGTCTGTGGCTGGGATCCTGTGCAAGAGGTGTGTTCTTGTGAAATCAGGGGGAGGCTTCTTTTCTTTTGAGCTTTGATTAGCCTCCCTGAAGAATTCCAGTGAACTGTGAGGAGGTAAGAAGAGACAGGGGTGTAGAGGTTGTGTTGGAAGGATACACACACCGAGACACAGATTTCTTTCTCTGCCAGCACAGCTGGGTGACTGTATCCACTATTTCTATTGCTACAATGGGCACGGATTCTTTAAGGTTTGAAAGTCCCAGCTCAGCAAAATAGGTTTGTGATCGACTTGAAGCAGACGTTCTGGCCCGTTCCTCCTTTCCAAAACATTTAATTATGTATTTACTTTTAATGTAGGCTTCGGTCCCATGGAAGTTGATGGGATTAAAGACCACGCTTGATCTAAAGCACATATTTAAACAGTTTGTTGGAGTGACATCCAGAGTAACCTTTTCCTCTTTGATTCATGATGGATTTTAATGCGTTACTGTGTGCTCTGTTTCCTTTAGTTTCATTACTTTGCGTAAGAGACCTGCAATGCAGATCCGAGTAGAGAATATGGGCCTAAAAATAGAACTCTGCTGACCTTTTTATAAATAATTTAAATGCTCTTCATACTAACTTTAGCTCTCGTTAATGTGGCTGTGTTGGAACTGTGCAAGAGAGATTGGCTCAATTCCTGATTGCCAGGGTGTGTATTAAGACAATATGTCTGCTCTTTCCTATTTAGCTCTGGTTAAGTATTCATCATATCAAAAATAATTGCATATATTGAAAACTGTTGGTAATGCTTAGTAAACCTCGGTGATGAATTTGAAATCCTCTTTTTTACAGAAGTAGCACAGTTTGCCACCCAGCTATACAGCTAGACTTGACGCTTTCCAAAGACAGGCAGCAAAACTCAGATTCACGTTTTAAAAAAGCAAAGAATATTACTCAAACATCAAAATACTGAATGACACACCTCACAGAGTGAAATTATTCACGTTAGCCAAATCCCCTCCTAAGCACCAACACTCTGTATTGTGATAATGATCTGAAAGAGCTTAACATCACACAAGATACTAGATATCAGTGGGTATCACATACAAGTGATAAAGGCCACTGTACGTACAGTGTTTTGTGTTTACTCCTAGAGACAGAGCAGCTTTTCCTGCCCTGTCCCCAACACAGGTGTATTTCAGCCCAGCCTTATTCTTAACGTTAATCCCTTTTTCTTAGCTTTTAGCAAATGAAGTTGGTGAAGATGTAAATATTCAAAGTCTCTTGACCAATTCTGGCAGCTGGCGTGGACGAGCCCAGCAAATTCTTGTTCTCCAGAGCAAGGTGAGTTCAGACCCTGCACAGTGCCATGAGAGCTGGGTGCTGGGTTGCTCTTTCTAAGTATAGACATTACCTCAGTTTAAGGTAAAGATACTGTTAGTTCTTCATTAGATAATTAACATCCATACCTGCTTATAAGGTGTGTCCCAGTACAAAAAATGCTTACTGGAACTACATGGGCAGTCTTTTTCTTTGAGTGTGTTTAAAGTGTTGGGGAAAGCAACTGTTAAAATAAAACACTTAATGGTAACTTTTGTAATAGTTTTTGTTATAGAATCACAGAATGGTTAGAGATGGAAGGGACCTCAAAGATCATCAAGTTCCAACCCCCCTGCCCTGGGCAGGGACACCTCCCACCAGACCCTCTTTCTAAGTATAGACATTACGTCAGTTTAAGGTAAAGATGCTGTTAGTTCTTCATTAGATAATTAACATCCATACCTGCTTATAAGGTGTGTCCCAGTACAAAAAATGCTTACTGGAACTACATGGGCAGTCTTTTTCTTTGAGTGTGTTTAAAGTGTTGGGGAAAGCAACTGTTAAAATAAAACACTTAATGGTAACTTTTGTAATAGTTTTTGTTATAGAATCACAGAATGGTTAGAGATGGAAGGGACCTCAAAGATCATCAAGTTCCAACCCCCCTGCCCTGGGCAGGGACACCTCCCACCAGACCAGGTTGCTCCAAGCCCCATCCAACCTGCCCTTGAACCCCTCCAGGGATGGGGCAGCCACAACTTCTCTGGGCAATGTATGTGTGTTTGTGTGTGTGTGTGTGTGTGCTCACAAACATGTATGGTGGCGGGGTGCTGAATTTTAAATACGTGCTGATGTATGCGGGGTCTTTCAGAGTTCTGCAAACTATATTAGTCTATTAGTAATTAGTCTATTGCAAACCCTCACATTTCAGTATTTAAGCTAGGAATCTTTCACATCTGCGTGGAAGGAGAGAGTTCAGTGACCTTGGAGAGCTAGGTTTTAACCCAGCCTAGTTAAAATCCCAGGATGTTTTGAAGGTGCCTCTCTCCACTGAGTACAGAAGGAGCCCTGTCACTGTCTGTGCTCTCCCTTAAACGCTTTTGTTCAGTGCCTAAAGTCAGATGGGAAGAATTGAGGCCAGATAAGATTTTTTTTTCAAGTTGTTCCCCCAGGAACTTCAGTAAAATCTTTAACTCTTGAATCTTTTGAAGGGCACAGTCTAGCTGAAATATCAGCTCGGAACAGGGAGGCAGTTTTGCCTGCGTCTTAGATAAAAACTTCTATCAGGTGTTATGATACATATTTTTCCTATTTTTCTACAGCTTAATTATATGCCAACAAACTGTGATTTTTGCACTCTGACTGAAATTGAAATTGTTAACCTCTACTTTCTCTTGAGCAAATTACATTTTTCTTCCAGTAGACCCCCTGGCTGGGATTCATCTGAAGACTGTATGTACCGTGCTCTACTGTAATCTATAAATATTTTTCTGAGCTGGTCTCCTCAGGCTCCTTCTGTACTCATAATAGAATGGTAAAGGTTGGAAGGGACCTTAAAGATCACCTAGTTCCAATGCCCATGCCATGGGCAGGGACACCTCCCACCAGACCAGGTTGCTCAAAGCTCCATCCAAGCTGGCCTTGAACCCCTCCAGGGATGGGGCAGCCACAGCTTCTCTGGGCAACCTGGGCCAGGGTCTCGCCATCCTCAGAGTAAAGAATTTCTTCATAATATCTAATCTAAACCTCCCCTCTTTCAGTTTGAAACCACTACCCTTTGTCTTATCCCTGCACTCCCTGATCCAGGGTCCCTCCCCATCTCTCCTGTAGCCCCTTTTAGGGACTGGAAGGGGATATAAGGTCTGGAGCCTTCTCTTCTCCAGCTTGAACAACCCCAACTCTCTCAGCCTGTCCCTATAGTAGATGATGGTGATTCTGCTAAAGGCCAAGATGCTTAAATATTTATGGATGAGTGGGTATCTGCCCTTTTAGAGGAAATCTAAGGTATTCTTCTGTTGCCCACATGTGTGTTTAGTGGCATTCAAGGTGCTTTGGAGTTTCTGCCTGGCCTCCACATGTGGTTCCAATAAGGCACAGATCTCCCATGTGTCCTGAGTCTCCTGTAGGTCTGATGTCATATCTCCTCCCTGAACATCCCTCCGCCCTTGACATCTGCCTATTTGTAAGCAGCTAACAAATTGAAATTTGAAAGAACAGACACTGCTCTGTGTTAGTTAACCATGATAATGTCAAGAAGTAATGCAATGCTGCACTCTGAGCTCACTTTGGTTATGTCCCCTTTGATGCTGGACTACTGTACTCCTCGTGAAAGCTCTGGATGAGTTGTCTTTATTGTCCCCTAGGTTCGAGAGCTGGAGAATCAGTTGGTTCAAAAGAAGGCCAGAACATCACTGAGTGAGATCGATGAGGAATTGCTTGCACTTACTGATCCAAGGAAGTTGTCAGCCCAAGAGAAGAACTTGCTGAAGGTTCGCAGCCTGGAGAAAGAAAAGAAAGACACCTTGGAGGTAAAAACCTGCGAGCTGAGAGAGTCCTGTTTGGGAATATAGTGTGGAATAACTTGCCTTACCTTCAGGGTGTACGTTACACCCTACGAGTAGACCATTTCAGAAGCCCACCCAAGCTGCTAGAGGAAGTCCTGCCGCACTTCATAGACTGAACAAAAAGCTTCCAGGCTTGTTGTCTATATTGCACTCTTGTGTAGCCAGTCCAAAAATGTTGGTGCAAAAATGAACAGGCATCTGATGTTTAGAGGTTGAGAGAGACTATAGCTAGTGAAACTGAGAGGTGGAAAGGACACGTAGGCCTGGGTCTGCAAGAGACGTGGAGGGTGAAGGTCAGCTCTAAATATTGAGGTTAGCAAAGCAAATCTCCCTCTGCTCCTTTCCTATATTTGCTTCTGTAAAGGCCACCTGGCACCATCCCAGAGCTTGATTATTGGATATTAGAAAAAATTTTGACACTGAAAGGGTTATTAAGCCTTGGAATGTGATGCCCAGGGAAGTGATTGAGTCACCATCCCTGGAGGTGTTGAAAAGACATGTAGACATGGTGCTTAGAGACATGGTTTGGTGATGGTTTTTGTCAGAGTTATGTTGATGGTTGGACTCAATGATCTGAAAAGTTCCTTCCAACCTAAACAATTCTATGATTTTGTGCTCCCTGGCCAGTTTCATCGAGATGAAGCCATGGCTCAGGGGGCAGCGTGTGCCAAGGACTGCTTCTAGTAGATTGTGTGGCATCACCATCCTGTATCTGGAAGGAAGAGGGTTTTCCCTGTGGAGAACAATGATACAAATGAAATAGCAGAATAGAATGAATAGAATAAATAGAAATGAATACAGAATTAGGTTTTAACCCAAAATTACCATTTGCTCCCTGGCACACACACTGAATCAACCTAGACCACTCCTTGCCTTTTATTGATCCTGGCAAGGAGGCAGTGAGTAGGAGCATTTTATAATTTCTACTTCCTTAGGGCTGATGTGGTGTGCCAGTTCCACTTTTTGGATTCCTACCTGACAAGGTGTGATTTCTTTAGCTCACCCGGGGCTTGGTGATAGGTGATAACTGTCGTTTCCTATAATGTGTTTGCGTCGCTGCAGAAACTCGCTGGGGAACACGACGCTCTCCAAAAAAGTCATGAGGAACTGAAAAAAAAACTCGACGCGTCAAAAGCCAGGAACAAAGTCCTGTGTGGTGAAGTGAAAACCCTGAAGGGACAGATCATCACCTTGCTGGAGAAAGGAAAACATGATGATGAGCTCATAGATGCCTTACTGGTACAGCCTGACTCTTACTGCTGGTCCCAGCCCCTGCAGATCAGCTCTCTTTCAATAAGCCATGAAACATGATGTCATTTAATGACACGGTGACACAGACAACCTCAGGGTATACGGAGGGGGGCTGATGAATCAGACTGTGACAGCCAGAGGTTTGCTAGTGGGATAAAACCCTTCATTTTTGATCAGATCATGTAAAGGCTGTGAGACAGCACCAGACACAGTTGCAGGCAAGTGGCTCTAAGCGGCAAGTGTCGCAAGAAATATTTTGCAGAAGGACTGAAATGGGACTGTCTAGTAGGTAGAGGAAGGCCTTAATTCCTGACCTGTGTATTCTCTGTTCTCAGCTCCATGGGGAGATTTTTTTTTTTCCTTAGAATGCCTGCAATCATGTGCTTTAATTTGTTGTGTTACACAGCCCAAAACACTCAAGCTGAACCATGAGTATTAAACCCTGTAGACATTTATTTGCAGTAGCTGGAGCTGAGAGGAGTTGCCCCTGCGAGGTATTAATGGAGACTCAGGATGCAGTTATCCTGAAATAAATGGCTGCTGTCATGGTCTTGCAGGATCCTTTTGTCCTGCCATGGTTCTAAACAGTCTTGCCCAGTTAAAATAATGGAAAAAAAATTAGAAAATATGCCACTTCCTAGTGGGATTTTTCCTGATACAGCTCCTCACAAGTTTCAAATCACATTTCCTTGCTTCTGTATGTGGTTTTTAGCCAAGACGTGCTTGTGACTAAGCCAGGCAGCTGTGGGGAGTATGGGCACTGACCAGCAGATGAGGGAGATTACAGAGGAGTCAAAGAACAGTTGTCACTCTTGCTAACTTTTAGCATTCTCACTCAAATTATTACAGAAGGATGTGAGTTTGCTTGAATGGGAATGGTTAACTTGTTTTATCCCTTACGCCAAAGAAGCACTTTACTTGCAGTTTGTTGGCCTGACAGAACAAACTGTCCAGCAACTATTAAATGTGTCAGTGTGAGAAAAGCTCCAAAAGCCACTGGCAAAACAACCCGGCCTCATAGCTGGTGTCTCATACCACCCTCATCTTTTAATGTTCTAATTTCCCACAAAAGCAAATGGTAATCTTTACTTTTATCCAATTTACAAAAAAGTCGCTGCCTTTGACAAAAGCCAGCCTTTTTTGCTCTCTTTTCTGCTACACTCAGGGGCAAAGCTGCCAGCAAATGGAAACTCTCAGCTGCTCAGGTCTTTTCTACTTGCACCATCCAGTCACTGAAATCTTGATATGACAGCAAGGGCCAGTGGGGACAGATTGTCCTTACCCAGCCACATCTCTCTGGGTGCTGCAAGTAGATGTGCTGAGCTGTCTTTTCAAGGAGAACAAGACAAAGTGATCTCATGCTTAAAACAGAAGGGACCAAATTCTTGGAGCAGCACTAGTGACATCAGTGAGCTTACACCAGGGCTTGGCAGAACAGTGGCTTGCCCTGACATTCTTGAATGGGTGGTTGTCTTGGAGGGTGTAAAACGCCCTCCAAGTGATCACTGTGTACAAAAGTGAAGACCTCACTCGTCGTTTCTGTTTTCTCAGAGCCAACAGAAGCAAATGCAGGAGATCTTGAAGCACCTGAGCCAGCAGGACGAGAAGAATAAGGAGACCCAGCAGCTACTGGGGCAGCATTTGAACAGTGAGGCTCAGAAACAAAACTGCCTTATAGAGCAGCTCAGGCAGATGGTGGCTGAACGAGAGGCGAAGGTTAAAGAGCTGGAAGAGGAGATCGGGCAACTCTCATTTCAGGTAGGCAGCCAGAAGAAATGAGCTGGAGGAGCCCACTTTATAATGGTTTTAGATCTGTTCCTGTTCTTCCACTTCCTTCTCTTTTCTTGTTTGAGATGGTTGCTCTCTTGAGACACCAATACCTGCCCTACTGACAGTCTCTCCTGGTGGAATAGTAAAGCAGGAATTCGTTGTAACTCTTAAGTTTCCTTCCTGTTTGTATGTAATTTTTCTTCATGCTATTTAAGCAACAGAAAACATAGAAATACCAGTCACATCCACATGTGACTTTGTGCTGAGACTGTGCCACGGGACTGACAGGTTGGGCCTCAGTAGGGACTTCTCAGTGTTCAGCATCCTTGGCTGCTGAAGGAAGCAAGCAAAGAAACACAGGTGAAGCCAACATCAGGAGGCTGCCCTGGCACCCAGCTACGTCCCCTTGTAGGGGTGTTGGTGGATGAGAAGCTCAGCATGAGCTGACAATGTGCACTGGCAGCCCAGAAAGCCAACTGCATCCTGGGCTGCATCAAAAGAAGTGTGGCCAGCAGGGTGAGGGAGGGGATTCTGCCCCTCTGCTCTGGTGAGAACCCACCTGGAGCTCTGTGTCTAGGTCTAGAGTCCTCAGCATGGACCTGTTAGAAAGGGTCCAGCGGAAGGCAATGGAGGTGATCAGAGGGCTGGAGCACCTCTGCTGTGAGGACAGGCTGAGAGAGTTGGGGTTGTTCAGCCTGGAGAAGAGAAGGCTCTGGGGAGACATTAGAGTCTCTCCCAGTCCCTGAAGGCCTACAGGAGAGATGTGGAGGGACTCTTCATCTCCCAGTCCCTGAAGGCTTACAGGAGTGATGGGGAGGGACTCTTGATCAGGGAGTAGAGGGGTAGGACAAGGGATAATGGTTTTAAACTGAAATAGAGGTGTAGGACGAGGGATAATGGTTTTAAACTGAAAGAGGGGAGTTTTAGATTAGATCTCAGGAAGAAATTCTTTGCTGTGAGGGTGGTGAGACACTGGCTCAGGTTGCCCAGAGAAGCTGTGGCTGCCCCATCCCTGGAAGTGTTCAAGGCCAGGCTGGATGGGGCTTGGAGCAACCTGGTCTGGTGGGAGGTGTCCCTGCGCGTGGCAGGGAGGTTGGAACTCGATGATCTTTAAGGTCCCTTCCAACTCAAACCATTCTATGAGCAATGAGACCCCTAATAAGTTATTCTCATCTCTCACCATAAACCACTTCAAAAACTTCCTCTCCCACAGATCTCCAGGCTATTGCAATGAGAACCCTAATAAGATATTCTCATCTCCCACCATAAACCACTTCCTCTCCCACAGATCTCCAGGCTATTGATATGAGTCTGAATGTTCTCGGGCACATGGAAATTTCATTGTACAAATGAAAGAATTGGGAAGGTTGGTGCCTTATGGACTAGTATGTTAAAAATGTTTTCAACTTTTATGCTCTAGTGTTGCAAACTGACAGATTCAAGGTTGTCCTATTGCCAGAGCAACAAGAATAAGAGCGGAGGGGCATTCCACTAACCTGCCAAAGGTTCCTTGTGTGGTCTGGAATCTTAGACAGGTTTTGTTAGAGTATTTAGACATCCAGTTCCCATTGATATAAAACCCTCGTAGGGTTATGGTGAGATTGTGAATGTGTCAGATCTCTCCGTGATGGAGGCTGGAGCATTGAACCCAACTTGGGTTCACAGAATCACAGAATCTTCTAGCCTTGGTGATGGAGGCTGGAGCATTGAACCCAATCACAGAGTCTTCTAGGTTGGAAGGGACCTTAAAGATCATCTTGTCCAACCATCAACCTCACTGACAAAAACAGACACCCACACAACAAACAAGGAGCATCATCACTAAACCAGACCTCCCAGCACTACATCAACCCGTCTTTTGAACACCTCCAGGGATGGGGCCTCAACCACCTCCCTGGGCAGCCCATTCCAATGCCTGATAACCCTTTCAGTGAAAAAATTTTTCCTAATATCCAGCCTGATATCGGGACACAAACCAGCCATGCAGGCACTGGTAGTGGTGGTGCTGTGCTGTGGGTTCTCTAGCAACGCTGTTTACACCCTGTGGTTTCATATCAAACTGCATTTTTTATTGACTTCTGCTTTGTTTCCATCCTGCAATGGATAGAAACTAAAGAAAAGTTTCTGAAGAGGTCCTGGAAATCAAAAATTCTGGCATGCTTGTAGCAATAATCATCAGCTGCTGATTAGGCATCGATGCAGCTATTTTCCTTTGAACTGTGTAATTGGTTTTATAACCTGCTCCAACATTAACAGAAGAAATCTGCCCATCAAGGGGACGGTTCGGGAGCTGCTGAAACATCACCTTCTGAGCACTCAGAAGATCTGAGTTTTACTCTGCTTAAACCTCTGGCATCAGGCAGCAATCAGGTTGGAAGGATTGGATCTGCTCGGTAAGAAGACCTTCATGTCAATGTTTAAAATTGTTGTGAGTGATTCAGAAGCATGATTTTCCCAGACAATTGTATCAAACCAGGAGTGCTGTGTGCCAGCAGCTGTGGCAGCCTGTTTACAGTATATGGGAATCTCTAATCACATTATCTCTTGGACTTTTCATCCTGGAACAGAGAAAGATACACACACTCGCAGACATTACTACATTTGGCATGATGGTAGTGCAGCTAATTCTTTTTCCTCCAGCTCAGATAATGTTTATGTGGTTGGCTTAAGTGCCTGTGATTCTTCTCTCTGATGAGAAACGAGCAGACTTCTGAAAGGGGGGTGGCAATTTAATGCAAAATGCCATTTTAGGTAAGCGCTAAATCACTGGTGCATTATTTAAATCAATAAATACGCTTTGAGTAGGATTTACTTGCAGAAATGTTGAAAACACACCGCATCATTTGTTCTTAACAAACACCCTTTTTAAAGCCTCACTGAGGACCGTGTAAATTACACTAATCTTAATACAGCAGTAAATCTGATTTTTGTTTAGACTGATGTGACTCTGGGTCACTCTGGTGGTGTAAAGAGACTGTGATACCAGAGCAAGTTGTATCCTTTCCTGTTGAAGTGCTGGTTTTGTTGCTAAAGAGTTCATGGGCTAATTGACAATGAGGATTTGAGACTTTCTGAGGAAGGAGGAAATTTTTCATCAAGTTAAAGTTGGGACTGTTTTCTTCTCTGTAATTTTAACTCACTTACCGCATTACTGTAGGCACTGAATTTGGCTTTAAAATTGTCAGATGTGTCCCTGAATTTAAGATTTAAGAGAAGTGTTTTGGAGTTAGAGTTAAACCATCTGAAATTTGAGAGTTTCCACATCTCCATTGTTATACCCTTCTGACTGACTTGACTTCTAACTCTGCAGAAGTGGTTGCTCTCTCGTGGAGCAAATCTACATTTCCTCCACTTTTTAACTTCATGTGTCTGCTGCTGGGAAGCAGGAAGGCAAGCGGGAAGATGAGGTTGGGTAATGGTTTTGTAGAAGCCACTAAGTGCAGCGTGTAAATTATTGCTTGTGTACGTGGGCTACCATAGCTCTGTCATGAAAATAGCTGACATGTCAGGTGGGCAATGAATGAGTCTGAAAACTGCAAGAGCCGTTAATAACTCGGTCAGCAGGGCTCGCTCATGCCATTAACTTTAATATGCTGATGAAGTCTCTATTCCATTTTACTTTAGCGAATCATCTTTTCCTATCAAGGCAAGATGAAATGAAAAACGCTATAAATAGGAACTAAAGCCCCTTGGAGATGTTGAAGTTAAAATCTGCATTTTTAGACTGGGCCACTTCTGTCATTATCGACTTTAACTCGATTTTAGGATTAACCACTGCTAGCCTAGAAGGCAGCTCTGCATGTTTCACAATATTAAGGCTTTATCCTCCATCAGCTGCTGCCTAAAGACAGGGAAACAAGGGCTCTGTCTGCAGGGATTTGCCTTTAGGCAGCTGAGCTCAAGTTTGGAAAACAAACACGCACTGGAATTTGATGTCCCAAGCACACATATCGTTAGGCATCAAACTCATCCAGGCTGGAAGTGATACTCTGGTGTTATCAGTTGACTCCTCGTCTTACAACAGTAAGCCTGACACATCTTCCTGAGGGTATCCACAAAGCAGAAGGGTTCAGAAAACTTCATAAAGTATATTTTTTCCAAGGTCCTGTTGCAGAACAGGGGTTCCATGGGTTGGGGAAGCATTCCACGTGCAAACACCATCAAACGGGCGCAGTAACCTGGGCTTGTCTCTCACCCTGGGTGCTCAGTGCAAAGCTCCAAGGCAGTGCCTACAAGGTAACAGAGCTCACGGGTTGCTCTGTGGCTTCTCTGCACTTGGGCCACAACAACCCCCTGCAGCGCTACAGGCTGGGGGAAGTGTGGCTGGAGCTGCCTGGAGGAAAGAGACCTGGGGGTTCTAGTTGACAAAGGGCTGAATATGAGCCGGCCGTGTGCCCAGGGGGGCAAGAAAGCCAATGGCATCCTGGCTTGTATCAAAAATAGTGTGACCAGCAGAAGCAGGGAGGTGATTGTGCCCCTGTACTCAGCACTGGGGAGGCCACACCTTGAGTGTTGTGTCCAGTTTTGGGCACCTCAATCCAAGAGAGATCTGGAGGTGCTGGAGCGAGTGCAGAGGAGGGCAACGAAACTAGTGAAGGGCCTAGAAGACAAATCATATGAAGAGCGGCTGAAGGAGCTGAGGCTGTTTAGTTTGAGGAAGAGGAGGCTGAGGGGAGACCTCATCACTCTCTACAACTACGTGAAAGGACACTGTAGAGAGGTTGGTGCTGGTCTCTTCTCACAGGTAATTAGTGACAGAACGAGAGGGAACGGCTTCAAGCTCCAACAGGGGAGGTTTAGATTGAACATTAGGAAGGAATTTTTCACCGAAAGAGTGACAGGGCTTTGGAACAGGCTGCCCAGGGAGGGGGTGGAGTCCCCATCCCTGGCTGTGTTTAAGGGCCGTTTAGATGCAGTGCTGAGGGACATGGTGTAGGGGAGGACTTTGTAGAGTAGGGGAGATGGTTGGACTCGATGATCCCAAGGGTCTCTTCCAACCTCAATGATTCTATGATTCTCCATGACGTGGAGCTCCACAGCACTGGTCTAGAGCACCAACAAGGTACCCCCAAGAAGCACAGAGATCAAACACTAAGCTATAGCTTTTACATGTTGGAGACACAAGGTGGTTTTGCAGCGTGGGTTGGAGTCGGGGAGGAAGCTGAGCTGTTGTGATCCCCACTGAGGAGGCTCCGGGAGGCTTTTTCCCCTACAAGGCAGCAATAAATACAGAGACTGGAAAATGACCCCAATTCTTGGAGGGCTGCCCTCTCTCGAGCTCAGCGCCTCACAAATCTTTCTTCTTCTCAGCACAGTGTCCAAGATGGGCCATACCCTGGTAGAGTCAGCAGCTACTAAGCCTTCCCTTCTCAGTAATAACATCCCTCCTGGAAGGTACGTATATCAACTTCATCATAAACAAGGGAGGTTTCCTGCCACACTCCACAAGCCTTGTCCTCATCTGCCTTGTTTCTGTAACAAACAGCTCCTTTCACCATCCTTTCTACCTGACGACTGCCAAAGAGCTCTGACACAGGCTTGAGCATCTTCTTGCTATCTTAATTTTTTGAATTGATTGCTAGTTTTACGCCCCATGAATCCCTTTTCACCCCCCATCACCGAGATTTCTCCTGCTTTTTTGCTCTAAAGGAGACAGTCCTGAATATTCCTGTCCAAAGAGGTCAGGGAAGCAATGAAGTACATAATAATGGGATACATGGGAAAGCTGCCCCTTCCTTTCATCACGTATTAGGCACAAGAACAGCCTTTGTGCTAATACTGCCTGAAGGCTTTCAGTGGGAGAAAATCAATAGCGTGGCTCTTTTACTTTGGTGATGGGAGGAGAGTCAGTGATAGTGCATTGAGCAGAGGTGGAAGTTTGTTTTCAGGGGTCTTCTCAGCACAGTGTCCAAGATGGGCCATACCCTGGTAGAGTCAGCAGCTACTAAGCCTTCCCTTCTCAGTAATAACATCCCTCCTGGAAGGTACGTATATCAACTTCATCATAAACAAGGGAGGTTTCCTGCCACGCTCCACAAGCCTTGTCCTCATCTGCCTTGTTTCTGTAACAAACAGCTCCTTTCACCATCCTTTCTACCTGACGACTGCCAAAGAGCTCTGACACAGGCTTGAGCATCTTCTTGCTATCTTAATTTTTCAATTGATTGCTAGTTTTACGCCCCATGAATCCCTTTTCACCCCCCATCACCGAGATTTCTCCTGCTTTTTTGCTCTAAAGGAGACAGTCCTGAATATTCCTGTCCAAAGAGGTCAGGGAAGCAATGAAGTACATAATAATGGGATACATGGGAAAGCTGCCCCTTCCTTTCATCACGTATTAGGCACAAGAACAGCCTTTGTGCTAATACTGCCTGAAGGCTTTCAGTGGGAGAAAATCAATAGCGTGGCATTTAGTAGCTTAGCCCAGCACTTTGGAGAATCCACATCCAGGCTCCTTTCACTTTGGTGATGGGAGGAGAATCAGTGATAGTGCGTTGAGCAGAGGTGGAAGTTTGTTTTCAGGGGTGGTGGGAAGGGAGAGCATCCTTTTGAGGGAAAAGACCTTTCTAGTGAAACTCACGGTGGCTTTATTTCCAAGTCTTTCTATTCCATTTATTGCAGCGTAGAGGTTGATGCTGGGGGGAGGTAGTGAGCCCGGCTCTGCCTTCTGGCTTCTCCTTCAGACAAGTGTATTTTGATATGTTTTTTTTCAAATCCTGTCTTTGTTTCATTTCTTTCATTTTGTGAAATGGGAAAACAGACTCTCTGTGCTTCTGCTGCTTTTAGGCTCGCTGGCACCGACAGCCCGGATTTGAAAGCGCTGCAGACACAGATCACAGAGCACAGGGCTCTCTGCCAGGCTGCTGAAGTGGAAAGAGACAGGCTCCTGGAACTGGTCACTGTGCTGCAGAAAAGGTAGAGGCTCGTTCTGCCAGTCTCCTTTGTGGGATGCTGTGATTAAGGAGCCCTTGAGACGTGGGAGAGTCTATAGCATGGAGTACAGTAGGCCATACGCTGCCAGTGTGATCCCATCCTTAAATAGAGGCTTTTAAATTATTTCTGCTCAATTTCCCTGCCTAGTTGATGATTCATTTTTTTTATTATTATTCTTTTAGAACAAAGAGCAGAAACAATGGAGTCATCTTCAAGCTTGCTGCACCTAAATGCAACTAGAACTCGTGTATTTATATACGTGTGGTGTTATTTAGGCAGCAATATTATTCATCAGTAGTAAATACTGTAATTATAGTTATAATCTGACTTCTGTTCCAAAAGCTTTTCACATTAAGTTTCACTGTATCCTCTTTTTAAGTTAATTTCTGCTGGTTTAACTGAAGCATAGCGGTGATATTTTTTTTTTCTATTATTCAGTTCAATTTAATATGACGTTAAAAGCCAGCTATGTTTTAGGAGGGCAGGGGAGGCAAAGTCTTTTAGCTACTCCTTCTTTTCTCAGTTAGAGAATGTATATTGTTTGATTCCCATTTCTGGATTCCAGCTTGTGGGAAGATACACTTTTGTCTGCTTGCTTTTGAATACAATAGGCACCATTTGCTCACTTTATTTTATGCTAGTTATAATTTCTCCCTTGTCTGACTTTTGTCCCGTACAATTAATCGCAGTCAGAAAAATACAGTTGTTTGTAACTGTGGTTAAAGATGTCATCCCCTGTGCTTCTAAGGGCTAAATCCTGGAAATAGACTCTGGGAGAATTTTATTCATGTTTGTAAGCCCAGGGACTTTAATAGAGCTCTGCAATTAGCCAGGGATGGGGGTGTGAGTGATAGCTGAAGCGGGGCCATCACGAATATGGGATAATGAAGAACATGGAGTCAATGAAATGTACAGTTGCTTTTAAAATGTACCTTAGACTGATGATTCAGCAGCTCCGCTGTTATCACACATTTATCAAGAGCTCCTGCAGGTAAAGTAAATTTTGTGAGATTGTGTGCAATAACTCTCGGAAGACCTCAGGATAATATAGCATCCAGTCATATTTCAACGTGAATATACATAAAAAAATCAGACGTTCCTCCTTTTCCCTTCCCTTCTGTTGCAGTGTGGGTCAGCAAAGCTCAGGTAACATATATAATGCTTAAGCCCAGCGAGGAGCACTGGGAATGGTTACATAAATGGGATTTTTCTACAGCAGTTGCCAGAATTTAGGACTGTGTTTCACCGTCACTTACTGCAGAGCAGAACATACTGTCAGGAAATACTCCCTTATAAACAGCTCGCAGGATTGGGCCCATCTGGGGGAAGGAAGAGCTAGAGGAACATTTTCATTTAAGTTATTCATATTGCCAGAAGATTTTCTAAAAAACCACTAGTCTTGTCGTTTTTCCTCTGCTGTTTGTCTAACGTGGATGCCAGGGGAACACCTGGTCACATGAAAGTTTAGTAAATTCAAATAGAATTTCTTGTAGCATGTCACCAGCCTGGGAATTCACTGCCACAGGAGGTCAGAGTCTTGCCTGTAGCTAGATTTTTAAGACAGTGATATAATTTTGAGAGTTGTAATATTTTTTTTTTTCATGATGCCAGCTAGGAGGGAAATTAGACTAATCAAATCTCTTGATTCAGGGAGTAATCAGCAATCACCGTGGGGTCAAGAAGGAAATTCTTTTACTCTGCATTGTACAATACACGGAATCAATTCAGGTTTCTCTCTCGCTTTAAACTCCTTTAAATCATTTGATATCAGGCACTGCCCCCCATGTGTGGGTGCACATTCTGTTTTTGTAGCTAATTTTCTAAGATGATGTGTGGGGTGAAGCCAGAGGCACTTTGCTCTTCCATTCTGTTCTGCAGAGCGAACCATCGCTTTCTTTTCCACTCGCTTCCTTCCACGCCGGTGTCTAATGGCCAAGTTTATTAAAAGCAACATCAAGTTTCTTTTCTTACTTGCAGAATGCTGATGCAAAGCAGCTAAATGCTAGCCTGTGCTTTTATAAACTATTTTCCGTCCAAATTTTCCCAGTGTGTTTAAAAAAATACAGTTTATTATCCCTGTAATAAAAGATCTCTCTTCAGGAATCTGCAGTTTGCCTGCTCGTCTGAGTGGTAAATTCACACAAGCAGCTAGTGTTAAGGCATCTAGGCAACCTCTGTTAATGAACCCATTATTTCCAACTGTACTCATTAATTAATTCTGTTTTGCAAATTTGGAGGATGTCATCTGGAACGATTGCACTGGGATTTTTGGGAAATTCTCCCTTTTCCTTCTGTTGGGAGCAGGATTTCCTGCAGCACAAAGCAGGATTCAGTGTCAAGACTTGACTGATCCTTTGTAATCATGACATAAATAAGCTGAACTACCTATTTATTTATTTTTCTGCTTCTCAGGGTGGAGGAAAGCAGCGATAAAGTCTTGGAAGTTGAGAAGAGGCTTCAGGAAGAGCGGCGGCGATGTGTCATTTTGGAACAGCAGCTGGAAAAGCTCCAAATGGATCCAGGGAGGAACACAAGCTCAATGGAACCTCCCCCGAGGAGCAAAACAGGTGAGGTGGAGCACCTACCTACAACCGTGTCCCCTGTCCCACGTCTCTGGTTAATAGATGGCAACAACATTTGGACTCTTATCTATCAAACCCACGCAAGATCTTGACCCTACACACGGCTGCTTGGACCTACTCGGACCCGTGGACTGATACAGAAGGTGAAATCCTGACCAAAGGGATTTGCCACAGATTTAAGTGGAGTTAACCAGGAGTTTTGCAATTTGTTGTTTTCGTGGGATGAGAGTCCACAGGAGAAAAACCCTTGACACTGCTCTGTGTTGCCACCGTGCCCACCCCTGTGTCCCTTTTGCACTTCTACCCGAGAGATTCATCTGAAGGTTAAGAGCAGAATTAAAGGACGCATCCCAATTTAAGGCCTGTCAGTGTCTATGAAAAACTATTGCTGGTGATGAAGTAATTAGATCTGTTGTAATTTATTATCCCATGAACATGATAATCTCCTGCTATAAATATGAAAGCCTCGCTAGCATAGTTAAAGGAGAAGAATTCATGGTGGATGTTAAATTTTTATTTCCCTGATCAGATCCTTTTATTGCTTAAGGACTCTGATTCTGTAAAGTGTCTAAACCAATAAAACGGCACATATTCTTAAGGAAACTTTTCCAGTGGTTTCCCTTTTTATCTGCATTTTCATAAAGTAAAAAGACTTTAAATGCCAAGGATATGAACAGTGGGAATAGGAATTTCAATTTGACTAATACTGGGATGCCATGGGGCTGAGTTACGGGGATTAGAGAGGTCACAGGCCTTGTCAGAGACCTTGTACAAACCCTTGGCCTGCCCCACACTGAAATGCATGATCTTGGGCAGTAGGGGGACTGCCCCACAGCTCAGCAGATGCATGATGTGGCTTTCCATCATGCTTCCATCCAGTGTTACGGTGTAATAAAGCTACCTCCTTACCTCAGAGCTGACCTCTACTGAGCAGTGTCACCTCTATAAGTGGCCACCTCCCTTTCCACCTCCACTGGTGTCTTGTTTCTCCTTAGACTTGGGTAAGATGCTACTGGAACTGCATTGCATTTCTTTGTATCTCCCATCAAAGGCCTCTTGGTCATATCCCTGTTTGACAACAAGTTGTCTCTGGAGCAGGACAACCGTGATGGAAGAAATCATGTGGTGGTGTTCACTGTGATCCCCAATCACACAGGAGAACTAGAGTCTCCAGTGTCACATCAGGACCTCGAGGGAAGCACTGCCATTCACCCATCCAGCCTAAAGGCAGAATTTGGTATAAGGAAACAGGATTCAAAGGAACCTTTATGGGGACTGCATGATTTTTTGAAACCTACTCCCCTCTGCAGAATATGGATCCGCTCCTTAGAGCAGAACTGTTGTGTCCTTAGAAAGGGCTCCAGCCAACATTGACTCGAGTTTTTCTGTGAAGATGGATTTTTAGAGCTGTCTCACCTGTATAAACTGAGAGCAGAAAAAGTGGTGAAGCAAAACTTAGATCCAGACAGAAACCTAGTGCTTAGAAATGAAGCGCTGCAGCCTTTGGATATAAGATCTAGGATATCCATCTTGATAAGAGAGCAGTGCTGGGCCTCCCAAAAGTGCTATCATGGGATGCCCTTGGTGAGTCCCAGGAGGGTTTGGAGGTGAGAGGCTTTGGAGTCCTCCTATGGTTCTGCAGATGCCCAGAGGGAGAAATCAGGGTGTGTGTAGGGACAGGGAGTAGCCAGGTGAGAGTTGTGGGAATACAATTCTCAGTGCTACACTTTCAGTGACTCTGTGCCTTAAATAGTATGGGGACGTTTTGGTGGTATCTTCTAGAGGGGAATTTAACTGAATTTTTGAGTGCTCAAACATTTATACAACCTGGTAGTCTAAAGTGTTGATGTTCTTTGATGTTCTGTTCTCATACATGGGCTCCACTTGAGGTTTCCCTCGGAGTTTTGGTGGTGTCTTCTAAAGGGGAATTTAACTGGATTTTTGAGTGTTCAAACATCTATACAACCTGGTAGTGTGAAGTGTTGATGTTCTTTTGATGTTCTGTCATCATACATGGGCTCCACTTGAGGTTTCCCTCACAACCTCAAAGAGACACAGTGATAAACTCTCCAGGTCCTGAGCCATTTTGGGCAAGTTGTGCTGTGTAACGGTGCAGTAACTCACCTCGGGGAGACTGGCAGAAGTCTCATGGAGGAATAATCATAGAATCGTAGAATTGTCTAGGTTGGAAGAGACCCTTGGGATCATCGAGTCCAACCATCTACCCTACTCTACAAAATGGTGCAGTAACTCACCTCGGGGAGACTGGCAGAAGTCTCATGGAGGAAGCAGGCTGTTCTTACCAGTGTGACAGGTTCCATCTTACTAAATATTTAGTTCATTAGCCTTGTTTGCATAAGACCTAAAAGCAAGCATAGAAAAGGCTTGGCAGTAAGACTAAGAAGAAGAAGAAATCCTCTCTAACTCCACAAGATGAGTAGGTAACAATGTGTTTCACCACCCTTCTTCGAGGAGAGCTCAGCCCCCTGCCATGTGCCAAAACTCTCTGGAGTTTGGGCAAGAAATGAGTCTACAAGTCTGTAATACACCTCTTCAGCAGAGCATGCAGCTTATCTGAACACTTTCATGCCAGAGAGTTGAGGAAAGAAGAAGGAATAAGAAACTTGAATGTAAAATAGAGACTGGAGAACCCGCTAATTAACATAATATTTTCTTTTCTTTCTGAAAGTGCAAAATTGGAGAGAGCTGATCTAATTGCTAATCTAATGTTTCTAGTCTCTGCAATTCAAGGGAAGTAGATAATGATGCTAAGTAGCTAGAAACAACCCAGTTATGTTTTAAAATTATTCATGCTTTTCAGGTTTTTTTTTCTGTCTGTCCAAATTTCTAATTAGCAAAGGATAATCCCAGAGGAGGATAGGTTTTCCTCTGTCCTGTAAGACACAACCTCAAGATCAAAAAGGATCAAATCTTTAAGGACTCTTCCCATATAGTGCAAAAGCTCTCGATCCCTGGGTGTAAGAAATTGGGAAAGGAGGCAAGAGACCAGCATGGCTTCTTCTATAGGTACATCAGCCAGAAAAGGGAGGTTAAAGAAAGTGTACCCACCCTGCTGAGCAAGACTGAAAAATTGGTGCCAAGGGGAAGGCTGAGGTACCCAACAACTTTTTTCCCCTCTCTCTTCACTGGCAACCTCTCTCCCCACACCTCGAGTGGTAAATTTTTTATTTTCTCTGAATAGGCAGGCACACATATCACTGCATTGAGCCCAGAAATGCAAACTCATCATGTTTTAATTTTGCTGGAAGGAGATTAAAATTAAAGCCTGTCCTATATATTTCCAGTATCTTCATGGGTATACACAGAACTGAACAGATTCCTTAGTGTTTCTTCTGAGATTTACTCGGTGTGCTACCGAGTGCTACCTGGAGAACAAGTCCTATGCGGAGAGGCTGAGGGAACTGGACATGTTTAGTTTGGAGAAAAGGAGGCTGAGGGGAGACCTCATTGCCCTCTACAACTACCTGAAAGGAGGGTGTAGAGAGGCAGGTGTTGGCCTCTTCTCCCAAAGGACGAATGACAAGACCAGAGGAAATGGTCTGAAGTTGCGGCAGGGGAGATTTAGATTAGATATTAGAAAGAATTACTTTACTGAGAGGGTGGTCAGGCACTGGAACAGCCTGCCCAGGGAGGTGGTGGAGTCACCATCCCTGGAGGGCTCTTCACTGGCAGCCTCTCTCCCCACACCTCGAGTGGTAGATTTTTTATCTTCTCTGAACAGGCAGGGACACATATCACTGCATTGAGCCCAGAAATGCGAGTGGTAAATTTTTTATTTTCTCTGAATAGGCAGGCACACATATCACTGCATTGAGCCCAGAAATGCAAACTCATCATGTTTTAATTTTGCTGGAAGGAGATTAAAATTAAAGCCTGTCCTATATATTTCCAGTATCTTCATGGATATACACAGAACTGAACAGATTCCTTAGTGTTTCTTCTGAGATTTACTCGGTGTGCTACCGAGTGCTACCTGGAGAACAAGTCCTATGCGGAGAGGCTGAGGGAACTGGACATGTTTAGTTTGGAGAAAAGGAGGCTGAGGGGAGACCTCATTGCCCTCTACAACTACCTGAAAGGAGGGTGTAGAGAGGCAGGTGTTGGCCTCTTCTCCCAAAGGACGAATGACAAGACCAGAGGAAATGGTCTGAAGTTGCGGCAGGGGAGATTTAGATTAGATATTAGAAAGAATTACTTTACTGAGAGGGTGGTCAGGCACTGGAACAGCCTGCCCAGGGAGGTGGTGGAGTCACCATCCCTGGAGGGATTTAAGAAACGTATAGACATGGCTCTTCAGGGCATGCTCTAGTGCCCAAGGTTATTGGTTTATGGCGAGGTGTTCAGTGTGGGGTTTAGTTGGTGGGTGCTGTGTTTTTGGTGGGCGTTTGGTGTGATGTGTTTCTTTGGGTGTTTTGTTTTGTTTTTTTGTTGGTTTTTTTTTTGTGGTTGGTCTCGATGATCTCAGAGGTCCCTTCCAACCACTAAGATTCTGTGATTCTGTGAGTGAAAACTATTGCTTGTTTGACTAAAACTCCGTTGTGTGATTAAATCTACAGGGCAGCCTGTGGGTCACTCAAGATCCACCTTGAATGTGAGTGGCAGGAAGGGCTCTCTGCAGCCCAGCTTTCCAGGTTGCCTCTGGAATCGCAGATAGAGGAGCTGAGCACAAGGTACAGTTTATCAGAGAATCATTAGAGTTGGAAGGGACCTTAAAGATCATCCAGTTCCAACCCCCCTGCCGTGGGCAGGGACACCTCCCACTAGACCAGGTTGCTCAAAGCTCCTGCTGTGTTCCTCACAATAGCTCCCATTCATTGCCCTCCTCTTAGTAGTGATAGTACCTGCACCCACTCCTCGGGAGATAAAACCTGAGAAACTCTGTAGAAATCACAGATCCTCAGCTTTGAGCTTGTCTATGTCATTCTTACACAAGTTTCCTAATAATTGTACAGGCACCCAGAAATATTAAGCTGATGCAAACGTTAAGCAACACAAAACACGTGCAAGGAAGACACCTTTTATTTTCTTTATCTTTCCTTATGCCTTGATTGCGAGCTTATTAGTGAAAATAGAACTATCATCTTTAACAAAACAGATCTGAAAAGTATCTGGGTTATCTAATACTCTTTTTCAACCTCAAAGAGAGAAGGGACAAGTGTTAAGTCTCCTCTTTCTCACGCCTGTCATAAAATAACCAGCGAGTGTGTGTTTCAGTGTTCCCTTCCCCAGAGTCCAAGCGCTGTTCTAATTTGCTTTGAAGCTCCCCAGCTCACATGAAAAGTTTTCCTTTTGTTTCCTCGTAGGCTCATGATCCAGCTGGATGAGAACGAAGCTCTGAAGGCCTCTTTGGAGACGACTGTGAGAAAGAAAGAGGAAGACTTTAAACTGTATCAAGACACAATGGAGCAAGTGAAGGATATCTTTTTACAGGCCGTTCGGCAGCAGAAACAAGAGAAGAGTTAAGAAAGATATTGAGAGTCCTTTGGACAGCAAAAGCAGGGAGAGAGAGAGCCCCGGGCATCGTGCCCGTGAATTGAAATGTGGTTTTGCAGCCTGGGATCATGTCGTTTCTTTAGCCTTTGCAGAGAAGCAGATGAGAAATGGAGATGAAATACAAAAAGAGTGAAGGTTTTGCGCATCAGCAAATCCTGTCTGTAAGAGTCAGCCAGCAGCTGGCTCTCAGGCTGCACGTGCCATAAGTTGGTGCAGTTGAGAAAGCTGCAATGCTGCAGTGTTGATTTTGGGCAAAACCTCCCTAGTTGCAGCAGAATTTTCCTGGCGAGGGCTCGATATTCAATATGCTGCTGCCTTTATCAGCTCCTGAAAGAATTTGCTAAACCAAAGTTATGCCAGGCCCCTTCCAAAGTCATGCCAGGAGTGAACAGAGTTCTGTTTTTATCAGCACACTGATACCTCTCTGTCTCAGGCTCTCTGTAGTATGAAGTGCTGGGGGAGAGGATTAGCCTGTGAATATCTGCAAAATGAACTTTTGGGGGTGCTCCACTCACCATTCCAACCTGTTTCTTTGCTTGAACATACTGGGGGCAGAGTTTTCCGAAGCTCAGTGGAGTTGCCATCGAAAAGGGTGGGCTGTGCAGACCCCACAATCAGCCAGACCTGCCTTAAATTCAGCTCATTCCACAGGAAACTTGCCATCCAGGTTGTGAAATTCCCTCTTTCTGGGTCTCTGTGTTCATCCATCGGGCAGGGCTTGTTAGATGCTGGTAAAACACAGGCAGGGCTTCTCTGCGGTGGCGGTGGGACTTTTGGAGATGCTGAAAACCCTTCCCATCTCTGTCCATTTCTCCTGCAGCATGGTGAGAACGCCAAGAGCAAGCTAATAAGGCATTAAGATGCAGGCTGGCAGCAGCGAGCTGGCCTCGGGGATTACAAGCAAATGGAGAGCTCCTTGTTTTTGTATAGAGCTGCTTTGTTTCTCGGTTGAAAGTCTTGAAAGCTCTGCTTTCTCTGCTTTGCTTTGTCAGCCTCTTTTTGTGAGCGGGGAGTTTGTCAGGCTCTATCCCCAGCCACCACCAGCTCAAAATGGGTTTGTGGACGGGCAAATCACTGCTCCCCCAGCACAGGGATCGGGTCCCAGCTCTGCTTGTGTGGAGTGAAAAAGCCACCAGAGCAGGGAGGTGGTGAAGGTGGTGTCATCCCTGTCTTTTTTCCTGGTGATGTTGGGAGATTATCTCTCTCCAGACAGTTCATGGAGCTCCTGATGGAGGAGATGGGAGCTGAGGATAAACTCAGCACCTCCCTCCTCTGTTCCCCTGGCTTGTAGCTCAACAAAACTGTTGGGTGTCACAAAAAGCAGGACCAAAATGGTCCATTGCTATATTCCATCCTCAAGATGCCAGTAGCATCAGAGGAAAAAGCATCTTGCAACCCACAATCCTCTCCTCCCTGCAGCTCCTAAACCCTGGATGGAGACATGGACACAGTCTCATCCCGGTGAGCTGCAGTTTGTTTCTCTTCAACTCCATCCTGATGATTTTGTAGCACGGGGTAGAGTGAGGAGACCGAAGAGAGGCCCCATTCCAGCTGAAAAGAGAAGAAATCAGCCAACTCTAAGGACCTGTGGTGGTGAGCAGATCCCTTTGAGGAGCTGCCTGAGCTGGGCTCCCCAGCCACCACCAGCTCAAAATGGGTTTGTGGACGGGCAAATCACTGCTCCCCCAGCACAGGGATCGGGTCCCAGCTCTGCTTGTGTGGAGTGAAAAAGCCACCAGAGCAGGGAGGTGGTGAAGGTGGTGTCATCCCTGTCTTTTTTCCTGGTGATGTTGGGAGATTATCTCTCTCCAGACAGTTCATGGAGCTCCTGATGGAGGAGATGGGAGCTGAGGATAAACTCAGCACCTCCCTCCTCTGTTCCCCTGGCTTGTAGCTCAACAAAACTGTTGGGTGTCACAAAAAGCAGGACCAAAATGGTCCATTGCTATATTCCATCCTCAAGATGCCAGTAGCATCAGAGGAAAAAGCATCTTGCAACCCACAATCCTCTCCTCCCTGCAGCTCCTAAACCCTGGATGGAGACATGGACACAGTCTCATCCCGGTGAGCTGCAGTTTGTTTCTCTTCAACTCCATCCTGATGATTTTGTAGCACGGGGTAGAGTGAGGAGACCGAAGAGAGGCCCCATTCCAGCTGAAAAGAGAAGAAATCAGCCAACTCTAAGGACCTGTGGTGGTGAGCAGATCCCTTTGAGGAGCTGCCTGAGCTGGGCCAGGGGTGTGGAGATTTTGCTGCGTGGTGGCTGCTAAATTTGGGCTGTAGTTTGTGGCTGGATTTTTCTTACCCAAAAGCGTGAATCAGTAATATTTTCACATAAGTAGAGGAGAGGCAATCTCTGTCCTTTCTTAGGTGCTCTCAGTGTTTGTCCCATGACAAAGCCATGAGGATCCTACCTCTCCCCAGCAAAATTCTTCCTGGGGTGACTGGGAATCAACCCCTGAAATGCAGATAAGGAACTGGGAGTGATATATGTTGTGGGACACATACAGCTCACCAGCTCGTGGTGCAAACGCTCGTTTCTTTAAACATAGGCTTGTTTTAATATTTTCACATAAGTAGAGGAGAGGCAATCTCTGTCCTTTCTTAGGTGCTCTCAGTGTTTGTCCCATGACAAAGCCATGAGGATCCTACCTCTCCCCAGCAAAATTCTTCCTGGGGTGACTGGGAATCAACCCCTGAAATGCAGATAAGGAACTGGGAGTGATATATGTTGTGGGACACATATATCTCACCAGCTTGTGGTGCAAACCTCAAGCAGTGCAACGCTCGTTTCTTTAAACATAGGCTTGTTTGGGGTTGGACGGAAGCTTTTTCTCTTTTTTTTTTCTTCCTGCACAAACACCAGACACCTTGACAAAGGAACTAAGACACTGTAAAAGAGTTTATTTAGAGAGTCGCTGCCTGTAAGTAACTGTTTCTCATGGAAATGGGTGCTCTGTCTCCTGTCACAGAGCAGTGGGGGGGGCCAAATTGTCCAGATCTTCTCAGTTTTCACCTTCCTTTGGAAAGAGCAGTTTGGAAATGTCTCTGTGTTTCCTTGAATTTTCCCTGCAGTGACTGCTTCCCTCTTTGCCAGGTAGGAGACCCTTTTTTCTTACAGCCCATGTCAGTTTGTTGCTGGATGTAAGAAACCCTGACAGATCTTGGAAGCAGCAGCCCCACGTCCCCCAGCCCACCCCTCAGAGGACAAAACCAGTGAAAATATTTTTCCTGCTGCCTGCAGAAACCCCATCCCCGGGTCCTCAGCCACGGAATCCCTTCAGAGTGCTTGATATGCTCTTTGAGCTACAACAGGTTTGGTGGATTTTTTTTGTAGTGATGTGCTTTTTGAGCTACAAAAGGTTTGTTGTTTTTTTTTTTTTAGGGATGGAACTGGGCTTGATGTGAAAACTCCACAACCCCCTACTTTCCTTGGTAGTTTGTCCTCGTGGATAATTACCAGCCCCTTAAAATCCCGTGCTTTGATTCTCATTTCAAGTCACGTCACAGGCTGCTTTTTGATAACCTCTGAGTTTTTTCCATCTCTCCTTGTGGCGAATGGTGGTGACAGGCGAGCGGTGACAACGCCTGGCACAGCCTGGGGGATACAATTAAGCTGCAAAAAGCAGCGTAAAGTTAATTTTACTCAAATATTTGAGGCCGTGGACACTCCTGAGTAGGATTCAGCCAGCTTTTAGCTGATGTGTGGTAAGAAAACGAGTCCTCCAAACACTCGGGCTGAGCCAAAGGGTTGTCTCCTGCCCTGGAGCTGGGCAGAGGAGACTTCCACGAAGCAGCCACGGATGTGTTGGGTTTTAAAAGTACAGCTGAACCGCTGGGAATAAATGACCTTTGAGGAATTGTCATCATTTTCCTTTTGGCCTCTTCCCAGGCGTCCCCCTGCGAAGAGCGAGCGGCGCAAGAGCGTGGCTTTCCAAACTGGCTGTTAAGGTGAATTAAGTTGCATTTAGCAGGGTTAAATATAGATGGTATTGACACGAGTGAGCTCTCCCTGCCCTGGGCTCCGCTCAGCCAAGTGGCAGAGGATCAGCCAGTGGGTCCCAGCTCCCGTTTAGAGCTGTGGATTTGGGGCTGCGGGGGGTTTGTGCCCTCCCCAAAGCTCCAAATGGGGACGGGGTGAGGAGGAGACAGATTCCAGTCCTTCCAGGCGACAGGACGAGAGGAAATGGCCTCAAGTTGCCCCAGGGGAGGTTCAGGCTGGATAGTAGGAAAAATTTTTTCACTGAAAGGGTTCTCAGCCATTGGAATGGGCTGCCCAGGGAGGTGGTTGAGGCCCCATCCCTGGAGGTGTTCAAAAGCCGGGTTGATGTAGTGCTGGGAGGGATGGTTTAGTGATGATGCTCCTTGTTTGTTGTGTGGGTGTCTATTTTTGTCAGTGAGGTTGACGGTTGGACAAGATGATCTTTAAGGTCCCTTCCAACCTAGAAGATTCTGTGATTCTGTGATTCCCGTGGGGAGGAAGCTGGTGGCAAAGGGGAACTTAAGTTGGAAAACTGCTTTTCCAGCCCCTCCAGCACCCGGAGGCAGCAGCTGCTACTGCCCTGCAAGCGGGGCCCGTGTGTGTGACAAAAGGAATGAGGTTCAGCTTTAAATGGAAAAACGCTCTGGCGGAGCCCCCGGGGCTCTAAATTAAAGTCTAAATTAAGCCGCGACGGAGCCAAGAGGGATATTGGGTTTCTCATCCTCATCCTCTCCCCTCTCCCAGCCGGCTGCTCCCACGGGACAGGGTGGCCTCGCTCAACAAATGCCACCTCAATCCCCACGCGTCTCCCCTTACGGCTCTGAAAACCCACCTCCAGGCAGGGGGTGAAGCTCTGGGCTTTAGAGCAGCTCGTTTGTCGGCAGGAATAGTTCTCTGCGGCGGTGAGAGGAGGGGGGAGAGGTCCTTGTCACCCTGTCGTTGACCTAATCGGGGCATTTTCTCAGGGAGGGGAGAGGATCATGAGGAGAGGAGCTGAAGGCTTTGACCTGCGGCCGGGTTGATCCCTCAAGGTGGTGGGGACCTTCTTCAAAGTCCTCCCGCAGGGCAGCAGGAGGACATGAGACCTTTGGTGGGGTCGGTGTGTGCCATGGGGGACAGGTAGGGCCATTCTGGGGGTGCTGAGAGGGGGTGTGACCTCGAATGGATGGTTGGATGGATGGATGGAGCACACATTTCCCTCTCCTGAGCCATCCTGCTGTCAAGGAGGTGCCTGCTGAGGTCCCGGTGGGGTTGGCATGTCCCCAGCCACGCGTTCACATGGTGGGGCAACCCAAGGACATATAAAACACCCCACGTGGGTTATTGTAACCCTCTCTCCTTCCAGTTCACCCCATAAAGAGCTGATCCAGCAGCAGGGAGAGAGCAACATCATTGTGGCAGGAGCAACCAGCCAGGAGGAGGCTCCTTTGGTGTCCCCATCAAACATCTCCAACTTGGACCGCGCCTCCCTGGGACAGAGCCACATCAAATCCCACCACCTTCCCACTCTCTTGGACACCAAAGATGGGCCTGGCCTCAGCTCAGGTGCCACAACTTCCAGCCACCCTCCAGATGTTTGAAAAAAACTTATAAAAATCATCTCAAAGATATGAACAGCCCTTCCCCGTAAAGCACCGGGGCAATGAAACACGGGGGTGTCCCCTGTGCCCAGGAAGACACTCTGGTCACATTAAAAATAAATCTTATTATATTAGAAATCAAGAGCGGTGGTGGGTTTTTTCGTTAAATTTTATTTTAATAATATCTATAAATTAAAGCTAACTGATTTTTATCACCGCAGTTCCCGGAGCCTGGTGAAGAACCACAGCACAGCCCTCCAGCTCTGCTGCACCCTCCATCCAGCACCATCACAAATTACTCAGGATTAAAAAAGAAACAAAAAAAACACATGAAGAAAATAAAAAAACTATCATGGGCCCAAAACTTTCCAGATGCCAATGACCAGAGAGAGCAGCACGATGGAGCTGGGACCTCCTGCCCTCCCTCCGGGACCACCCCAGCATCCCTGAATGTGAGATCCCTATCACCTCCAGCCCCCTGGGAACCCCTGGCATGCCTCACATCACCCAAAATGAGATCCCTATCACCTCCAGCTCCCTGGGACCCCCTGGCATCCCTCACATCAGGACCACCCCAGCATCCCTGACTGTGAGATCCCCGTCACCTCCAGCCCCCTGGGACCCCCTGGCATGCCTCACATCACCCAAAATGAGATCCCTATCACCTCCAGCTCCCTGGGACCCCCTGGCATCCCTCACATCCCCAAAAATGAGATCCCTATCACCTCCAGCCCCCTGCAACCTCCTCCCTGGGACCCCCTGGCATCCCTCACATCCCCAAAAATGAGATCCCTATCACCTCCAGCCCCCTGCAACCTCCTCCCTGGGACCCCCTGGCATCCCTCAGATCCCCAAAAATGAGATGCCCGTCAACTCCAGCCCCCTGGGACCCCCTTCCATCCCTCACATCCCCAAAAACCAGGTCCCCATTGCCTCCAGCCCCACAACGGGGCCCGTTGTTGCCTCCAACGCAGCCAACACGGGGAGAGAAGGACTTTGGGGGCTGGTTTTGGTTCCTGCAAGGAACAGGGTGGGAGACGAGTGTGTTTGGGAGTCAAAGTGGGCTCTCAGCCCCACAATGGGGCCCGTTGTTGCCTCCAACGCAGCCAACACGGGGAGAGAAGGACTTTGGGGGCTGGTTTTGGTTCCTGCAAGGAACAGGGTGGGAGACGAGTGTGTTTGGGAGTCAAAGTGGGCTCTCCCCAGATCTCATCAGGGTTTGGTAGGAAGAGCTTGGTGCAGGACATGGAGATGGGCCTGACACTGTCACTGTCTTGGCTTCTCCTTGGCCAACTTGTATTCACACACCCCATAATAACGGAGACCCCAACCCAACCCCTTCCTACCCCCTGTTTGGTTCTAAAAACCAAAATCTGAGAAGAAGACCCTGAAGGTGAGATGTTTGTTGAGGTGTTGCAACCTCCCGAGCCCCACATGGATTTGAACGTGCCCAAGCCGGGGAGGAATTGCACCTTCCATCTCCGTGCCTCAGTTTCCTCATCCCCACACCACGACAGCTGCTTCCCCTCCTGTGCAAGGTGACGGGGGCTGCCCCCTCTCTTCCAGGTCTCCAAGAGGTTGGGGGGGGACCCCAAAACACAGAATCACAGAATCTTCTAGGTTGGAAGGGACCTTAAAGATCATCTTGTCCAACCGTCAACCTCACTGACAAAAATAGACACCCACACAACAAACAAGGAGCATCATCACTAAACCAGACCTCCCAGCACTACATCAACCCGGCTTTTGAACACCTCCAGGGATGGGGCCTCAACCACCTCCCTGGGCAGCCCATTCCAAGGGCTGAGAACCCTTTCAGTGAAAAAAATTTTCCTAATATCCAGCCTGAAGCTCCCCTGGCGCAACTTGAGGCCATTTCCTCTTGTCCTGTCGCCTGTGACTTGAGAAAAGAGACCG